>NC_091442.1:101543247-101878475 GCF_964237555.1 Oryctolagus cuniculus | reverse complement strand
AATGCATGACTCAAACAAGAGGAGAGATCACTCAGGAGAAAACCATCAAGTGAATAATGGTATAACTCAGCATCAGCCCTATACTCATCTTCTGGCACATGCTGTCTGTTTTCATTTGTGCCAACATGAATGTGAATCTCAATACTTCTTTGAGACACTGACCTCCCTCCTCCCTTAGTCCAATCATACACAAAAGCATTAGTCAGGTATTTGGTCTTTACTGAAGATTTCATGAAGGTGGGCAGGTGGGGGTGTGTGTTTACAGCCCCATTCACTGTCTCCATTCACCAAAGGAGAATTGTCACAGTGTTCTCTACTCCCACAGCATCTTTGCCCTCGCTGACTTCTTTTTCTTTACCACCTTCCTCTTGGGAACAGCGCAAACTCCATTCCTTGTCATCAGTGCAAAAGTTAAACAATGCTCTTTTATTTATTTTTTAAGATTTGTTTATTTATTTAAAAGGCAGAGTTACAGGGAGAGGAAGACAGAAACAGAGACACAGAGAGAGAGAGTGAGGTATTCCATCCTACTGGTTCACTCCTCAAATGTTCACAATGACCAGAACTGGGTTGGTCCAAAGCCAGGAGCTTCTTCTGGGTCTCTCACATGGGTGCAGGGGCCCAAGAACTTGGACCATCTTCTGCTGCTTTCCCATACTATTAGCGGGGAGCTTGATCAGAAGTAGAGCAGCTGAGACACAAACCAGCACCCATATGGGATGCTGGCATTGCAGGCAGCAACTTTACCCACTATGCCACAACACTGGCCCCTAAGCAACTCTCTTGAATATGTCAATTGGGCCTTACCTTTCTCCTTAAGTAGCTTATCAAAGCATTTATCTAAAACAAATACTGCTAGCACCACGGCTCAATAGGCTAATCCCCCACCTAGCAGCGCCGGCACACCGGGTTCTAGTCCCAGTCGGGGCGCCAGATTCTTTCCTGGTTGCCCCTCTTCCAGGCCAGCTCTCTGCTGTGGCCTGGGAAGGCAGTGGAGGATGGCCCAAGTCCTTGGGCCCTGCACCCGCATGGGAGACCAGGAGAAGCACCTGGCTCCTGCCTTCGGATCAGCGCGGTGCACCAGCTGCAGCGCGCCAGCCGTGGTGGCCATTGGAGGGTGAACCAACGGTAAAGGAAGACCTTTCTCTCTGTCTCTCTCTCTTTCACTATCCACTCTGCCTGTCAAAAATAAAATAAAATAAAATAAAACAAATATTGTGCTAGAAAAATGCAAGTTGATAAAATTATCTCCATCTCTTAATACATATACTATCTTATTTAATTCTAACTATCTTTGTGAAGTAACTATTATTATACTAGTTTTATAGATGAGGGAAGGAACTGAAACTCAGGCAAGTTAGGGAACCACTCCCATGTATGAGCTCTACCTTGTATATTTGTTGTCAATATGACATATTAAGCACTCACCTCAGTGCAAGTCACAGAAGCACTCATGGCAGCCTTCCCGAGCAGCTGAAATAGCAGAAGTAGACATAATACTAGCAGCACCTTGTCCTATCTGGCTTGCATGGATATCACAATGAATGGTGACACAGGACTGGCTCTGTAGTTTGCAAGGACCAGTGTACAATGGAAATGGGAGGCCTTGTCCAATGCAGGGAAATCGTCTTCCCTTCCCAGACTCTCCACCGGACCCTATAGCAGATGAGTGCTGTAATCTCTAGGCCAGATGTGCTTGGTACTTAGGTCAGTGGGGCATGAGAGGCCCTTGCCAAATCACCCCCCACTTCCCTCATGTTGCCCATCAAACAAACCATGATGTTGATGTTAGAGGCAAGGATAGCTGCTGCCTTGCCTACTCTAAGAAGCCTTGTTGGGGGAGGGGTGACTCTACATGCCAAGATCCCCTAAACACTAGGGGAGGAGGAAGGGCAAGAACTGACCACAGGCTGGCCTCTTCACTGCACCTAGTGCTACTTGATTGCTGCCCAGGCAAAGGGTAGCAGTGGCTGTTGGGTGAGCCAGAAAAGGGAGGTCGTGCAGGACCCTGGGCAGCACAAGGAAGGAAGCTGGCAACCAAAACTCATCCCAGTACATGCTCAGTAGTTCCATTAGACTTCATGTAGGAAACATAGATTCAAAGTTAAAAGTATTTATAATTATAGAACTAGCAGTACAGAACATTGACCCAAACACAGGGCCATCCTAAGATCCAGGCCCTGTGAGATAACACTGGTTGCATGTCCAGTATTGATCAATGATGAATGGAGAGATGTTAGCCAAATGGTATGAATATGCAGTTATGAGTACATTGTGAGGGTGTAATTATACAGCATGGTGGCTATAGTTAATAATCACATATTGAATACTTGAAATACACTGAGAGTTAATCTTAAGTATTCTCATCCCCCCCCACACACACACACCTTCAAAGTAACTCTGAGGTAATTGATATATTAATTAACTTGATTGTGGAAATAATGTCACAATTCATATCAAAACATCATGTCGTATATTTGAATATATACAAGTTTTATTTGTCAATTATACCTCAACAAAGCTAAAAGAAATTCTTAGAGAGCAAGAGATATGTAAGTGCTTCAAAAACTTTTTATATAATATATAATTTAAATATATAATATATAAAGCATTATTGCTCTATATAATTAGCATTATATAATACAAGGCTCTAGCAATTCTATTGGGCATATACTAAGTAGACCCAGATTTTAAACAAAGCAAAGCTCTGATAGTTTTGTTTTAGTCCCCAGGGAAGAAAATTGTTCCCAGCTCCTTCCACTGACATGATCCTGCATTCAGAATAATAGGGGGATCCAGTCTTAAGGAACCATTCCTGCTCTTTAAATGAATCTCTTTGTAAAAGACTTGACAAAGCAGAGACAGTGACTCCTCCCAAGATCAGAATAGTGGACCCTCTCTTCTAAACTGGAGAGACTCCTGCCCTGGAGTTTCCAGCATTATCCATTCCCTTCAATCCCAGCTCCCCAGAAACATAGAAGTTTCTGTTACATTGACTCAAACCTCAAATCCAAGGATGTCCTGGTGCCTTGGGTCACTTATCAATCCTGCAGGTCCCAGCCTGCTGTCCCCAGCCCCTCACACCTTAGAGGTAGATTTGATTACACACCTTTCAATAGAGCAGATCTTCAAGGGGCACTTTTTATATTATAAGAGCAATGAAGCAATTATTAAACTGCTTCTTGGTCTACATTGTAACTGGAGAAAGCAGCTGAGAGAAAAGGCAAAGTAGACCTTCCCACCCTCCGTACCCACTAGGAACCCTTTTAGAGCAAAGCAGTTATGTACTCAAGGATAACTTAATGTCCTGAAAGAGTTGATGTGGCTTCCCATGTTATTTCTACCCAGAGAGTCATTTCTGCCCTAGCAGCTCATGCTATCCTAGATCCTGACACCATGTAACACTGGAAGATTGAGTGAATTTTCATGGCACTGCACTATGGATTCCACCCTAACGTTCAGTAGAAGGGAATTGGGTTAGCAGTTCTTGAGGCTCAACCCCTACCCCTCGGCCCCCAGTCAGAAACTCCAGACATCTATGTTCCTTTTGTCCTTGGGATCCTTCTCTTGTGAGCCAATGAGATTGAAAGAGACACTGCCACAACCATCAGGCTGGGAGCCTCACTTCCAGGGAAAGAACACCTTAGGGGAAAGCTGTTATCATCACTGTTCCAACAGAGCCCAGCTTCAGAACAGCTTGCCCAGTGTAGCAGCAGTAGGGTCATGATGAAAACACACAATGCTTGAAGGTAGGAATTTGTTGTTCCAGTCCTAGTTCAACATTCAGCTTCCAAACTGTGTGACCTTGAGCAAGTCAGGGAATCTCCTGAGCTTTCGCTTCCTCATCTATAAAACAGAAGCTATCTTAGTAGTATCAACCTTCTGGGTGGCTGCTTCAAGGATTACTTGAACTATTGTGTGTGTATATATATTTTAAACTAGAAAATAACTTATGCATTAGTTCCCCCTTATCAGCAGATTTGCTTTCCATGGTTTATTACCTATGGTCAACCACAGTCTGAAAATATTAAATGAAAAATCCCAGAAATAAACAACTCATAAGTTTTAAATAACTTTTATTACAGTCTGTTGTTATAATTATTCTGCTTTGTTATTATTTATTAGTAGTGTCTTACTGTACCTAATTTTTACATTAAACTTTATTTTAAGTATGTGTATGTAGGGAAAAATAGAGTATTTATAGGGTTCAGTGCCATCTGTAGTTTCAGTCACTCATGAAGGGTCTTGGAATGTATCTCCTCAGATAAGAGGGCACTGCTAAAACTGCTGATTACTTGAAGGAGATGGCAGAGTACAATGAAGAAATCATGTATCTCAGAGTCATACATCCTAGATTTAGTTCTACTGCTGTTTAACCTTAGAAAATTACTTAGCTTCTCAGAGCCTCCATGTTTTCTTCATCTGCCAAAAAAAAATTATAAAATAATAATAATGACCTCAGTGGATTGTTGAAGTAATACACGTAAAGACCCTGAAAGCCAGCAGTACACAAGAAAGATGTTCCCTAATGTTAGGTTATTTTGAGAATTAAATGAAATAAACTTTGTACGCATTAGCCTCCATAATACTTGGCCTCTAGTGGGTACAAAATAAATGGTAGCCACACAAAATTTTCAGAAATGTTCTCTTTGTATAAAAAACAATTTTGTAGTAATAGAAGCCCCAGTGATGGGGTAGACTTCTTCAGTTGGTAATGGGTTCTCTACCATAGGACGCATCTCAGCCTTGGTACAGTGACTCTTTCATTAGAGGTTGTGGTGACCAAACATCAGATGGGTTTACTTCTGAGTAAGTTAAAACAGTTTCAGTTACAAGGACCAGAAACCAACTCAAAATGGCTGAGGCAAAATACAAAACTTATTGATCACATTAAGAATAAAAGTCCAAAAGTTGCAGAGCCTCAAAGGCCATCACTGGAATCCCACAATCCCTCACTCCACATACCCTCTGCTTTGCTCTCCTCTGCTTGGACTCACTTTGAGGAAGACCCTCTCCACAGGATGGCCCTTTGCAACTCCAAGTATTAATCTCAGCATCCTAGCAATGCTAGGCTCATACACTCAGAAATCCCAATGAAAGCAGTGTTCCTCTTTCCTAGTAGTTCCAGTAGTGTCCTGGTCTTTACCCTTAACCCTAACCTCCATCCCAGATGAATCACTCTGGTTGTGAGTGGGATGCTTTGATTGGCCCAGGGGATCCTGAGTTCACTCCACAGTCAACTCTTCCTCAATTATCTAGGATTTTATGGCTAAGAGTTATGGAGATCGGTCCTCAATGAAAAATCAGACTATTGGTAACAGAAGATCTGGAACTGAGTGTTAAGCAAGAAAAATCAATGATACTTTCCTATCTTATGACTCAAATATTCCAGCCCCAAGTTATTTTTTAACATTTGTTATATAATTCTTTTTCCCTTTGTCCTTCTAGAATATTTCCACATCCTTAATGTGCATTCCTGGAGAATTATCATAATGATGTACATAATCACCACCAAATGATAGACTATCGTTTCCTCCCTCAAAATCCTATGGAGAGAAAAATTAAAACTCTTTTCTTGTGAGTCTAAAATATAAACAGTTTCCGTCTGCTCCCAGGTGCCTGGGGCTCCTCCTGGCTTACACAGCTGATAAGCACCCTCAAATATAATGCAGGAATGATTTTTTCTATTTAGTTCTGTTGTTCAGTTGGAGTAGTCTCTTGGTTCTAAAGGTTTATGAATCAATACTAGAGTGAACTTAATTCTCTGGGTGAGTAATTATTGTGCTCTAAGCATTGCACCAGATTTTCATTGGAGTGCACTCATGTAATGCTTAAACAATATCTTTAAAGATCAATTACTCCTATTTTATAGATGCCCAAACTGAGTATAGTAAGGTTAAGCAACTTGCTAAAGATCTATCACCAGTAAATGATAGAGCTGGACTTGAACTTTTCTATACATTATGCTACCTCCTTGAAGACTCCAGGCATGAGTCTCCAGGATGCTTTAAATTGTGTTTTCCTGAATCAAAACTCAGATCTATAACCTCAGTTATTTAAAGAAGGCCATCCTGGGATATTTGGGTTGTACAGCTACTTAGGGAAACACACTTTCAGATCAGATTACTGGAGCCTTCTCCTCTCATGGCTAACCCTGTGAGTGTTGAGCACAGCTGCTCTGTTGGTTAAAGATGTTGTTAGAAGAATGATGTACTTACCACCCGCACTGTGCAGCTGAAACTGACTCTCAGGGGCCAGTTGTAAGCAAAGGCTGCAAGCTAAAGTCTTAGCTGTGGCTCAGTGGAGCTCTACGTAGCTCAGGCTCTGAACGTAGTTAACATCCAAAAGAAGTCCCTAGGTCTCAATTCAGAAGACTGGGGCAGAACATTTCTGGCAGATGGGTCTCAGTGTTTGCATTCATTCCCCCCGGATCCCAAGCCTGCTTGCCTTCAGGAAAAAAGCACAAGTCCCTTCTGCTCACTTTGCATTGTGTTGGCTTGGTAGTCAGAGTTGTAAATATGCCCATGGTTAAAAGACAGTATGTAAGTTGTTTCAAATTTGCCATCCAAACAAAGGGATTTTTCCACAGCAAAAACTATTCTGATAGACAATAAAAATAATAAAATCTATGTATGCTGTGAGTTAGTCTGCACCTTATTTGTCTCAGTAATGACAAGCAGGCCCTGAGAACAATGAAGAACCATGATGCTTCTGTGTCTTGGAATGCATTGATCCTGTTGCTTCCTCATCCCACAGTTTGTCTTTCTCTTTCTCTCTCCATCTCTCATTTCTCATTCACTGTTTCAACAAGTAGTGCTTTTTTTTTTCAAAATTAAAAGCCCTACTGTATATATATTGGAAGGTAAAAACTCTACAATATTATTATAGTCCATATTTATTGTGTCCCTAACTCTATAATAGATTAGTTTTGAAATATCTTTCTATCAGAAATTTATACACATGGCAGAAAAATATTGATTTGGAGGTAAAGTTTTCTGAAACTTCTATCCTTGCCCTTTGGGCCATGTTTCACCCCGGTGTGGGCACTGTCCGGATTCTGACCTCACACCTTCTCTTACATGATTCTATATGGAGCCTAGCTGATGATATTTGTCTCAGGCCTATGAGCTCCAGGGAGACAACCGATAGAAAATTTGTATCTCTTGCTTCCACCTTTCTCCTGAGCACAAGAGTTATATTCTATCTTCTTTCTGTTTTCCTCCTTGGAGAGCAACTAAAATTTAACTTCTTCCACACTTGCTTTCACTTCTTCAATAAATACTTACCTAATGCCTATTTGGGGTTAGAAGATGAATATAAATAGAGGATCAGATAGTCAAAGTCCTTGGCTCCATACTACCTACTGGGGAGATTTATAACTAAAGGGTGATTACTAAACATGATACATTCAATATCAGGAGAAGTAAAGTTTCTGTGACAGCAAAAGTGTATGGCCCAGACCAATGCAGGACAAGAGGAATATATGAATTTTCCTGGAGTGACACATTAGTTGAAATCCATAAGAATAAATTTAGGGGCCAGTGCTGTGGCATAATGGGTAAAGCCACCGCCTGCAGTACCAGCATCCCATATGGGCACCAGTTCGAGACCCAGCTGCTCCACTTCTGATCCAGCTCCCTGCTGTGGCCTGGTGAAGCAGTAGAAGATGGCCCAAGTCTTTGGGCCCCTGTGCCCAGAAGAAGCTCCTGGCTCTTCACTTCAGATGGTTGCAGCTCCTGCTGTTGTGGCCATTTAGGGAGTGAACCAGCAGATGGAAGACCTCTCTTTTTCTTTCTCTGCCTCTGTGTCTACCTCTCTGTAGCTCTACCTTTCAAATAAATAAATCTTTTTAAAAAAGAATTGAACTTAGCCAGAGAAAGAGTTCCATGTTAGAATTCATCAGTTAATTACCTATTCCTCAGAAACTAACTGAACGTGCGACATCATAGGCTTTCCATTACAAGGAAAAGTACTTTAATATCATTAACTTTTTAAAAATCACTAATGTGATATAAGGTATTATGGGACAGCTCTCTGTAGTGAATACTCTGTGTGTGTGTGTGTGTGTGTGCATGTACATTTGTAAGATGGACTCTTAAGTTACCAGGGCTTTAATATAAAGCCAAAAGTTTTACCTGCTTTCTCTCTCAGCTCATTACCTTTAATTCTTATTTGTATCTTAGATTTCCTGGTACTTGTTTACCTAATTTTCTAACCTTAAGTTTTCTAAGTTTGGCATTATAATTCTCAAGGACAGAGGCAGCTTCTATATAAGTAGGTTTGTATCACAACTGCTTTTAAATATTTTAAAGTATTTTCCCCTGTTTAAAAATTCTAAAAACAAACTGAAAAACCTAAGGTATGATAATGTATAATACTAGGATAAGCTAACATTGAAATAAGAAAGATATTTTACTTTAATACTCTTAAATACAGGTAGTTCCTTTCTCCAAGAATCTCTAGGCAGTTCCCTCAAATATATAATTTTAGTTGGCTTCAGACCAAGTCACAAATGAATTTGTATTACATAAAGGAATTCCGTGGTTGATCCATGAAAACTGATCTACCTAGTTTCTGGTGTTAAATTCATGAGTCTATTGTTGTTCATTATCTGCCTAATCCAGGAAACTGTCCTCTAACTAGGATTGCACAATTCCCCTGAACAGCTCTGGATGGAATAATTGACCCTGTTGGCAGCTTTCCCTTGTTTTCCTGGAAATTTTGCTAAAATATTAAATCCCTTCCTGGTTGGGATCACTATCATTGAAAATAATAGGTATCTTTTTCTTTTCTATTGGTGAATTCTCAGATTTTTTTTATCAGTGTATACCTCAGTTCTGTGAATGTGAGAGATCTTGAGTAAGGTTTTTTTTTAACTTAGCTAACATTTTTAGAGTAGCTATTATGTGCCAGATACTATAGGTAATGGTTTATATGGGTATCAGTTAGAGGTCAGTTAAAGAAGCAGAGCCAGGGGGGGACATACACCAAGAGAGTTATTGCAAGGACTTGTCTTATGTGCTTGAGGACTAACAAGACAAGTCTGAAATCTGTAGAGCAGGCCATCAGGAAGCGCAGCCTGGTTACTCTTGGGAGTGGCCTGAAACTGCTGTCCCCAGGTGAAATTTCTTCTTCAGGGAAGCCTCAGTTCTGCTCTTCAGGTCTTTTAGTTGATTTTATCAAACAAGATAGAATAATCTGCTGTAGTTTGTCAACTGATTATGGACTTTAATCACATCTACAAAATACCGTCATAGCAATACCTAGATTAGTGTCTTACTGAATAACTGTGACTTCAAACCAGACAAGTTGGCATAACAAGGAGACCACCACATCTGTGTAACCTCATTTCCCTCCTAACCACAACTGTGAAATAGCTTCTATTTTATCAATCCATTGTACAAATTGGAATGGTGAGGGTAAAAAAAAGTTTAGTGATTTATTCATGATCACAAAACTATTAAGTGGTATACCCAAGACTTGAACTGACAAGGTATAATTCCGAAGTAAGGAGCTTAACTATTGTATTATACTACCACCAAACAAGTGAATAAATTATTTAAATTCTGTTCCTCTAAATCTGTACAGAAGATCTTATATCAGTGTTTTACACAACTCCTAGAAAAGTTACTACCATCCTCAGATTTGTAAGACTAAAATATTTGACACATTTCTTGTTTTATTTATTTATTTGACAGATAGAGTTAGACAGTGAGAGAGAGACAGAGAGAAAGGTCTTCCTTCCATTGGTTCACCCCCCAAATGGCCACCACAGCCGGCGCTGCACTGATCCAAAGCCAGGAGCCAGGTGCTTCCTCCTGGTCTCCCATGCGGGTGCAGGGGCCCAAGCACTTGAGCCATCCTCCACTGCACTCCTGGGCCACAGCAGAGAGCTGGACTGGAAGACTAGAACCTGGCACCCATATGAGATGCTGGTGCCACAGACAGAGGATTAACCAAGTGAGCCATGGCGCCAGCCTGTATAATCCTTAATAAAGGAAGAATATGAGAAACTGGAGAGCCTCAAATGTTAAATTGTCTTAAATTATAATTTTGGTTGATATGGTTGTGTTCTTGATGACCTGGAATGGAATGAATACTTTGCTCCTTAGGCAGAGGTTGGAAACTAGTACCATAGGAGATTTTTCTAAATTGTCTCATTTTGCAAGGAACAATGCATTACTTAAGTAACCAAAGTATTAAAAATAAGCTGTAGATACACTACAAGTAAAGGAACATGAGACTTTGTAATATCAGTATGTCAAGTGGCATAAATTGGAACTTAGCTGATTTTTTAGCAAAAAATAAAATGACAAGGTAAAAATAATTCTGACACTGAATATCCTGAAGTACCACAGCACCATGGCAAATACCTCAACAAGTAACAAGGATTCAGGGTTTTGCTCCTGCCTCCAATGAAAGCAAGCTTCAATTACAGGCAAGTAACAGCCTCCCTATGCATCAATTTCCTTTTCTAGAATGTGAAATGGTTTTAGAAGATGATCTGCTATATCCTTAATGTTGTTCTAGAACATAAAAATATCTAAAATTTCGACAATCAGTAGAAGTTATTCGGTTACTTAAGTAATGCCAAACACTGTCATTCTTCTGTGAATTATTACGACCTTGATTTGTGTTTTTAACATGCACACCTGGAAGGTATCACCAAAATTTTTTTAGGGCCATGTTGAAGTCAATGTCCAGGACTTTTGTACTTTGTGTGTGACCTGATTGTGCTGAATGGGGCCTTGTGCTAGCCACCATGGACAGCAACCTCCAAGCTAGCCACCATGGACAGCGGCCTCCATCTCTGCTCCTTTGTACAAAAGCTAGCTACCATGAACAGCAACCTCCAAGCTAGCCACCATGGACAGCAGCCTCCAAGCTAGCCACCATGGACAGCGGCCTACATCTCTGCTCTCTTTGTACAGAGAATTCTCCAACATTCTCTAGAGACAGTTCAGGCACAAATTGGCCTGTAGATCTTTAATGACTCTAGAATGCAGAGGACCTGAAACAATGGAAAAGTGATAGAAAACCTTCTTTCCAAACAGTTTGTAGTCCATTGTTTACAAACAACATTGCTTTGAAAATGCCCAATATGGTTTCCAGAGAATAATATCCACAAGAGAGTGATGCCCTGGCAAATCAAATTCTTCATTTCCACAGCTGAAGAAATCAAAGAAACACATGTTTTTACCCTATATTACATGTTGCAGGATGAGAAATGGACTGACTTCCAAACCCATTGAAAGTTTGCTAATCTCAAGAATAGAGATATCCAGACATGTCCCTGTCGAAGTATCAGGTCGTGTTCATTAAAGAGTAGGTCAGTCAAGAAGGCGGGTGGTGTTCAATCTGTTTCTCTTTCTATAAATGCCAGATGTACAATAAAAGGCTTTATGACTTCATTGTGTAAGTGGGAACTAGTTGCCCCATGTGAACATGGTTAAATGTTCATACTGCAGAGACTGATGGTGCTGGCTCTGCCACTTGATAGCAGAGCGGCTTCAGTTATCCTATGAGCCTGAACATTACAAAAGCAGACAGTGACATGAGGGCAGTCAAAACAGTGGACATTTAGAACTTATTGTTTAAGGAAGAAAATGTCCCCAAACTACTTACTAGTTGCATTCTTTCTAAGCTTTTTCATCAGCAAAGTGAGGGTAATGATGAAACCTACTTCACAGAGTTGTGCGAGTTAAATGAGATAAGGCACAGGCACCTGGCAAATCATTAGGTATTAAATGTTACCTCTATACAAATTTGACCTACCGTTAATTTGTCATTAATCAAAAATAGTTGTGTGTTTTGGTTTAAGGAAAATACATGAATACTCTTAAACTCAGTGTACCCTGGACAATTAGGGTGATTCTTAGTAAAGTTTGAAGCTCACCTTAATCTTATATACTTACTTAAGTACCTTCATTACAAACCCTTTGCGTATTACCTTGCTTTAGAACGTTGGTTATTCTCTGTAGGAATCTCTAGTTCTTACTGGAGACTAAGTGAGCAGCTTACACTTTTGGATGGAGCTGAGACCCTAAGAAACTGAAGCTATGGCCAGCCAGATAGGCTATGTAAGTCCCAAAATGGAAACATTGAGGTTGGGGGGAAAAAGGAGGGGGAGGGGTGGAGAAAAGCCTTGATACTTAAAGTCAGGCGTACTTAATTTAATTGGCATAATTTTGAAAAAAAATAAAAAAAACTTTGCCAAAGTGACTGTGGTGGGCACGAATGGGAGATATGTGAACCTTATCTAAATCTTAGTTGAAATCTCATCCGTGGCCCTCCAAGTCTACAGGAGGCAGATCAAACCCCTTTGGGAACAGCTAGAACGAATGCAAGTCTCCCAGGATAGGAGCCCTGGCCCATACAAGCTCAGCACTGCTCTGGCTTCCACTGCGTCCTAAACACCAGGCAGCTAAGGTAGAGGGGGGAACCCAACGTGGCCTCTGCGGTAGATAAGGACCTGCCTTCTCCTCCTCCCCCTCTCCCCAGTGAGGGAGACAGCAGTGAGAGCCGCCGAGCCCATCACCTGGGCGCCTGCGGAGCCACCTGGGCTGCTACCGCCCCAGCGGGCGGCCTCTCGGAACGCGAGCAGGGGGCGTCGGAGCAGCGAGATATCCATAGTAACGGAGCATGCCACGGGCGCCAAGCGGCAGCGAGAGCCGGAGGAGGAGGCCCCCGCGCACCCGCAGCGCGCCGTGCAAGGCGCCCTGCAGCCCCCGCGCGCCGCGCGCACCCCACGTCGCTCCCAGCAGTTAGGGTCCGACCGAGTGGTAAGCCCTCCCAGGCAACAAGCCGACACTTCCCACCCGCCCGGCCGCCCACGGCGGGGAGCAGCCGCGGAACAATGGAGAGCGCCGCCAGCTGCCGTGGAGACGGCGCTCGGGGGAGGACGCGCCGCCGCCGCCAGGGCTGGCGCGCGCCGCGTGGGGCCGGGCGCGTGCGAGGGCGCGCGGCGGGGGGTGGGGGCGCGCGGCGCGCAGGGGGCGGGGCGGGGGTGGAGGGCGCGCGCGCGGGCCCCGGGAGCTCGCGGGGAGAGCCCGGCGCTCGGCGCAGCGCAGCGCGGCGCGGCGCGGCCAGGCTCGCGCGGCGCCTCTCCCGCCCATCCTTGGCGCGCTCGCCCTCGCCTCGCCTCGCCGCTCGCGTTCGCTGGGGGCGCCCAGAAAGATGCCCAGAGGTAACGGCTGAGCATCCAGCCACATGTCCGCGTCCTCGGGGGCCGGAGCCCGCCAGCCCTCGCGGATCCCGGCTCGCGGCCAGCCCGCGGCCGCTGCCGTCGCTAGTGCCGAGCAGCTCGGGTGAGTAGCAGGGCGGCGCGGGGCACAGCTTCCCCGCGCTCGCCAGCCCCCGCTCGCCAAGATGCGGCTCTGAGAAGTGGTGCTGCAGCTGGGGCAGAGAAGGAAGGCGAGGGGGAGATCGGGGAGGCTGCGGGAACAGGGCGCATTTGTTGCAGCCTCGGCTAATGATCTCCACTGTGTGGGCTTTAAAAAAACAAAAAACCTGTTTTTGTTATTGATTTCCCCTCCGCCGTTCTAGTCTGGGCGCATTTTCCACCTCCCCACTGGGTTTCCAAGGAGTTTGAATTCCTAAATTGCCGGGTGTCTTTCCAAATGGTTTGACTTTCACAAGTCTGTGTTTTCCAAAGGTCATTTGTCGTCAGTATTTAAAAAAGCCACGCCACCCCGTATAATTTGCAGGTGCGCTTGGAATCACCTTTAAGGAGTAGCAGGAAGAACAGACGCTGGGAGGCTGGTGTTGAGTGTGCTCGCGCTCGCTCGCCCTCTCCCTCTCTCCCTCCTCGCCTCAGATTCTTTACACGTTGATTAATCAGAGGGGAAGTGGCCATGGACTTCACGGTGCTACGCCTTAGAGAGCAGTAATAGAGTCGCGGAGGCTGCAATTCGCCGCTCTCCCGAAGGTCGGGTCCGCATTTCCACTGACAGCCCCATTTCAGTGCTTGTAACTTGGATGTAATTTTACTCCAGGCTAAAACTTGCCGGAGCCAAACAAGGGCTCGTTTTTTTGATAAAGAAGCCACCACTGCTGCTTTATTAATTTATAAAAATCAGACCCTCCCCCGCTAAAACCCCCAGGCAGACTCAGGAAGGCTTTGGCTTTCCAGAGATTGGCCGGGAAGGCTACTCTTCGCCGCAGTTACCGTTGCTCCTCCCTGAGCGACGGAGACGTTAGTTGGAGAAGACTGGAAATTCAGTTCCGGTGCTGCCTGTGTGCACCTTGCATGCTGTCTCAGTAGATCGCAGGCACGTCAACTGTGGGGTCTCTAAGTGTTCGTAAACACTAGGATGCTTGCTCTGTGGACCCCTGCGTGTGGAAAGGCAGGCTGGAGAAAAACAAGTGTTGGAAAGGCAACACGAGGCATTTAGGAACAGAGTAAGACTTTTCTGAACGTTGGCGCGAGTTAGCAAGGGAGTGTGATTGTCTTTCTCTGGGAGCCTTTACAATAGAGCAGTCTCACCGCCAAGTTCTGAGGGGCCAGGGAGAGAGCAGGCGTTAGAAAACCGGCAGAGGTTCCCTCCAAACCTGTGTTGTCTGTGCTCAGCAGATGAGCTTGTGCAGGGATGCCGGTGGTGCCTGGGCTGAGTCCATAGTGTTGACGGCTCTGTGACAAAATAGGCTGCAATGACTGGTGCTGGCATTATGCCACCACGAAGGCTTCAGAAGTGAACCGGTCCGGGGGTGGCCGTCCGAGGAGCACTTGGAGCGATGGCAGTGATCTCTTGGACTGGGATGGAGAAGGGAGGAACCAACACAGATGAAATTGAAACATTCCTGCTACCTGGGAGACTTAGCTGTGGGGTCAAGCAAAAACATTGTTACAAAGATAAAAAAAAAAAAAAACCTTCAGAATACCTGGGGCCAGGGATGTGATGTTGGAAAAGGAAGTGAGAATCATTGCTTCAAGGATGGGAACTTTGTCCTGCAGTTGCTAATTGCCAAACTTAATGTTACTGCACTGGAGTTGCTTTGCTTGGTGTACTTTCGCACTTGTAGTAGAAGCACTATTTTTTTTTATCAGAATTAGTAGAGTCACAGATTTGTATATCAGAAATGAGAGACCCACATATTGTTACATTCCCCCAAAGGGGACCAGAGAAAAAGAACAGTGTTTTGCCTTTATTCATAGATCAAATCTCCATTGAAATAATTCTGAAATACAAGTACAGCATAATACAACATTTAGTAAGATATCTGGGAGAAGCTTTAAAAAATATGCGCATTCATTTGTTAGCAATTTAAAATGATAATCTCTGAAGAATTACAGTCTAAAAGTTTTCAGGCTTACTCAAGTTTGTATACATGAATTTAATTCTGATATATTTCTTATTTATGAATTTACTGCCTGTGCTACCTTGGATCAGGAATGTTAGAAAGCCACTTTACTTAAAATAGTGGTATTTGTTTAGTTACACTAAATATTCTAAATAGGGTATGAACTAACAGTACATTGTACAGGAAAGGTATTCCTCATAGTCATTTATGATGTTATTCTATTTTAAATGTTGGCAGATGTTTCCAGGTTATTGTCAAGTTATTCTCTCTGTACCATTCATTGAATAAGCATTTTTGACCACCATGTGTGTTGAAGCAGGTTTATCCTTTCTCTAAATGGAAGGCAGACATGTTCTCCAGATATTGCACTGAGATAAATGTTTTGGCATTGTCGCTGTTTACAGCACTGGCACAGGCTGTGGAGACACCAGGTAGAGTTTATTGATATCCTCATTTCTGACCAGATGCTGTTGTCAATGTATGTCACAGTCCTTTCCATCAAGCCAGTAAATTTCCTGGCAGGAATGAGAAATTAACAAAAGTAATTAGAAGATCTGACTGATTGAATTAATGATCATAAGTAAAACACATGTATTTACTTAGATATGTTTTCACACATTTTGGATTTTTTGTAGCAGTATCTCAGACTTAGCTAGCATTTACAAGTGCCAATATCAGTAATCAAAGCTTGAGATCTTCTGTAGGCCATCAGTAATTAACAGAAGTATGAGCAGAATCCACCTTTAACACTTAGCTCCCTGTACTTCCTTGTCAGGCAATAGCCAATAGCAAAGCATAAATGTTTGCTTTTAAATTTAATAACAGTGTGTATCAATGAACATTGAAAAGATGTTTGCATATTTCTTTTAGTGAACAATTAACTGTGATGCTTCACTCTTTAATTAATATTTGGTTTCTTTAATTGTTTTCAATGTAGAACATTGTCCATATATTTAATAATTTGCTAGAGAAAGAACATTCACATGAGTGCGTTTATCTTCCCACATAACTGTCAATAATGCATTGTTCTACAGATCTATTTTTATGTGGATGTGCTTTTCATGTAAAAATTAACCTTTCTTATAATTTTGTGAGATGAAAACCATTCCTGTTCATATGATTTTGCTTTCTTTTCATGGAATCATGAGGTGATTTTTTTAGAAGTCAAAATATGATTCAGCTGAGTCATTTTTTCTCCTTTAAAAGATTGTGAGAGTATACTGCTAAGATAAAAATCCAGAATTAATTCTCTAAAACTCTTGCTATGTTTGACCAGTCTGTCTCAGTTCTGGTATTTACAGAGCAAAGACTGACTGGTAGTTTTCTGATGTGGGAATAGGAAGAAATGCAGAGAGGATATCAAAACGGATCTTGAACTGGAAGAAGCAAAAGTATGTGTTTTGATCCTGTTACTTAATCCTTTCTAATGCATTCTTTTTTTAAAGATGAATCTCAGAACAGGGTTAAATAAATTAATTTTATGGGTACATCTCTTTGAGGCTTGAATTTACTGTAACTAGAATGAAACTACTACCCTCAGAGGATGAACCACAAGAACATGCTCTGGAAAATCAATGACTGCATTGAGATTTCCTAGATAACCAGGCTGGCCCTGCAGGGCACCCCTGTGACCACAGACAGTAGTCTCTGAGATGCATGGGAAGTCTTTGTTGGAATCATTGGCTGCCCCTGGAACTACTTGATTGTATGCTTGGATGGTACTTGGTTCTGTGGCTCTAGTACTGGTGGGCAGGGCTATGTTTTGTGACCACTTTATAACCAAGACTTCCTTAGCAAGAGGAATTTATACTTTAAGAAAAATTTGATGACCTTGTCATTTTTAAGGCATATTTCCATTAGAATAACTTTTCATAACAGTAATTTGTATGATCTGGTTTTGGTTTCAAGGATGACTTGCATGTAGTTGTAACTGCAACAGGTGGTATGTTTTGTGTTCTGTAACGTGCATAAAATTCTCATTTCCCTATTTTTAGAAATCAAAACCGTGTTGTTATTTTCCTAGAAATACAGAATATGACTGTAAAGAATGAGCTGCTCTCTTTATCCCAGTGATTCATTTCTCTAGAAAAGACTTGCAGGCTGTGTGCTGTGTCTTTGGCTCTTAATATATCTATATATGTATTTTTGTTGTGTTAACTGTCAACTTATTAAAAATAATTGATTCAAATTGTTTTCCCACACTATAGCTTTCTCTCCAGAATGGAAGGTCTGGCGTTGCCTCCTCAAGATCTCCTAGAGGTCGTTTGGTATTCCTGATAAGAATGATGCTATTTATTTCACCCTACTGGTAGATTAGTCATAAAAGCTCATACCAAACCAGATTTGGGACAAAGCCTCAAAATAGAAATAGATAGTCCCCCACAACGTTCCACATTGTTTACAAACTGGCCATCCCTCCCTTCGCTGGCTCAGAGCTCTTCCAGACAGGAACCAAGCTGTGTGGGAAGATGAAGTTTCCTGGTAACTAGCAAGATGAATTCTTCTCCTCACCAACTTCTTCCCCTCACGCACTGCTCCTTGCATGGGCGTCTTTCAGAGTGCATGCCCCATCTATTCCCTTTCCTCCTGCCCATACCTCCAGAACTCCCTATGTTCTGTCTTGTTGCACATTTTTGATAGCAATAGTGACTCAGTCATGACAGGTCAGCATCCACAATGGTGCCTGTAATGTGTGTGATACCAGAGGAACCAAAAACTGAGCATTTTTTAAGTAAAGTTTTATACCCAATAAAAAACCGTGGTCAAAGACCTCTATAGCCTTAACAATGCTCTGAAGTCCCCTTCAGAACATCCCCAAAGGTCTCCACCAATGTAAAAGATTAATATATTTCTTTTTGATTTTCTGTTTTCCCAGTGATAATTCATCATGTTGATTTTCTAGTATTCTTGTTGCAATATACAGAATTGTAGCCCACTATGGGTCCAGAAGATGGTTGTAAGCTGACTTGGATATTTAATTATTATTTATACTGTGGCTTATTTGAAACAATGTGCATTCTGAATTCTAAACAACTAACTTAAAAGACAGCTTTGCAAACACAACTCTCTTTTAAAGCTGAAAAAAAAATCTCTGTTTTCAGTCACTGGAGAAATAGTTATCTTTTATGCACTGTTCTTTGGGCACAAGATATAATGGGGAACAAGATAGACAAAGTTCCTGTGTTCTAGAGTTATCTAGTGGGGGAGGGATGATGCAAAACAAGTAAATAAATCAATGAAGACAATTTCAGGACCATGTGCCTTGAAGGCCACACAGCGGGGTGAACTGCTTGAGAGTGATGTGGAGGGGGAGGGAGGCTGCTCTTAGAAAGTTGTTCAGAGAAGCTCAGGTCCCTTAAGCTGAGTCCTGAACCATGAGAAGGGGGGAGCCCTACAGAGATGCTGGGGAAAGAGCACTCCAGATCAAGGGAACAGCTCCTGAAAAGCCCTTGGGGACAACAAGCACACTGCTGAGGGAACAGAGAGCAGCCAACTGTGGCTAGTCAACTCAGATCAGCCTTGCTGGTCATGGAATAGAGTTTGCGATTTATTCCAAAGGTGTGCAAAGCAAATGGAGAATTGCAAGCAGAAGTACGATACCTTTAGTTTAAAAAAAATTATTTATTTTTAAAGTTAGAGTTTTAGAGAGACAGAAACAGAGATCCTCCATCTGCTGGTTCACTCCCCAGGTGGCTGCAACGGCCAGGGCTGGGCCAGGCTGAAGCCAGGAGCCAAAAACTCCATCTGAGTCTCCCACATGGGTGGCAGGGACCCAAGCACTTGGGCCATCCTCTTCTGCTTTTCCTAGGCTATTAGTAGGGGGCTGGATCAGAAGTGGAACAGCCAAGATATGAACCAGTGCCCGTATAAGATACCTACATTACATGCAACAACTTTACCCACTACCTCACAATGCCAGCCCCAGTAGCTTTACTTTGAAAAAAAAATGTACTGGTTGCTATGTGAAGACTGATGATACCAGGGCCAGAAGAAATGCAAGACCACGTAGGAGACTAAGAAGGTAGTCCAGGTGAGAAATGATACTGATTTGGAGGAAGGTAGTGGTAGCACAAATGAGAAGATACATGGAAAGATTCAGATGGTCAATTTTTGAAAAATGTCTTTGAAAATTGAAAAATAGAAAAATAAGAAAATAACAATTCTCAATAACTCTATTCATCCACAAATAATATTTGTTTATGCCAGCATTTTTAAAGAAAAAAATTATATTGGTTTTGAAATATTTGGTGTATGATCTCAATAAATAAATCATCAGATAATGCACATAATACAAAAGGTTACATTTTTAAAATTACCCCAAATATCACTATGTAGAAAAATATCTTTAGCATTAGACTAATACAATTAATCTTTAAAAATTTATGGGTCCAGGGGCCAGCACTGTAGCACAGTGGGTTAAAACCCTAGCCTGCAGTGCCAGCATCCCATATAGGCACTGATTCGTGTCCCAGCTGTTCCAATTCCAATCCAGCTCCCTGCTAATGTGCCTGGGAAAGCATTAGAAGATGACCCAAGTGCTTGGTCTCCTGCACCCAGGTGGGAGACCCAGAAGAAGCTCCTGGCTTCAGCTCAGCTCTGGCCATTGCAGCCATTTGGGGAGTAAACCAGCAAATGGAAGAATCTTTCTCTCTCTCTCTCTCTCTCTTTTCTCTTTTCTCTCTGTCTCTCTGTCTGTCTCTCTCTGTAATTCTGTATTTCAAATAAATCTTTTTTAAAAAATTTATGGGTCTAATATTGTGGCACAATGGGTCAAGCTGGTACCCATGATGCCGACATCCCATATGAATACCAAGTTGAGGCCAGCTACTCCACTTTTGATCCAGCTCCCTGCTAATGCACCTGGGAAAACAGCAGAAGATGGCCCAAGTCCTGGGGCCCCTGCACCCATGTAGGAGACCCAATGAAGCTCCAGGCTCCTGGCTTTGTCCTCGCTCAGCCCCAGGCATCACAACCATTTTGGGAGTGAACCACAGAGAGAGAGAGAAAAAAAAACTGGCCTTCCATCCACTGGTTCATTTCCCAAATGGCCATCAAGGGCTGGGCCAGGCTGAAACCAATAAAGCCAATAGCCAAGAATGCCCTCCTCAGCCAGCGCCGCAGCTCACTAGGCTAATCCTCCGCCTGTGGTGCTAGCACCCCAGGTTCTAGTCCCGGTTGGGGCACCAGATTCTGTCCCAGTTGCTCCTCTTCCAGTCCAGCTGTCTGCTGTGGCCCAGAGTGCAGTGGAGGATGGCCCAAGTGATTGGGCCTTGCACCAGCATAGGAGACCAGGAGGAAGCATCTGGCTCCTGGCTTCGGATCGGCACAGCACGCTGGCCGTACCGGCCATTTGGGGTGTGAACCAATGGAAGGAAGACCTTTCTCTCTGCCTCTCTCTCACTGTCTAACTCTGCCTGTCAAAAAAAAAAAAAAAAAAAAAAAAAAAGCCCTCCTGGAATCTTGTGTGGGTGGCTGGGGCCCAAGTACTAGGGATATCATCCGCTGCCTTCTTGGGCACATTAGCAGAAAGCTATATTGGAAGCAGAGTATCTAACTTGAACAGGCACTCCAGTATGGGACGCTGGTGCCTCAAACAACAGCTTAACCTACTTTGCTACAGTAGTGGCCCCTTGACTGACATAATGTAAGGCCTTTTTGTATGCAGGTATACAGAGGGATCAATTAATGGATGCATGGTTAGAAAAGAAATACTTTATAACTGTGGAGTCATACCAGTTTTTAAGTAAAAATATTTAACACCAGAAAAATGGGAGTAAGATAGGGTAAATAATTATTGAACTTCAAATGTCTCCTTACTACAAGAGTTTTATTTGCTAAAAGATTTCCCCTTATGGTAAAGGAAAATCATGATGAAAAATATTAAAAGGTTTGAGCAGAAGTGGATTGAGATTTTGTGGGACGATTATACAGTTTGGGAGCCCTCTTTAAGACAATGGGTATTTCACAAAAACCTGACATTATGAATGTGTTGCTGTGACTCCTTTCAAGGCCCCCCCCCCAAAAAAAAATCACCTGTGTAGATAAAGTACACATTAGCTTTGCATTAAGTCCGTGTTAGGGGTAGAATCATTCTGTTTTTAAAAGTGCATCTTTCAAATTTAAACATGTTCAATGGATTCCTTGCTATGAAAGATAGTACTATTCCCTTTCTCTTCTTGTCTAATGGTTTTATTTTAGATATTTTGTATTGGCTGTATTTGTTGCATTTACTTTCTGTTTCTGCATTCGTAATTACTGTGGTAGCAGCTCTAACCGGCTGAACCACAGCCCTGGCCCCCTTGTGCATTTCTTTAAAGGTTTATTTTATTTGAAAGTCAGAGCTGCAGAGAGAGGGCGGGAGTGGGGTGGAGAATATCTTCCATCTTCTGGTTCACTCCCCAAATGGTCACAATAGTTGGGACTGGGCCAGGTTGAAGCCAGGAGGCTGAAGCTTCATCTGGGTCCCCCATGTGGGTGCAGGGGCCCAAAGACCTGAGCTCTCTTCTGCTGCTTTCCCAGGCACATTAGCAGGGAGCTGGATCAGAAGTAGAGCAGCTGGGACTCGAATTGGTGCTCATATGGGATGCCAGTGTCGCAGGTCCTGACTTAACACACTTCGCCACAATGCTGGCCCCACCTTCAACATTTTTTAACTGGGTTCCTTGATTCATCTCTTAATTGCATAGATTTAATTTTTTGTTCTTATTTCAAGAAAGACATGTAGAAACTGCATTTCTGAGTTTTGCTTTTTAAAAATATTTGAAAATGTCTTCCTCTTTTATAATGGAACAGTATCATAGCCCAGTATAGTGGTCTTAATGTCCTGTTTTCTGTCTCTTATAACTTTGCAGCCATCACTCCATTATTTAGTAGCATTTAATATTGCTGTGCAGTCTGAAGCCATCCTTTGGAAGTGATTTGCTTTTTCTGTGTGTATCTCAAATAATTCCTTCTTTGTCCAAAAACTCAGTGATATCTTTAGATGTTGAGTCTTCTGTGTCAAAATTTTCTATAATACAGTGTGCTCTTTTTATCTATAGATACTGTATCATATATTTCAGCATACCTTTTATTCCATTTATACTGTTACCTACATTAGGGACATCAGTTATCCTTATTTTGGTTCATATTTGTGTCTCTTCCATATCAGTTTCTTTATCATTTACTCTTGTCATTTTTCATCTCCATTCCTAGCATGTCCATCCTTAATTCCTTGTCAGTAACCCAGTTTTCAGAAGTGATGTTTTTTCTCATTTCTTTATTAATTCTTTATTAATTGCTTTTTGGTCTTCAATTTGTTTCCTTAGGTCCCTTTTCTTCTCATTCAAATTGTTTTGTTAATCTGTTTTTTTTTTTAAGATTTATTTATTGTAAAGTCAGAGCTATAGAGAGAGGGAGAGACAGAAGTCTTCCATCGCTAGTTCACTCCTCAGATGGCCACAACTGCCAGTGCTGTGCCAGGCTGAAGCCAGGAGCCAGAAGCTTCATCTGGGTCTCCCTCATGGGTGCAGGGGCCCAAGTACTTTGGCTATTTTCTACAGCTTTCCCAAGTGCATTAACAAGGAGCTGGACTGGAAGTAGAGCAGCCAGAATATGAACTGGTGCTCATATAGGATGCCTGCACTACAGGTGGTGGCTTTACCTCCTAGGACGCAATGATGGCCCCCATTATTCTGTCTGTAAGGTCAATTTTCATGGAAAACATTCTTCTGTCGGGAGTTTGTGTGAGGATTTCCTGCTGTTTGAATGAGGTTCTTCTAGATTGAGTTCCTTTATGCAGTGACCCTTACATCCTATATGTTTCCTCTCCTGCCTCCATTCCTTCCTCCCTCCCTGCCACCTCTCTTTTCCTTCTTCCCCCACCTCTTTAGAATGCACGCACATCTACCCCTACCATTGCTTTTCGTCTTACTGTTTGAACAGCTTTCCTCAGACGTGGTGTAAGTAACTTCTTAAATCTGTCCCCACCTTTTTGGAGAAGTTTTCCTTCTTTGGGTTATGTTTTATTGTGTGGATCTGTCTGCTTCCTCAAATGCCTGCCACAGCCAGGGCTGGGCCAAGCCAAAGCCAGGAGCTCAGAACTACACACAAGTCTTGCACAAGGATAGCAAGGGCACAGGCACTTCGGCCATCAACTGCTCCCTTGCAGGCATATTAATAGGAAGCTATATCAGAAGTGGAGTACTTGGGACTAGAGCCAGCACTCCAATATGGGATGTGGGCATCCCAAGTGGTGGGTTTAACCCACTTCACCACAATGCCTGTTCCTTATCTGCTTCTTCTGCAGAACGAAGAAATTACAGATGGAGCTCAGCTGAAGCTCTGTGTAATCTTGGTTAAAGTTCCTGGACTCGGCTTTCTTGTA
The DNA here is from genome assembly GCF_964237555.1 of Oryctolagus cuniculus. NCBI lineage: Eukaryota > Metazoa > Chordata > Mammalia > Lagomorpha > Leporidae > Oryctolagus > Oryctolagus cuniculus. Next base: position 101,854,810 of record NC_091442.1, on the reverse strand, counting down.
TTTTGTTAAATGTCTCCGTGGTCAGCATTCATCCTACCCAACTGGGAGGGAAGGGAGATACTAGAGATGGCCTTTGTATAGTTAACTGAAGGCCTCCATGTGGGTTCATAGCTTCCATTGAGTTCACCCTTCGCTTGCTTTCTTCTCTTTCACAGGTTTCTGTTGCTTAGTAGAGGAGGAAATAGATAAGGATAATCTCTGAATTTGCTTTTCTCTAAATTTAGGGTTATTAGTAAAAAGTCTCATTTTTGTTGACTCACCTCTCTAGGGAGTAAGAACAGGGTTAAGAACCAACAACACCATACCGCTTTATCCTCCAGACTCACTCTCTCTCTATCCCTCTCTGGCTGCCAGCTTTCTATTTATTGATGTTCCATTCCTCACGTGATTATTGCTGATTCTCCTCCTTCCCTTCCTCCTTCCTTCTCTCTCCCCACCCTCCTTCCCTCTTTCCTGTCCTTTCTTTTTCTGTTTACTTTTTGCCCCTAATTTTGTTAGATAGGAAGTGAAATTTTGTGGAGCAGTTTAAATTTGCCATCTGACATCGGATTCTGGGATATTTTAGAGATAGAACTTAGAGGTCTTGCTGATGAGAAAAAACTTGAAAGGTAAAGGAAAGGGCAGAATTATGGACGACTCCTAAAGTTTGGGGCTGAGTGACTGAGTGGATGATGAACAGATTGGGCCACTAATGGAAAAAGGACTGAAGAGTTCTGTTTTAAACATTTGGAGAAAGGTGACATCCATGTGGAAATGCCAAGCAAGTCATTGGACCCACTAGAGTGGAACTCAAAGGAAGGATTCAGATGCTGGACACGTTTCTCAGAGGCTCCTCACAGAGAGGGCGTCTCAAGCCACATGCCTCCATGGGATCACTTGGGAAGAGGGTATCTAACTACAGGGAAGTGCACAGTGAACATGCACTAATCAGGATGTGTGTGTGTGTGTGTGTGTGTGAACTCTTTAGGCTCGAGATAAACTGTTGTTAATCCAGCAAGTGTCTGAAATCTCTGTGAACACACCAGGTTAATGGTTGGCATGAATTAATGAGAAATGCAGCTCAGAGAACCTTTCTGAAGATGGGGAATTTGATACTTCTTTTCTTTGTTAGGTAATGTCTTTTATTAACTCCCCATCCATAATTACTTGTCTTCTGGTTTGTTGAAGCAGTAAACCAGAAAACATTTGCCACGACTGTGGCTGGCCACAAACACTGCAGTACTGCATTCACCCGAAGGGCACTCGCGAGGAAGGCGACTGGTTTCGCCATTCTTGTCCACCTTGTAGACGTCAGGACAGGCCCAGTAAGCCTTCTTTCTCTTACGCCTGTTCTGGCAGTGGTGGTGTAAGATTCCCTTTTCTTAGTACCACCACTAAGTCTCAACACAAGATGCAGAGAGGATGAAGTCCATCCGTCTTCCAGTTGCTTGCAGCAAAGATCAGTCCCTGCTGATTACAAGGAATTCCTTCCTTATCCTGGATCTTGGCCTTCACGTTTTCTGTCGTATCTGAGGGTTCAACCTCAAGGGTGATGATCTTCTCTGTAAGGGTTTTTACAAAGATCTGTATCTTGGTGGCAGGCCCATTGCAGAGGGAAAAAAAAAAAAAGCAATTTGATAACTTCTGAGTCTACACAGTAACATTGGGACAGTGTTGTGTTAGGAGACTTGCTTTTAGCTATAATATATAAATAATATATATTTGAAGGGGATAACGATTTGATTTTAAACAAATAGCTATACATTATTAGAATAACTCATTTTTCCTGCTTTCAAAGTGAATCTATATGAGAGAACTTCAAAAAGTTTGTGGGAAATGGAGTTAAAAGATTTCAGCACAAAAAAAAATGAAATCAATGTATAGTTACTTCATAATACACATTTCCATGAACTTTTTAAAGACACCCCTGTATATACATTTTTATTTAACACACAACACCTTTATAATTAAAATACAGCTTTTGCTCATGGAAGATCTAAATTGCACATTTTAAAGCACTGCTGTATTTTGAGGTTATGTTTAGTGAAAGAATATTAGAAATCAGGAAACAGAGTCTAGATCCAACACTGCCAATGATAGTTATAGTTATAACAAAAGTGAAGCAATTATAATAGTTTCAGTGTGGCAGGTACTATACTAAACACTTTACATATATTTATTTTTTTAAGAAGTGGTATAATTACATGGCTTCCAGCTACATAATCTCTCTGGACTCTCTTAAAGCCCTCATTTATAAAGCCAGTCTTTCCTCTAACTTTAAAATTCAACATAATTTATCTTAAATTACACAGTTTTATCATGAACTTTAAAATGTTTTAATGATCTTATTTAAGCAAAGCAAATGGAAATAGACTCCCTTAAAGTGGAGGAAAGATTAGGCAATACACAACCAGGGCAGCCTAATATATGGGCTAAATTATGGAGATTTTGGTCCACTAGGACTGTATTACAAACACAGTTTTTTTGTTTTTTTACTTTTGCTGTTTCAAATCCTGCCCTTTGTTGCAGACTCCCATAGTCTTTGGGCCTTGTGTTTTGCCATTTGCATACATGTGTTGTTGGTTTTTTTTGTTTTTTTTTGTTTGTTTTTGTTTTTGTTTTTGAGTGAGACAGTCAGATACTTGAGGGCAGAGAGTATAACCTTGTGCCATTGCCTTGTTCTGGAAATGTCTGCCACAGTTGCCTTGCATATAAGGAAGCACATCATCATTTTAGGATCCAGTTGTAATTAGGTGTACGGGAGTACGTGATAGCAAGTGAAATTCAGGCTTTTCCATATAAAGTAAAATAATTTCATTCAAACACAAAAAGCATAATATTTTACAAATGAATCCCGGCTCTACTGTTTTCTGCTGGTGAGAGGCCACTCTATAACTTTGGTTCCCTGGCCCATATATGTGTTCCCTAGATTACAGAGCTTTGAACACTGGAGAAGATAATGTATATGAAGTGCTTAATTTAAAAATACTTTTAAATTGTTACTCAAACTATCACAACCATGGGAAAAAAAAATTCCATTCTTCCTGAGCAAGATGTGAGGCACATGACCAATTATCTTCAACCAGTTCTCAGAAACATCGGGTTGTTGAACTGTTGCCTTCTGTTAAAACCCATACCGCAACCCCATTCTCCTCTTGATTTAAAATAAATCTGATTGAGCACATTTAATACAGATAACTTCTCAAAGACAAGGGTGGTAGTAATATGAGAATGAGCAAAAACCAATGAAAGTGATGTGATGGATCTGTGTATTTCATTTCCAGTTAGTGATTCCTTATTAGGCTTTTTTATATTAATTCCATGCGGTAATGGAAAGAGCATTTTGGAATTGCATCTGGCTGTGTCTGCACTGTAAAGGAATATAAATAAAAGCAATACCAGAGTGCCACGTCAGTGATGGTTGTGTTCCTGTTGAGACCCTGTCAAGCACAGCTCTGTCTGCCCACAAAATAATGCCTGTTTGTTGCACAGCGACAAATGGTTCCCTCACTCTCCTGCAGCCATAGTCATATGAGCCATGGCTAGTCAGCCTGCATCACACACCACAAAGAATTGCTTTCAGACTGGGGCTGGAAGACTGACCACGTGCTGAATTTTGGACCTCAGGAGTCAAATTATATCATTACCCTGATCACCTATTGCTCTTTTAGACAGATTTTATGCACAATCTTGGACCAAGATTTTTAGCCAGTTTGAAACAGAACTTAAGATTCTCTGGCAAGCCACATGCCCCCAGATGTTATAAATTTAACACAGTAAAGGTGTTATATGAATTTTAAGAAGTAATTTGGGATCCCTTACAGTGAACTAATTAGCCAGAACAGTTTTATTGTGTCTAAACAAGACAACATCACCCTTTCAATAAATAGAAGTCGGTACATAAGACCTTGCTGGAATTCCTTTGTCTGTCAAACAGTACAAATAAAAGATTCATAATGATATAGATTCTTTTACAAAGACTGTACAGAATGTTATTGTTTGTGACCAGCTCAGATAATCTAAATATTGACAGTTTTCATCAATGTGTGATGTTTCAAAATGTAGGTCACAGATGCCTCTAAAATTGCTAGCAATTGCACTTTAATATATACTTTGACTTAATTAACATCTTCATTGGAGTTTTATGAACATTCTTTCTACCTAGAAAACAGGGAATTTTTTTTTTTTTTTTTTTTTGCAGTATGGCAGTCACTTGCCCAGTTGCTAGGTAACAGGGCAGATCTCTATAGCTTTATCTGAACACACAGCAGATGATTTTTAGTGACAAATATTTATATCCAATATATTAAAGCATGCCATATTGACAATGATTAGACAGACTGTAGATTTAGCACTCAGTAATTCACAAAGATAATTTTCTTCTTATCTTTTTAAAGCAATTATTCATCATTATCACTAAGAGTGATCAGTTTTCTGGCAAAGCAGCAATAGCTAGAGTGTTTATTTGATAATATTCCAAACTGGCTGATTACAGTCCAAAGCACTGTCATCCCTTTGCGACAACTTGTAGGGTGCATCATCTGGAATAGGATATTTTATTCTCCTTGGTATCCATTCATAGAGTTTGCATTTTTGAAAATGTGTATTTTTGTTTGTAACACTTGTCATTTCTAATACAGCAGTTGTTCAGGAGCTGTAGCCTTACACCTATAAGTAAAAGTTGAATTACAAGATATTTTTGTTTAAAAACGTTAATAGAACGTAGTGTTTTAGTTTTTGTCTTTTGGAACAGAGATAAGAATTACAGCAGCGTCTCACCAATGTTACATAATCAGCAATGGTGTGGTGTTAGAGAGCTTTTAACAAAATTTAGCATTAAAGAAAAGATCTGCAACTGAAGTGTTATAACCAGTGCATCCCCGTAGTTTTCTGGATTTTTCTCTAAAATGTTTGCCTTTCGTTAGATGAATTCATTTGCTTCAGTGCTTCTTCATCTGTGCCAGGAACCACATGAAGCTTATAAGCATTCCAAACTCATTTTCCTCCTTTTATTTTGGTGGGTCTAGATCATTGTTTGATGGAAGTCATGCGTTGAATTAATAGTCATTTGTCACAGTCTTTTTTAAATAAAATATCAAAATGGTGTTTTATATGATAATGGGAAGTGGTATCTATTGAACATTATACTTTGCAACAGCATGGCTCTAAGTAGTCTGTCAACCCTTGAATAATTAGAAATGATGATCCAACTTCTTTTGTAATGGGAGCCATAAGCTCAGTATGGAATGTTAGCAAGCAGTCTTATGAGATTTAGTTTAGAGGGCAGTAGCATAAGAAAGATCTTAGAGAGTATTTATTGGAAAACAATTTTTCAGTGACAATGGAAACAATGCATTCTGTAGAATCAGACAACACAGAAACAAAGGTGAGTTATTACCTGTCTGCTGGGTGAACTCAGGATAACCCTGTCGTTAGAAGTCAGTGTAAGATGATTTATATAGAAAAAAAATTTAATGTGGAAAATTGCACTTTAATAATCCCTACTAATTAAATGCCTACATCCAATAAAATACAACCCTTGCTGCCTGGAAAGCTATAAAAAGCATTTCTATGTGGAATGATCAATTGCTATAAATTTCTGTAGTATTGAGTAAACCACAGACAAGACTTATATGACTTATATTTTTGTGGAATATGGACTGAAGGACCAAGCAATTTACAAGACAATTTAATAGTAATTTATTTGACTCAAAACACCACAATGTTCAGTTATCGATGTGGTATTTAAATACCAAACATAAAATGGAAATCAACCCTCTGGCTTATTCTCCACTTTTCATATTATTAGCAGTGATGCATAAGGTGGCCTCATTATTAGAAAATAATTTGCTGTTGAAATGATCACTTATTATTAGAAAAATAGTCCTAAAACTTTCAGGAAGGGGGTCAAAGTGGATGCCTGTTTGCCACTGAAAATTTTTTCTCCATGTAATTTAGAATTTGCCACAAGATGTTGTTGGCTTTTTCCTCTCTCCCTGTTAGCAGTTAATGGGGGAAAACTTTATTTATATGGAACTTTTATGAAGCTGCCTTGTGACTGGGTAGACTTGCACATTACAGTTAAGGTTTCCTTATGTTTTTAATTCCTATTGGCTTGTTGTTTCTGGAACCAGACTCTGGATGGCTGCCCCCTTTCTTGACATCAGCACTCTCATTTTAGGCACTGTTTTCTGAACAGACTCTCATCATCACCTGTGTCTTTGTTGTTTTTGCTAAATTACTTTAACTGAGGTCTTTTTTGTTATTTCTTGATATCTGAGCCTGTCTCCCATAGAGAAACTACGTAATCTGTTAATGTCTCACTTTCAGTTTTTAACTTACTTTAAAAAGGACTGTAACCGTAGAAGAGGGAACTTTCTGGTCTGATTTTATAGCAGTCAGAAGGTCAGCATCCCAGAGAATTGGAAACGGTCCTGTTTTGTATTATTAACATATTTTATGTTTTTATTCAGTATTTTTCACAATGTGCAGATAAGAAAAAATCCAGAAAATTTCCCTTTTTGTTTATTTAGGCATCATGAAAATCCTAGATGAAAGTGAAATAATACTGAATAATCACTTCAAAAGTAAAGGTCATTTCTGATGAAAAAAGGATTCTAATCGTGTGCATGTGTGTGTGTCTATGTATGTCAATACAGAAATTCCAAGAGAACTTATTTGTCCAATATTCAGGATGCCTGAAAATCTAAATGTAAGTGTCCATACTGTGTGGTATTTACTTAAATATTGGTGTTGGGTTCTTTTTCTCAGAAGACATGCACACACTGTTAGGGAACTTTCAACTAAGGCTTCTCAAATGCCACAAAAAATGTAAGAGGGATAGGAATTGAAACTGGAAGAGAGGAAAGACAAGCAAAAAAAATATATAACATACAGGAGGAAGAGCAAACCCAAAGGTTAAGTATTTATAGCATGTCAGCACAATGCTTGGTACAAGTTGCTGCATTTCTCCAGAACAGTGGTGAGGAAGAACAAGGTTGGGACTTTTGTCAGACTTAGAATCTCATCTTAGCTCCACTACTTAGCAGCCATGTGTGATTTGGAGAAAATTATTATATTGAACCTTTCCATAACTGATGTTTCTCGCATGTAAAGTGGTGATGATGCCTACCTTGCACAGCTGTTCTGAGAACTAAAGATTAAATAGGTAGATGGCTAGCCCTCTGGTGCACAGTATGTGCTCAATAAATACAAGCTATTTTCTGAAGGTTGCTCTACTTATTACAGACTTTTATTCATCCTTAGTGTCCAAAAGTCATATATAATGAGCCATATTGGAGCCATAAGTGATGCTTTCAAATAATGGATCTGAAAAGTTATAAACAGGACAAGCACTTAATGCCTGAGACAAACAGATAGGCTAAAGATGACCCCTGCAGTGTTGTCCTTTGTAGAGGGGCTGAGGTTGCTACTCATGCAGCCAATATAAGGATGTGTGATATGCTACCTCATTTACCAGGTCTGTTTTGTCAGTCTCCTTCTATAAAGAAACCTAAAAATCAAGGCATTAAAGTTTTTTTTTGTTGTAAAACTGCTTTGGCCTTGAAGATCCCCTTGTATAAAAGGGGAACATAAATTCTTCCAAGATATATTGAATCAGGCATCCTCATATGAGCCATCATCACTTAAAGGGACACACTGGCCAACAGTAGAGTTGGTTGATGGGTAAAATTATTGGTCATCATTTCAGTGATGTCATCTTCGTGCCTCTGGTCTGTTTCTCCACGTCGATCACATTAACTTTGTTGTAATAAAAGCTTCAGAAGTGTGCATATGTCCACCCTTCCTTCCTCTCCACCCTCCAGTCTTCCATGTATTTGCCACCTGTCTACAATGTGTCTTCCCCATCTGAAGCACTGAGCTGTGACACCACACAAGACAGGGTCTCTGCCCTCAAGGAGCTTCCTCGCTGGTCAGGGAGAAGAATATATGAGTCAGGCGGGAGCTATAATAGATTCTGTCATCCACAGATGCCTCTGTTGGCTTTTTAAGTATTCAAAAGTAGGACAAGGTATTGAGACTACCCAGACTGAGATTTTTTTCCCCAGTCTTTTTTAAAATAACTTTTTCTCCTTTTAATATAAGTAGTACATCTCATTTTTAAAAAATGGAAATATAGAGAGCAAAAACAATAATTTGCTATTCCTCTGCCAGATGACATTTTAATATATACCCTTCCATATTTTTATATATTCAATTTTAATTCATCAGAATTTATGGCACATACTCCAGTCATTTTGAAGAAGAAAAATAAAAGAGTAGGTGACATTTTATTCCTCTAGTAAACTGTAAGCCATTTAAAGGCAGGCAGGAGGGCAGGCACTGAATCTTCCACACTCTTCATGTTCCAGTATGGCCCAGTGTACTTTTGTTCCATAAATATATATGAAATAAATGATGTTGGGAAATAAGGAATGAATTTGTAATTAAATGGCTAGATATGGTGTTTTTTCTTCACTTAAAAATTTGAAATTAAAAAAATGCCACATTAGCACACATGGTCTGTGCTAGATTCTTCTTGATAAAGATAAGGGGAATTAGGACAACTCTGGAAGGATGCTTTCCTGTTCATTACTGGAATCTGTTCTAAACTGGAGTGCTTCCACATCTTCAGGACACAACAACAATGATAATAATCCTTGGTCATCACAAGAGACAGAACATTTCTTGTGTGTGGCTATTTAATTCCTTTTTGTTTGCCACATATAAACCATTGAAAGAAAAGGAAACAAACTAATTTGGACTCCTGCCACCAATTTTCACTTGCAAGATATTCAACCTGTTGTATTACTTGAATCTTCAACTTATTTTTTAAAGATTTTATTTTATTTATTTGAAAGAGTTAGAGGTAGAGACAGAGAAAGAGGTGTTCCATCCACTGGTTCACTCCTCAGATGGCCGCAACAGCCAGAGCTGCGCCAATCCAGAACCAGGAGCTAGGAGCTTCTTCCAGGTCTCCCACACAGATGCAGGGGCCCAAGGACTTGGGCCATGTTCTACTGCTTTCCCAGGCCACAGCAGAGAGCTGGACAGGAAGTGGAACAGCCGGGTCTTGAACCAGCACCCATATGAGATGCCAGTGCTTCAGGCCAGGGCTTTAACCCGCTGTGCCACAGCACCAGCCCCATCAACTTCTTCAAGTTAATTTAAAATAAGTGAGACTTTTTTAGATTTATTTATTTATAAGTCAGAGTTACAGAGAGAGATCTTCCATCCACTGCTTCACTCCCCAAATGGCCACAACAGCCAAGATTGGGCCAAGGCAGGAGCCCGTCCAGGTCTCCCACTTGGATGTCAGGGGCCTAGATGTGTGGGCCATCTCCCGCTGCTTTTCCCATGTCATTAACAGGGAACTGGATTGGAAGTGGAGCAGCAGGGGCACAAACCAGAGCCCAAATGGGTTGCCAGCAGTGCAGGAGGCAACTTTACCTGCTATGCCACAACAACCAGCCCTAAAATAAGTTTTAACTGGAGTTATTTTGTTATCATGCCTGGTATTGAAAGGGTCAGCCTGATGATGTTGACAGTGGTATGTTTGGATGAAATTTCTGTCTCATTAGAAGTTTTGGACAATGAGAATCAGGATGACACTGGCGCTCCAAGGGGGGAATTTCCATCGACTGCCCCATCTCTAAGACCTTTCTCTCCATTATCATTTTAGTCACAGGAGGGACTCATTAGGCTGTAGGTAGACTGCAATCCAGTGTCCTCAAAGATGCCTATCACTTAACTGCATAATGTTTTTATGAGTCACTCAGATCCAAACTGGTCCCATCAGATTGACTGTGTTGCTATTCTGGTTAATTACATGTCATCTAATTGTATAATTTAGCTGTATATGCATAGTGACCTGAAGCCAAGTACTTTTTTCTTTATTGTACAATTACTCTGGATAAACTCCTAGTGAAAATAGAATTTAAATACCTGGTGTAGAATGCTTCTTCTAAAAGGTGGTTTTTGGCTTCTTACAATGCTTTGATGCATTTTTAAAGAGACCAGTTTAAAAATATCACATAATTCCTGCCTATATCCTAAGGCCATTAAATAGTATCTTCTGTAATTGCTCCTAAGTTTATTTAGCTACAAAGTCCAGCATCCCCATAGTTACTACTCAAGGTCTTTCTGCACATTCTTGATCATCTCAGTCCATTCTGATACTGCTCCTTGTTGTCAAGCGAAACACAAAGATCAGTCACACTAGCCTTTCAGACTTTGCATAACTGTTCTGTTCCATGTAAATTCAACAAATTCAATTCACATAATGAGTTCCTAATCTTGGCTAGGCATGATGCTAGAATTCCGGAATGCAGCAATACATAAGGTCTGTTGTGTGGGAGAGGAGCACATGCCTGGTGGATGCCAGTGCACCTCGTGCTCTGTTCCATTATGTGATACATCACAGGGGAATGGGAGGCGCCACAGAGGCGTATTCAGCTCTACCTAGAAAGTCCCTGGGAGACGTCTTGGGGAGGAGTGACAGTTGAGACACATTTTTCAAGGATCACCAAGAGTGCACCAGGAAAACCTTAGGATGAAGGGAAAAGTGCACTTTAGGTAAAGAAAACAGAACATGTGTGTGATGCCTGTGGGAACTGACAGTAACACAGAATAGGTGGGCATGAGGGAGAGGAGAGAAAGGAAGCAGACAGATGCCAGTCTTCCAGCGGTGGGAAGCCATTGGAGAGACTTTAAGCTTAGAAGTGTGATCTTAGCAGCTGGAAAGGGTCAGTTTGGTGCACATCTGCTAAGTTGTTTGTGCTTAAAGACCAGCCCTCCTCCAGTTTTTGTGAGAGTTCCTGCAGGGTCTGTGAAACAATAGCATTTTCTGGGCCAGATGTGATGAGCCACAGGCCAGCAGGTTTTCTACTACACATCTCTGGCTCGTGACAGCAGTGTTTATATTGTGTTGTCCCTAGAGTCCTTTGCAGACCATTTCTACCTCCTGTAGGCTGCTCACAAGTCCAGTGACCTTGGGTCACAAGCCCGGACCTGCCTTGAGAGTAAAGGCCATGCCTGAGAGTGTTGATGGTCTGGGTCCATTCATGCAGGATATTACCTGAGAGCTACTGTGTTTCCCAGGCCGACAGCATAAAAAAGTGATACAGTTCCTCTGGCCTCCAACCATTCACAGACATGTAAGCAGTTCCAGTAGAGTACAATAAACACCACAGTAGGGAAACAAAGCAGAAAGACATGCGAGAGGGACCAGAAAGGCTTCCTGTAGAGGCTGGCATCTGTGCAGAGGTCTGAGGCGGAAGCAAGGATGAGTGGACAGTGGGGTCCAAGCGTGAGATAAACATGTGATGGAGCTTTGGGGAACTGGAAGTTCAGGCCGGAAGCTGGGGCAAAATAGGTGTGGAGCTGGTCAGAGAAGGAACTGAAAAGGTCAGAAGGAACCAGGTCCTCGAGGGTTGTACACTGCACCCAGGTCCACCAGGGCTTATTCACCTAGTTCTGTCTTGAGCAGCGGAGGAACCATCAAGCATTTTTTTTAACTTTTTATTTATTTGAAAGGCAGAGTTACATAGAGAAGGAGAGAGAGATCTTCCAGCCACTGGGTCACTCCTCAAATGGCCGCAGTGACTGGGCTAAGCCAGGCCGAAGTTAGAAGCCAGGAGCTTCTTCCAGGTTTCCCATGTGGATACCAGGGGCCCAAGGACTTGGGCCTTCTCCTGCTGCTTTCCCAGGTCATTGGCAGGGAGCTGAATCAGAAGTAGAGCGGCCAGGACTCAAATCGGTGTCCATATGGGATGCCAGCACTGCAGGCAGTGGCTTTAACCTGCTGCGCCACAGCACTGGCCCCAGGGAGATTGTACATGGTTGGGTTTCCAGAATTGTTCTCACAGCAGAGAAAGCAGACTGAAGAGTGACAAGGTAGAGACAGAGCAACTGCCAGTTTCCTTCTGATACTGGGCTCTGGCAGAATGCTGATAAGAAATCATGAGGGCTGTAGCCAAGTTAACAACAGAGGAACAGAGAGACAAAGATGAATTGAAGGCAAAGTTCCCAGAGGTTGGTGATCAGTGGATGTGTAGACAGATGAAGGCATTAGTCTGGGAAGGAGAATGGTAGCCTGTGGTTCACAAATGGATCTGTTTCCTATGGGCCCCTTGATGGAGTCACACTTAGGGCTGGATTTGAATGCTGAGTCACTCTAAATGACTGCAATGGCCATGCTGGGCCAGGCTGAAGTCAAGAGCCAGGAGCTTCTTCCAGGTCTCCCAAGTGGGTGCAGGGACCCAAGGGCTTGGACCATCCTCTCTTGGTTTCTCAGGCAATTAGTAGGGAGCTGGATCAGAAATCAGCAGCCAGGACTCAAACCAGCGCCCATAAAGGATGCTGACACTACAGGTGGCTGCTTAACCCCCTACACCACAGCGCCAGCCCCAAAGTAAAACTTCTTATGACACTCTACATAGCCCTGCAAATGGTTTTCATCTCTTACGACATTTTCACTTTAGAAGCTTCAGGGAAAGTGGCATAAGTGGCTGTATCCTTAGTTTGTACATACAAAGCAATTGCACACAAAAAATACACAGCTAATGTAGCAGAGTAGGATCGGAATCCTCTCCCTCTTTCATGCTAAGCTGTATTGTGTGCTTTGAAGAGACACTATTAGATTACATCATCCCCAGGAAATGGAATCCATGGTTTGGTTTCCAGCAAATAGTTATTGACGAGCATCTTGAGCGATATATAAGGCTCTTCTTCAGCTTTAAGTTTGTTGGCTGCTCACATGGACCTTATTTTGAATCATAACATTTCTAGAAGATTCACTGTGTGTTTCCCATAGCATTAATGCGTTTGGTCCCTCCGTCCTAAGAGATAGGTGCCAGTGTTACCCGCTGTAGATAAGGAAGCTAAAGCATGGAAATGTGTCTTGCCCAAGTTCACTCAGCTTGGTATGCTTTGAGACAGGCTTTGAACCTGATGAGCAGCTTCCTGCCTTCATGACCCCCATGAGAATGATTATAGGTTCCGTCATGTTCATGAACTTAAGAGTGGACAAATCAGGACATCCTTATTTTTCAGAGCCTGCTCAAGAGCATTTCTTTAGGGAATTGTTTAACTTTGAAAAGAGAGTTTGGAAAGCAGTGGCAGTGGCAACCCTTCATAGGGGTGCTCAGGATTTCCCTAGAGTCAGTCAGCACTGCAGCGGAGAGAGTGCATTTACCCAGAAATAGTTGTAGCAGAGCTGGGTTTCAACTGGGAATCAGATAACGAGCAATGCCGTGTCTCAGAGAAAGACACTGTGGATGACTTCCCTGCCCCAGGACAGTTTCTTTAAACTGTTTGAGTATTTTTATTGCTAAACTTAAAGGTTAAAATTCATAATGATAAAATCCAAAGATGAGTAAAAATCAGCCCGTTTGAACCTAAAAAATTACTTTGGGGCAAGGTATAAATGAGTCTTCATTATAACATGGTATAAGTTATTAAAATTTATTTTTTATATCTGTGCTGCTGTTCAACTTTATAGCAAAGATCTTCTCCCAAGAACTTTTCAGTGTCATTAATTTCTAATTCCTTTCTCATTTCATGTGTGCATTTTTTGCAAACATTTTTACAAATATATATATATATATATTTTTTTTGACAGGCAGAATTAGAGAGAGAGAGAAAGGTCTTCCTTCCATTGGTTCACCCCCTAAGTGGCCGCTACAGCCGGCACGCTGCGCCAATCCAAAGCCAGGAGCCAGGTGCTTCCTCCTGGTCTCCCATGCAGGTGCAGGGCCCAAGCACTTGGGCCATCCTCCACTGCCTTCCTGGGCCACAGCAGAGAGCTGGACTGGAAGAGGAGCAACCAGGACTAGAACCTGGTGTGCCAGCGCCGCAGGCGGAGGATTAGCCTAGTGAGCCGCAGCACCGGCCCCGAATATATTTTTTAAATATATAAATGTTAGCTTTCATTTTGCTCTACCTTCAGATATTTTATCCAAGTTTCCAGGCCCTCTGTCCAATAAACTTCCATGTTCCCTGTCTACCATGAGTTTGCCTTCTTTACAGATCACTTTAAAAAGAATATTCTGGTACATACCCCCAGAAGAGGGAGCACTGGTAACACCTCCCAGCCAGATTGATTGTAATGTATTGTTGCCTTTCATTTATTATCTCCTCAGTCCATATTCAAGCCAAAGGCACTGAGTTTCATAAAGGAAATTATGTGACACATTCTTCCAAATGCTCTAATAAAATTCAAATATATCACATCTGCTCCACTCCCATACACTAGCAATCTTGTAATTCCATCAGAAAAGCAATCAAATTTGGTGTACTTTTTTTTTTCTTCATAAAGCTCAGCTTCTTATTACTTTTGGGTTTATTCCCTCTAGATGCTAACAGATTTTTATTACTCTCACAATATTGCAAACTTGCCCAATTATGACTTCCAGGGTCACTTTCATTGTTTGAAGATGAAGACGCACTTTTCCTTTTTGTCTCATTTTGTGATGCCTAAATCTTTGGGTTCCTGTTCATCCTGAGTCTCACATTAGCCAGAGTCATTGTTTTTGAAGGATGGGAGTACAATAAGGAGAGGAAGACAGGAGTGGTCTCCCTGCTGCCCCAGGGTCTGAAGCCCTCTTCTCACACCATTTTCAAGTCATCCTGACTTCATCATCATCTTCCTCCAGGCCAGCAGGCCTCTGCCCCATTGCAGAGTTTAGTGATTTATCGTACCCTTTCCATATTGCACAGACCATTAGCCTTAACTCCTCTGCTATTGCTGCCCTGCAGGAGAGGACACATGCATGGTTCATTTTATTTGCTTGTTCCCCATTCTCTCACGTTTCTGTTTCTTGGTGGGGAGTTATTTTTACCTACAAGACTGTGACTATCTTTTTTTCAGTTGCACATTGAGTATTTGAATCCTTGGTTCTTGAACTTCATGATGAGGGCATTGGTTCCAGGTTGGGAGTTGTAGGCCAGGTCCTGGTTCAGAGCAGTTGCCCCTGTCATTTCCTTGCTCACATGGGAATTTGTCTAAGCAAACCTGTGCTAGGTTACAGCCCTCTTGGGTTGTGCAAGTCTCTGCTTCTATTTTTTCCAGTTTTTCATCCCCAATTAATTGTTCCCCATTAATAAGCTCATCATTAGGCTCTTCTCTGCTATGTTCATTACTTTAACTTTGCATCATTTAATGATTTCCTTCCTCAACAAACAAATACAATACACTAAAACTGTATAGGGAACTTAAGTATTTACAGCTTATTACCAACTGGACTTGAGTTTTTCTAAATTTCATTCATTCATTCAACAAACATTTCCTGAGTAGGTGTCACATACTAGACTGTGAAGAAGAGTCGCTCCTATCAAAGTATCCACAATCATGAAGAAGCCAACAATGGGAGCAGTCTAACGTGGTGCAGGATGTGTTGCCACCAGATGGTTTTCAAAGTGGTGCAGGGACCCCACCCTGGAAGAAATCTTTCAAGGGATGAATCAGGATACACTTTTGGCAGACAAGAGTGGCCTTTCCAAAGTAAATACAGTTTTAGGGCTGGTGCCACGGCTCACTAGGCTAATCCTCCACCTGCGGTGCTGGCACTCCAGGTTCTAGTCCCAGTTGGGGCGCCGGATTCTGTCCCAGTTGCTCCTCTTCTAGTCCAGCTCTCTGCTGTGGCCCAGGAAGGCAGTGGAGGATGGCCCAAGTGCTTGGGACCTACACCTGCATGGGAGACCAGGAGGAAGCACCTGGCTCCTGGCTTCAGATAGGTGCAGCACCAGCCATAGCAGCCATTTGGGGGTGTACCAATGGAAGGAAGACCTTTCTCTCTGTCTCTCTCTCTGTCTAACTCTGTAACTCTGGCTGGCAAAAAAAAAAATACAGTTTTACAAGGTGGATACTCTGAATTTACCCTGGGTCCTCCCTTCCAGATATGTTCATCTTTGTGTTACAGGTGTGTGGAAGACACAGGCACTGAGGTTGGAGGGAGGAGCAGGTCTAGATTTAAGTGTGTGAGCTTGCTGGGACTGTGATAACAGCACCACAGAGCTGGAGATTTAAACAGCAGCAGTGTAACATTTCTTAGTCTGGATGCTAGAAGTCCAAGATCAAAGTGTCAGAAGGGTTGGAGGGGCCAGTGCTGTGGCGCAGTGGGTTAACGCCTTGGCCTGAAGCTCCGGCATCCCATATGGATGCTGGTTCTAGTCCCGGCTGCTCCTCTTCCAGTCCAGCTCTCTGCTATGGCCTGGGAAAGCAGTAGAAGATAGCCCAAGTCCTTGGGCCCCTGCACCCATGTGGGAGACCCAGGGGAAGCTCCTGGCTCCTGGCTTTAGATCGGTGCAGCTCCAGCCGTTGCAGCCAATTGGGGAGTGAACCAGCAGATGGAAGGCCCCTCTCTCTCTGCCCCTGCCTCTCTGTAACTCTGCCTTTCAAATAAATAAATAAATCTTAAAAAAAAAAAAAAAAAGGGTTGGAGTCTTCTGAGGCCTCTTTCTTGGCTTCTCACTGTGTCCTCATTCAATCTTCCTTTGTGTGCCCACATGTCTGTTATATTCTCCTTTTCTTATAAGGATAATAGTCATAAAGGATTTGGGCCCACTCTTGTGACCCTGCTTTAACTTAATTACCTTGTACAAAGCTGTCTCCAACCACAGTATCATTCACAGGTACTGGGGGGATATGGGGCTCAGCATATGAATTTGGGAGTATACAGTCTAGCCCATAACACTTCCTATTAAGTCCTTGGTAGTGTTTGAACTAATGGCATAACTGGACTTCAGGGTCACTTGTCCTGAAGGAACCTGATGAGCTCTGATTTGCTCATCATAGCTAATTTCAGTGATTTGCAGTTATACTAAATATTCCCTGGAAACTTCTGGATTTCTGTTGTTTCTCTGTTTAGAATTAAATATTGCAGAACTCGTTACTCATCAAATATCTTTATTCCTGAAGGCCTAGAACTTGTGCCAGTGTATTAAGCTTTTCAATGCTGCAGTGAAAGCTGAACCACATTCATTATCACTGGTAAAACAATTAGGCTTCACCACGCTTAACTTCCAGTAATCTGATCACACTATAGAGAACAATTCATTTCTCTTAATTTAGGTGGTCATTGTAGATAACATGACTTTCCAAAATGTTCCTCAAAATGTGTGATTGCTTCTGGGATATCCTTTATGAAAAATAATTATCTGTTAAGTATGAGGATTGAAATGTGTGTGCGTTCTCAGACATTCACAGTTTCTCTGGAGTGGTTTTTCATGGTCTGACTAAAAGACGTACGTGATGATCACAAAGGCGACAATCCTAATTTCAGCTGGGCCACTCACTTCTTTGCAACTAGTGCAAAGCATTGAATTTTCTTGAGCTTTTGTTTCCTTATTGGCCAGATGAAGATGATTATTATATCTGTATCTATCAAGTCTCTTTCCTATTTTATCTTCTTGTATGTTTCTCCATTGTAGGAGTTACTTTACTGAAGTATCAGAATCTATTGTTTTAAAGATTTATTTATTTATTTATTTCAAAGTCAGAGTTACATAGAGAAGGAGAGGCAGAGAGAGAGAGAGGTCTTCCATCTGCTGGTTCACTCTGCAGTTGGTCGCAATGGCTGGAGCTGCACTGATCAGAAGCCAGGAGCCAGGAACTTCTGGGTCTCCAATGAGGGTGCAGGGGCCCAAGGACTTGGGCCATCTTCTACTGCCTTTTCAGACCATAGCAGAGAGCTGGATCAGAAGTGGGGCAGCCAAGACACAAACTGGCACCCATATGGGATGCCAGCACTGCAGACGGTGGCTTTACATGCTACACCACAGCACTGGCTCCAGAATTTATTTTTAAATATCAATATAAGTCATGCTTTGTGATGGAAGGGAGAAAAATGAGGATTATAGTATTTATATGGGCAGAAAGTAATACTGTCTTGCTAAGATGGAATTGATTTAGGAAAAAAAGGAATTTGAAATTCAAACAGTGTAAGATGGAAGGAACCTCACAGGTCCCTTCTGATACATGAGGAAGAGGTTAAACTGGGACCATTAAAGTCATTCTTAAAGTGAAATGAAAAAGATGTCTGAAACCAATTTTCAAAATGGAAAAGGAGCTAGGCCCAGCTGAAAGGGTGGGAGGAAGTTTTGATTAGAGAAAGGACAAAATGAGGTGGTGACACCTCCATGCTCCTTCCCAAGTCTGGATAATGAAAGGACTAGCCAGGGCCCACACAGAATATGCCTCCTCTTCAAGATGGCCCGTGAGGGACTTTTCTTGTTACTGCCGTACAAAAGCGTTGTGTGCACACCCTCAGAGCCTGGTACTGCACTGCATGGAGCACAAAGGAAGTTTGTCACAGCCACCTAGATGCTGACACAGAGGAGGAAGGGTGAGATGGGTGTCCAGGCTGCGTACTCTGGACAGACACAGGGTTTGCATTCATTGCACTAGCTTTGTTACCAGCTGGAAGTGAGATGTGGTTAGGGTGTCACCCCCTGGCATCTGTTAATTGGGGAAGATTGAGTGGATTGGGAGGCATAGCAGGGGGCTTAGCCTGTTTCCTCCTCATCTCACAGCTGGACTCCCAGCTGCCCTAGCATCTCCTCGAAGGCAGTTTTGAGTTCCGTGGCTTATTTAAATAGGAAAGAAAAATCAAGGAAGCAAGGTCAGAGGGAGGAAGAAAAACCACTCCCTAAAGTTCTGCTCTGCTTCCTCTCAATCTGGCAGAATAGCTCCTGGGGCCACCACCTCTGTGGGATGGTCGTCCCAGATCTGCCCACCCATCACCCCGGCACGGGACAGAAGACCAGGGCTAACAGACCCTTCCACGCTCTGGAAACGTGTCACTGTGCACCCCTGCCATTTGTGTGCCTGTCCTGAGAAAGCAGCATCATGATCATAGCCAGCATTCGCGTTAGCATTGTTTGTGTGCTGGGCCCCTCGTAAGGGCTTTAGATGCACCGTTCATGGATTCTCATGGAGTCTTCCTGATTCTAGTAGCTGGCTGCATCACTACCCCCCTGTTACAAAGAAAACACGGCACAGGCTCTTCTAAACACAAGGAGCCAGGCCTAGGGCCCAGAGCATCCCTCTCAACTACCGCAGCCAAAGAGAAGGAAGCAGGCAAGGCCCTGCCATGGGCAATACTACCTCTGGATTTCAGGGCATTTTATCACACTCTGCTTATATGAAGCAGAAGGTTTGATTATCCCTATTTTGCAGATGCAAGTGAGGCTTCAAGGAGTCAAATGGTAGTGAGCAATGGATTGATCAGATCATTGGATAATAGTAATGGGCATGATTTCCTTTTGTTTTTTTTTGGATTTTTTTAAAAAATATTTTTTATTATTATTTGAAAGGCAGAGTTACAGAGAGATCTTCCATCCTCTGGTTGACTCCCTAAGTGGTCACAACAGTCAGAGCTGGGCAGATCCAAAGGCAGGAGCCAGGAGCTTCTTCCAGGTCTCTCACATAGGTGCAGGAGCCCAAGTACTTGGTTCATCCACTGCTGCTTTCCCAGGTGCATTAGCAGGGAGCTAGATCAGAAGTGGAGCAGCTGGGACTGGAACCGATGCCCACAGGAGATGCTGGACTGCAGGTGGTGGCTTTACTCACTGTGCCACAGCATTGGCCCCTCTTTTTGTTTTAAAACTACTCTCCCCATTAGATGAGGGTTGGTGAAAAATATATATTTGTGTGTGTTGCAAAAATGAAAATTCCACAAAAAATTAATGGCAATTAAAGACAGTTGCCATAATTCTGGAAATGGCTCGAGTTCTGGAACTTCAGCTAATTTTCACCAGAAGAGAGAATTAAACACTAAGCATATCCTCAGCTGGCAACTCCTTCCAGGCTTACAGATCCTTTGTCACTTGGCTCAGCACAAGCTTTGTCTTAGCTACGTCCCTCCCAGGAGCGTTTTGTCTCATGCCTGACCTTTTTAAGGGGAGATCTCAACCTCACCTGGGCGGGAGATGGTACTGGAGGAGCTCCTCCTAGGCACTGGTCTGTTAATTTCTCAGTGAATATTTATTGAGCACCAAGCATGCATAAGACAATATGGAAACTTCCAGAGGGTAGTACCTGTCTTAAGGTGTTTATCAGAATGTCTCTGAGGAGGAGGGGAAAGCACGAGGCTGCTCTGTAAGAGAACGAGCCAGCCTGGGTCAGATAGAGGGGGTGTCCTGGGAGCCCTGAAATTGGGCTTGATTGCCAGGCACCTGCGTCCACTACTTCCCCCTTCACCAATCATCTTTGTGCCCTTGGACACCTGTAGCATCTCACAGCTGCCATCTGCATAATCAATATAAAATATGTCTCCAAAAGGACTACTAAGATAAAATGAAAACAGCACATCAAGCCCCTAAACACAGACGCTACTTGAAAGAGCCCATGCATAGTTTTTTCACAATACACAGTTTTCATAAACTTTTTGAGAACTCCTTGGATGCATGGATTTTGAGATATACCTATCTTTTCCATTTTCCATGAACTTTTTAAAGTGCCTCCATACTATATGCTGCGTAATGAGCAGTCGCAATGCCTCCCTATTGTTCAGGTGCAGAAGCCTTTCCCCTGTAAGGCGGCAGCCGGCAGGACATTGCATAAATAGTCATTCATCACCACAATGAAAGCCCCGCTTGTTGAGTGTGTACCCAGCAGGGCCAGGTCTCATGCTAAGTGTGTTAGCAACTTCATCCCACGGGGTGGCTCTACTTCTGGTGATTACAACTCTGCCCAAATTTCTCTCTTCCTTTCCAAAGATATTTTTCATGTCTCATGTTTTTTTTTTTTTTTTTTTAAGAGGGCAATTAGTCTCGTCATCAGTATTGGAGGTAGTTTGTGAAACACCTTGTCTGCATCTCTATAAAGATTAACATTTGAGTGGAAGTGTTTAGCACAGCTGTTAAGGCACCACATGGCACGCCCACATCCCATGTCAGAATGCCTGGGTTGGAGACCCAGTTCTGCTTTGGACTGAAGCTTCCTGCTAATGTGCATCGTGGGAGGCAGAAAGCAGTGGCTCAAGTACTTGGGTCTCTGCCACCCCCATGGGAGACCTGGATGGAGTTTTGGGCTCCTGGTTTAAGCCAGGCCCATGCACCACCTGTTGCAGGCATTTGGGGTGTGAACCAGCAGATGGAATATCTCTATTATCTCTATTAGTCTGTCTCTGTCTGTATCTACTGGCCTCTCAAATAAATAAACATGGTAAATAAATAAAAACCAAAAATTAATATCTTGAGTACTCTGCACTCATTTAAAGCCATCCGAGATTTTTGTGTTTTTTTGTGGACTTCTTTCCCAATGTGTGCATCCTGCAAGATTTTGAAACCGTATCTCTGCAATCTGCACCATCCATGGTTTCTTCCACCTCCAGACAGCTGGATTCCTAGTCTGTGCCATGCGGCAAGCCGCTCCTGGGACGTTCCAAGCAGCCCACACCTAACACCAGTGTTCCTGTTCCCTGCGCAGCCCACACTTGGCACCTCTCCGGCAGCCCCCTCAGGCCCTGCTCTGCCTTGAATTGCAGTTTCATGTTTCTGAGTCTAGGACTTTCCTCTCTAGACTCTAAGCACCCGGAGATTCTGCAACATGTTTGTTAATCAGTCAATATACAATGCATTTTAATCAGGGTCAGATAGAAGACAAAAGGAGAAGACTGTCAAATCCAGGGGCTTGGGGAAGCTTCTTGGCAGAAAGAAGGCGGGCTCTCCTGAGTAAGACACCAAAGCAGGCTCCAGAGGCACCTTCCAACCTGGAGGATGCAGGGAAGGCCTTTCCTCCCAGAAGCATCATGATGTAAAATCCAGAAAGGAAGCCGGCTTCTATTCTAAAAGACATGATTTTCTTTAAGAAGTGCACACGAGAAGTGAAGATGACAGCTGCCTTTTTCCTACCGTTAGATGCTGATTGCGTTTGGTCGTATTTCATTTTGATTCAGTGCTTTCCTGTCTGGATGATGTTACTGTTGGATTTTTATGCCATTTTAGATTTTCTTTTGTTGTCACGTGGAGGAAATGGATTACATTCTTTTTGTCTGCAAAACCAGAGATCCTTTTGTTTGGAGATGGTCTTGCACTGTGTGGGCTAAAGTGTACAAAAGAGATCAAGTGCCGGAAGAGTCTGTGCTTGAGATGAGATTTGTTGTAATGGCTCTAAAGAGGGATCAGGATAATCCAGATGACCCTAAAACTCAGCCTAACCCACAGTGACAGAAGCAGTGCAAGTCGGCACTGCATTCTTCTGCATGGCTGCCGTGTGGCTACAGATTCTGCTTCTATAAGAAACTGATTCTTAGAGGAAGTGACGTGCAGCCTCTACGTGCATCTTCCCCCTATCTTATTCAGCTCTGTAATCTGCATCTTCCCATGTAGGGATTACTCTTGTCTTTACTCATATGACCAACATTTATATAGCATCCCTGTATCAAGTGAGACTCTGGGTGTTGGGAGGTTTTAAAAAGCATGGTCCCACCCTTCCTTAAAACCTATCAGGGGAGACCATGATGTCGAGAGGCTGTGGAGATCATTTCTTTTTTTGTTGTTGTTGTTTTTTGTTTTGGTTTGGTTTGGTTTGGTTTGGTTTTTTTTGACAGGCAGAGT
This sequence comes from Oryctolagus cuniculus, assembly GCF_964237555.1. Classification (NCBI taxonomy): domain Eukaryota; kingdom Metazoa; phylum Chordata; class Mammalia; order Lagomorpha; family Leporidae; genus Oryctolagus; species Oryctolagus cuniculus. Next base: position 101,832,271 of record NC_091442.1, on the reverse strand, counting down.
GGACAGTGAGAGAGAGAGAAAGAGAGAAAGGTCTTCCTTTGCCGTTGGTTCACCCTCCAATGGCCGCTGCGGCCGGCGCGCTGCGGCCGGCACACCGCGCTGATCCGATGGCAGGAGCCAGGTACTTCTCCTGGTCTCCCATGGGGTGCAGGGCCCAAGCACTTGGGCCATCCTGGGACACAGCTCTGGTGGGAACATAGCAGAGGGGAACCTGAACCAGAGAGGAGGAGGTCAGGTGAAACTTCCTGCAGGAAGTGATATTGTTTGAGAAAGAGAGAAGAGAAACTGCTCCCAGTCCCTAGTATGGCTAGGCCTTGCTTTTTAGTGGGAGGAGGAAGTGACAAGTGATGAAGGAGAGTTGGGGTAGGTGGCACCCACAAAGACCCAGGGGCCAAAGAGAAATCCTTGCATTTGGAGGGCCCCATAGCCAAGTGTCAAGGGTAGGTGAGGCATCATTGGAGAAGTGGGCTGGAGACAGCTAAGCTCTGCTCATGTGCTCACATCAGCCGGAGGCAATGGGGAGCCATGGATGAATTCTGATCAGGCAATATCTGCATTTTTGAAAGCTCATCCCAGCTGAGTATAGGAAATCAATGGGGGTGGGGCAAGACCAGATAAAAGAAAGCAAGTTATAAAAATGGGGTATTAATATAGGTGAGAAAGGACTAGAGACTGGATTGAAATGGTAGCAGTGCAGAGGATAGATTGGGGTCCATATGAGTGCCATAACTGAAGGACATGGTGACTCTGTTGGGTTACTGTGGCCTCTGTGCTACTCCCGAAACATGCCAGGGACCCCCTGCCCCAGGGCCTGCCATGTGTGGTCTGGATGTGTCCTTCCCCCACAAAGCTCCTGTGCTGAAAGGCTGACTCCCAAAGGGATGGGATTAGGAGGCAAGACTTTGGGCGGGGAGTTTGATCATTGTCTAAAAACAAGCCAAGCAAACAAAAAGCAGAGACTCTCTCACACCTTCCGCCCTGCGAGGGTACAGAGAGAGGGCGTCGTCCACAAGGAACAGGCCTCCACCAGACACGGACTCTGCCAGCACCCACGGCACCCCTCCCACTCACACACCTGAAGCACTCTCACCCTCTTCAGGCACTGTTTTTCCATGTTTTTATTTACTTACCTCCTGATATACTCTGTAAATTTTATCACTTCTATTCTCCTGGTCCTTCTCCCTTCCTGGAACATAAGCTCCAGGAGGGCAGGAATGCTTTGTTTTGCTCTAGAACAATCTTGGCAAAAGAGTAGCCACTTGGCCAACATTTGTTAAATGAATGACTGGATGCATGTTGGAACTGAAGATGGGAGAAGAGGCATGGATGATGCCGAGTTTTCTGCTGGCTTGGGCAGATGAATGAGTGTAGGAGGGTAATTCATTCCAAACCAGGAAACAGAAGAGAACCAAGAAATGGGGGAGGTGCTGAGTTCCACTTGAAACATTTGCCAAGTGGTAAAGGCAAGAGTCTCAAGATAGAAATGGAGACTGGAGGAAGAGCAGGCAAGGCTTGGGGCTGACAGGGTGTTCTGCGTGGAGTGAGGGCTCAGCTGTAGAACGCAGGCTGGAGGGAAGACTTCAACAGTAGACAACACAGCAGGGGCAAAGATGCAGGATTTGATCAGAGGCTGAGGACTTGCAAGGTAGAAGGACAGGGGAGGTGGCATAGTGACGGTGTCAGCAGCATCCTGGAGTTTACCCTGGATAAGGAAGGGAGGGGAATCATGGAAGGAGATAACAGAGGGGATGGCAATTTAGGCAAGGTCTAAACAACACCTGGAGCAGGAGTCAGTGCAAGTCCTGGAGGGATGGGAGACAACAGCCAGTCATTTGGTCATCAGACAACAGATATTTTTATTGAGCTTTTAATTAGGGTTCTCTAGAGAAGCAGAACCAATAGGATGTGAATACATATGTATACACCACGGAGATCTATTTTAAGAAATTTTAAGAATTCGTATGTCCAGAATCTGCAGTTCAGTCTCAAAGGCTGCTGGCAGAGTTCCTTCTTACTCAAGGGAGGGCAGGTTTTGTCTTCAACTGACTGAATGAGCCCAGCCACATTGTGCGGTATCCTGCTTTTACTCACAATCCACTGATTTCAATGCTAATCTAACCCAAAAACACTGTTACAGAAACATCCTTAATAAAGCTTGACCACCACATGCCTGGGCATGGTGGCCCAGCCAAGTTGACACATTAACAGGTACCTGTTGTGGGCCAGGTCCAACTGGGGAAGCAATAGGGACAAGACAGTCTAGGGGAGGAGACTGGCTCTCATGGTTATTGAGTGAATGTCACTGACGGCATGACAAAATTGTGCTTTTAGGCCACCTCCAAGAAGGTAAACTCATGTTTATATTTAGGGTGAATCTGGTACCATGTATGCATGTGTAGGCAATTCAGAATATTAGTGGATATCTATCTGAGTCTGCTGTATCAATCCCTTTACAATTGTTATCAAGACAATCATTGAAAAAGAATTCATTATTTTTTGTGGGCTATTTCCCTGCCTCCAGAATTTCTTTAGTTAAATCATTAGCAATTTATGTTTTATTTTGCCTAATGTACTGGTTTTCTTCTGTCCCAGCTGTTGTCAATGGTCTGTACTTGACATGGAAAAAACAATATATTATCTTTAAATGCCTTTCAACCAAGCTGACACAATGCATGAATGATTTTATTTTTACTTCCAAAATACCCTCTCCCTGCAAATTTTTTAGATTTATTTATTTTGAAGTCAGAGTTACAGAAGAGAAGGAGAAACAGGAAGAGAATCTTCTATCCACTGGTTCACTCCCCAGATGGTCACAATAGCCAGGGCTGGGCCAGGCCAAAGGCAGGAGCCAGATGCTTCTTCAGCTCTCGCACACGGGTGGCAGCAACCCAGACACTTGGATCATCTTCCACTGCTTTTCCCAGGCCATAGGCAGGGAGCTGGATCAGAAGTGGAACAGCTGGGACTCAAACCAGTGCCCATGTGGGATGCTGGCATTGCAGGTTTCAGCTTTACCTGCTACTCCACAATACTAACTCTTCTCCCTGCAACATTGAACCTGTACGACCAAAACACTGTATCTGATATTTCATTTTTTTAAACATTTATTTATTTGAGAGGCAGAACCACAGACAGGGAGAGACAGAGAAAGGGCTCTTCCATTCACTGGTTCACCCCTCAAATGGCCAAAGCTGGGTTGATCCATACCCAGGAGCCGGGAGCCTCTTCTGGGTCTCTGACGTGGTTGCAAGGCCCAAGCACTTGGATCATCTGCCACTGCTTTCCAGGCCATTAGCAGAGAGCTGGATTGGAAACAGAGCAGCCCAACTTGACCTGCACCCGTATGGGATGCTGGCACCACAGCCAGAGGCTTAGCCAAAAAAGGAGATTAACAAATAATCTCCGCGTACCTCAAAAGGGAATGCAAGTTTGTTTCCATAATCAAACCAATCAGGGCGTCCACCTAGATGGGTACACAGCACAGAAGTCTCATGTGGGTCACATCCACGTGGGCCCTTTGGGTTTTGTAGGTGACAGGGAACATCATTGCTCTAATTTGCATGGCTGTGTCTCCTGTTCATTGCCTGTGATGCGCCTGTTAGCAGCAGAGGTCACAGAAGTGGAGGTCTAGCTGAGCTGCAGAAAAATCCTGCTGTTTTGTTCTTCTCGGGTGAGAAAGGCCAGAACCTCTATTATTAGTCATTACGGTTAATAAATATTTACTAGTAGGATGAGGGGGTGAATTCTACTTACTAAGTGTAAGAAAGTTGTTATGCAGGACTAGCCTGGAATTGCTGGCTACCCCTGTGGTGAGGGGATCCCAGCCACATTTGAGTCCAGGAAGAGTTGGTGAGAACCCCAGTGGTGTGGATCTGAGACTGAGGGCATGCTGTAATGTGTGTGTGGAGGGGGCGGGATCGCGTTCAGTGATGAGCTGGTTTTCCTGCAGGGTCTGTATTGGACTATTAAATGCAATTGTGGATTTTATACTGGTACCAAAAGAGTTCTTTGGGAACTTAGCCCTATCAAAATGTTCACTTTGTACACCACATTTCACAATTCTAAATGTGTCCTGAATATGTATAAATGTGAATACTATGTAAAACAAGGTTGTCTTGAACAAATTTTTTTTTTCCTTGAGTGAGGAAGGAGATACAGAGGGAATGCGCGTTACTGATTCACGCTTGAGAGGGAGCAAGCCTACCCTCTTGGTTTATCTTTTTTTCAATGAGAAAATTTTCATGTCAGACTGGTTAAGATTCTGTATTTCCCCAATCATGAGTTAGTCATTGCTAAGTTACAGTGTCTCAGAAGGATTTATGTAAAAATGTCAATCAAGTTTAATGATGAAGTTTCATATTCCTAGTGTATTGTGAAGCAAAGTTCCAACTACAATATATACATAACACTTGTAGAAAATCATTTTTAATTTCTTTTTGCTAATAATAGCTGTTAACTATGTTGTGTTACTGTGTGCTGCTGGCTGTGTAAGTAGTTAGCATGTATCAGCTCATTTAATTCTCACCTAAGCATCCCTTTGAAAAAAAAATTGTTATTCCCATTTTATAAATAAGAAAGCTGAAATGCAGAGAAGTTTGAATAATTCTCTCAACACTACCACTGCTGGGAAGTGGTAGGGTTGGTTCCAAGGTGAGCCAGCTGACCTCAAGACCTGTACTCATATGTGTCAAGGTCAAGGCATTAGTTCTAGTTTCAGAAAAGAAAACTTTACTGTCAACATAAGAGACCAAACTCTTATTACATTGAGGAGTGACTAAAGCAGTTAAGATTACGAAGAGAATTGGCCCCAACTCTTACCTTCAGAAACTGGAAATTTGTCTCCCAAAAATCATTACTGAATTTTAAAAATGAAATTTGAAATATCAGTAGCATCTTAAACATGTAAAAACAGGAAGGCCAAGTTTTTTTCTCCCAGAAAAAAAAGTCATCTGTTATAAGGAAAAGCTAACCTCAAAAAGCCTGTGTTACTTTGTCATTCTTTTTTAAAGTATTAATCTCAGAAAGTGATCGGCAATGTAAAAAACAGCCAACTCAGAAGCCCAGGAGCCAGTCCTGACTTTTCTGTTAACTCAGGGTGACCTTGGGGACATGGCCCTCTGCATCTCTTTTCACAAACTTAAAATCCCTTTCCTTTAGTCATCTCCGGAGTTCATGCCAGCTCTAGTATTTTATGAATATCATCAGATTAGAAATCAGTGTGGAACTTTTTTTACATGATATCCCACAATCAAAACTAATTAAGCTCTTTTCTAAGATGATTATTGTGGCCGTTTTTTTTCCTGATGAGATCAACAGCTGGGCAAACATCATTTTTGTCCAAACATTGTAAATTGATCACATTAACTCCACCGTCATGGTCGATCTTTGTTTCCTTTTTTATTTTTATTTTATTTGGGGGGGGGGAGCGAAGACTCTAGATCAGTCTTCTCTTGAGATTAGAGACTAGACTCCCAAGAGGGGCCTCCCAGAATATTGATGTGGAAATTACTAAAATCAAGATATGAATCCAGATCCATCTGTGTTATCACTATCTGCACAGGCACTAGAAATTATGAAGCGTAAACTCGGGAGGAGAAGCTGTCTCAGTTTTACCTAAAGGGACTAAAGTGTGAAAATTTCAGGCCCTTCCCGCCTGCCCAACTCCGGAGAGGAGGGGATGTCCAAGAATCCATGAGCCATGAAGAGACTATTTCAGATGGAACTCGTGTGTCAGTAATATTTTCATCATTTACTTAAAACCACTCTGGCTCCATTGCCCCCTCACCTCTCAGAGAATGAAGGGGAAATGAGAGCAGGCTTTGCTTTGGGGTTTAGAAAGAAGAGAAAAAGTCTTTTCAGTGCACTTTAGGAGGTGTGGATTTTTTCCTCTTTTAATGGGTCCACAATGTGCCGTTCCCCATCCTATCCCCTTCTAATTTGGTGCTTATTTTAAGTGAGGGCTGCAGTGCGCTGCTCTATCAAGGTTTAATTGAGACATTAGTATTCATTCAGTAGGCACAAGGCATGCTTGGATCTCTAAGGAGCAGATATAGACAACAAAGGGTCAGACTTACTGACACAGAAGTATTGCATCTATTCTTAAAATTCGGAAGCCTCCATTTCTTCAGCCTGGCATTTATGTGAAGAGCCGACACAGGACAGCTTCTGCATACAATGAGGAATTTGTAGTCCCTTTCAAATTCCTTTGTTCATAGAATATATTTCAGTGTCTGTGTTCAGCATCCAGATGTAAAAATGATGTGTATTAAGATATTCAGGGCAGTGGAAACACATAGGTTTTTAAATCCTTCGGATTGCAGAATTGCGTACATACATTAACAGAACAGGTTTTTAAAATCATCCTAGGGTAAGGGAAAACGTGATTATCCTACATGAAACATATGGTAAGAACTGTTCATTCCATTTGCATTTGTTTCTGGAAGCTGTACTTATTGCAGCTTATAAAATCAGTTCAATTTATCTTCTGTTTCTCTGTGCAAGGAAGTGTTTTCTATGTAATAAAAAAGGGTCCAAAATAGATGTTGAAATGTTTTTGTTGCATATCAACAAAATGTCAATATATTGACCCAAATCTGAGCAAAACTGAAAAATCTGCCCTCCAAAAAGCCAAAAAAATTAGAGAGCTTTTCCATCTTGTTATATGGATCTTAAGAAAAATAAAATATAGAAATGTCAGTTATTCAGAAGGCCACACAAGCCTACACTTTAACATCTCCTGGGCTGTATTGATTTGAATATTGTCTCATAGTATCACTTTGAATTTGATCAGCTAAAATGCATTACACAAAAGTTCACTTATTTTCCCTATTACCATTGAAAACATTGAATCAACATCCAAAGTATATTTTTCTGATAAAATTTGTGATTTAACAAGTCCTTTCTGTTTGTTGTCATTCATAGCATCACCTCTGATTCATTATTAATCACTGCTCATGTGTCAATCACTTTATAAACTGTTTACAATGGCTTATTTGTAGCTCTATGACTCTGATTCCTTTAGTCTTTCCACATGAACTGCAGTAGAATTTAATTTGCTTGTTGGCATTATTAAATATTTGATTAATGTCCAGGTTTAAAATTGTTATCTTTTTTTGTTTTTATAAAGACTTGAAAAATAAAAATATGCTCATCTTGCCAGAAACCAGTGAGCATTTTCTAAATATTTCTGTTTGAAGACTTGGGCTCTGGTACCACCACATGAGTGAATGTTCTATTGAAGTTGTTTCTGGTAGCTTGAGTTCCCATTATTTTCTATTCTTAGTTTTATGTCAGAAGTCCTGGTGATAGACCCAAAAGCTCTTCTAGAATCCTGCCTTTGTTTTACTCAGAAAACAAATGAGCTCCCAGGAAGAAGAATGTTTTCCAGAAAATGTATCATAACAAACTAGACGTAGCATTCTTTAGCAAATAGAAAATCCATAGAAATAAGCACTTGTCTGAGATCCCAGAGACAGAAACCCTAAGGGAAGTGGGAAGTATTCTTAATGTAAGTGGATAATATACGCTCCTTTCTCATCTCACGGAAAACAGATGGCTCACAAGACTTCCTTCCTCAAGGAAACTCAGGAGACGTGCTAAGGTTGTGTTTAGTTATATCTCCCAAAAATTCTAAGTCAGACATCGCAGTTTCTAGCAGTGCAAGAAAAATGTGCTGTTCCATGGCTCCATAGTGTCCATGGAATGAGAAACAGATTCCTTAGCAAAGTCAAGACACAGAGTCTAACCTCAGCCTATTCTTCCAGCCTCATCCCTCAAAGCTCTACTGGAAAAACACTCTCTTCCATTCAACTAGCCAGCTTTTCTCTCTGAACACACTGTGCATGTTCCATTCTCTCTCTCCTACTCTGAACTATGCTTTCTCCATGATTCAAGAGCTTCCTCTGTCAGGGCTACCATCTAGTGCTGTGTTCTTGTTGAAAACACCCTATTTGCTTAGGGGGAGCCGTGGAATGCAGTAGTTCTAACAGTGACCTGAAGATCCTGGGCAGAGGGGATGGCAGTGGGAGATGCTTGCAATTATTAGAACTTGTACATGAATCTGTGCATCAGATGTCATCCAAAACTTGAATAAAGCTGAAAGAATAACTTTTTTAATTTTTTTTTTTTTTGACAGAGTGGACAGTGAGAGAGACAGAGAGAAAGGTCTTCCTTTGCCATTGGTTCACCCTCCAATGGCTGCCGTGGCCAGCGCAGGGCGGCTGGCGCACCACGCTGATCCGATGGCAGGAGCCAGGTGCTTCTCCTGGTCTCCCATGCGGGTACAGGGCCCAAGCACTTGGGCCATCCTCCACTGCACTCCCTGGCCACAGCAGAGAGCTGGCCTGGAAGAGGGGCAACCGGGACAGAATCCGGCGCCCCGACTGGGACTAGAACCCAGTGTGCCGGCGCCGCAAGGCGGAGGATTAGCCTAGTGAGCCGCGGCGCCAGCCTAAAGAATAACTTTTGTCACATAGGTAATGAAATTTTTTTAACATTAAGAAGGGAACATATACCCCCAAAATAATTACAGTACACCATGGTTTATTATACAAGTAAAGCTGCAAACTTCTTTCTCAAACAGTTCATGAATATGCTTTTCCCTCTGTTCAATCCTATTTTATGAACCATTTATTTAACTTTTCCTGGTCTGCAAAAGTACATGATGTCCTTACATGTTCCTCCAACTAGCTTGTGAATACCTTGTGTGTAGAAGCCATGCCTTCATTCATTTCGTGTTTGCTGATCCCCATAAATAGCTCAGCAAACCTTTATTTTATGCTTCTTAAGCTTCCTACCCCTGCTAACTAAATTCACTCAGTGACATTGCCTCCCATCACACCAAGAGCCTGAAGGGAAGGTAACAGGAATGTTCTCTTAGAACTTAATGCTGCTTCTTCTTTAGGCTTTTCCAAGTGACATCCAGATTCACCTGCTCAGAGAAGTATGTATCTCTCTTATCTCTCCAAAGCTAAGGATTCTGTGTGTGCTCTGGGTCCACCCCTACCTCTCCTCCCCAAGCTCCATCAATTTTCTCTTCTTTTAGCCTCAAGGCCCCCTGAAATGCAACCTCAGCTCCTGGCTGCTGATACAACTGTCTTCCAGCAATATCAGAAGACCTTTGATTCTCCAAGCATTGTTCACATCATAGCCCATTCCTAACCCATGCAGGTACATTGGCCTACATTACCTTTATATCTTCCCTTCCCTGTCAACATCTTTTATGTATTCCAAGTTCTTAAAATATTCTCACGTCTTTGAAAGTGTCCTTGGTCCTCATAGAAATAACTACTTCCTCTTCTGTGTTCCCATGATACGTTGTCTTTTCACATGGGATTCATCATAGCCTGACAGGGTAGTTTCTTATAAACTTATCATTAGATTGAGAACTTGTGTGCAGGGCTTATTATGTCTTAGGAATTACTATTTCTCCATTGTATTACTTTCTCACATAGTTGATATTTTAAGGAATGTTTGTGCTATAATTCTGCTTTTTTTCTTTTCACCACCTAGTACTTGATAAAACACTCATGTCATGTCATTTGTGTTCTCTAGTAGAAGCTATCATTGCATGATGTGCTTTGCTGCTGGTTTTTCTATTTATGGAAGAAAGTATGCTTCAAAAACTGTTTTGGCTTTTCTTTTCTATAAATTATGTTACTAACAATTTTTGATTAACATGTAAAATATGCACATTTTTATGGGTTACAGTACAATATGTCAACATATATATATAGTATAATCAAATCATTTCAAGTCAGCAGCCTTTCCATCTCCTTATCTTTTCTTTGGGCTTGGAGCCTACTGGCTAATATCCTCCAATTATTTATAAAACACATCCTTGTGAACTATAATCACCCCCACTGTACTGTGAACAAGTAGATATTGTTACTTCTGTCTCATTGTGTTTTGGTGCCTGTTATCCAACCCCCCAGTATCCCCCATCTCAACCCTTCCCAGCCTATTTTAAGATTGACTGTTTTTAAACTTCTACATAAGAGGGACAAGGTACAGCATTTGTCTTTCTGTGTATGGCTTGCTTTACTTAATATAACAATCTCTGATTTCACCCATTTAACTGCAAATATCAGATTCCAATCTTTTGTGTGACTAATGTTCCACTGTGTGTATATATCACATTTTCTTTATCTGTTCATCTGTCAGTGGATACCTGGGTCGGTTACATGTCTTTGCTGCTATGAATAAATTATATGTAGAAGGAACATACCTCAACCTAATAAATACTCTGTATGAAAAACCCACAGACAGCATCATATTGAATGGGAAGAGCTAAAAGCATTTCCTGTAAGGTCCAAAACCAGACAACAATGCCCACTTTCATTGCAGTCATTCAACAGAGTACTGAAAGTTTTAGCTGGAGCAGTTAGGCGAGAGAAAGAAATAAAAGGCATACAAACCGGAAGGGAAGAAGTCAAATTATCCCTGTATGCAGATGACACTATTCTATCATAGAGAGAAACCGAAAGACTCTACCAACAGACTATCAGGACTGATCGATGAATTGACTTTCCCTCTTTTGTCCCTGGAAAGTTGCAATCATCTTCCTAGGCTCGCAGAGGTTATTCAGAAACTGCCTGTGGCTGTCCTTCCCCACCTCTGCATCTTACCAGACCCTGCCCAACCTGTGGACGAGAGTGACAGTGACCACTCTCCTCAGCCACGTTAAATAACAAAACATATGGAAAGGAAACTTTTCTTCAGGCTGCACCCACATATGTATATAAACACACATATAAAATCAACTCACTTTGTTAACATATCCATTTCTAGACATACAATCAACACATTAAATGCTTTTAATGGACATACAGAAAGTTGGTATTATTTAGTTCATCAGAACCGAGAGAGGTCAGTGCTCTCCCTAAGGTCCAGTCCCTAATTCAGACATTGATGTCTTGTATCAAAGCATTTGGGAGAATTGATCAACATGAGCAATTGTGTAGCTCCCATGTATAACTTGTGGCTGATCATTTTCAGCTACACTGCATATACATCATGAAAAATAGAAATGATTTACTAAACCCTGATATGTCAGGTATCAGTCCTGTTCCTCACCACTGATGCTTGCACCTCACAAACTGTTGTTCCCTGAGGACAATGGCATTTTATATTTATATTTGTATCTATATTTGCAACTTTCCGTCTGAGATAGAGGATATTCCATCATGCAGACAAGAAAATTAAGGACCAGAGAAAAGCAGTGTTTCTGGAAAGATCAAATTCCAGAGCACAACCCATCAAGGACCTTAAAGGATTGGCTTGACTCCCTGTGCTTTCTGAGGAAGACGGTGCATTGACCGTTAGTCTTGCAGGAACAAAGTTGACACTCTCCGTAATTAAGGATCCCAAACAAATGACTAGTTTGAAAGGGACAGTGAGTTCAGATGACAATGCCAATTATTAAAAGTAGATGGAAAAGGCAGCAAAGGCATTTTATTGTACTTCACAAATATTTGAAGACCTTCTTTTAAGAAAAAAAAAAAAATCACTGGCTGGGTACCAGCACCGTAGCACAGCAAATTAAGCTGTTGCTTGTGATGCTGGCATGCCATATAGGAGCACGGGTTCAAGTCCCAGCTGCTCCATTTCAGATCCAGCTCCCTGCCAAAGTTCTGGTGGCAGCATATAATGTCCCCAGTACTTGGTCCCTGCCATCCATGTGAGAAACATGGGTGGAGTTCCAGGCTCCTGGCTTTGGCCTGGCCCAGTCCTGGCCATTGCAACCAAGGGGGAGTGGACCAGAGGATGGAAGATCTCTTTCTCTGTCACTCTACCTTTCAAATAAATAAAATAGATGTTTAAAAAAGTTACTGGCCTAGAGCCAGTTTTTAACTTTGCATCCCTGTTTGCCCAACTTTGCACGTTGATTGTGTATTTTTATAGGCTATGCCAGTATTTAAGCCAATGTAATCCTAGAAATTACCTGTAAGTAGGATTATGGGAAAATACTTTTTTTACCTCCATATATTTTCTTCATTTAGTAATTACTTACTGAGTAATCACTATACCAAGTACTCCATGTAGTTTTGGTGAAGAACTAGATATGATCACTTACATCATCACAAGATGAACTATGTTCCATAAAATGCTTCTATTTTCAAAAATTGATGAATAAGTACATTAGGCAGCAATAAATAGCTTGTGGGCATATTTAAAGCACTGAAGTCCTGCAGGGTGTACAAGTCAGCAAAATGCAACACCACAAGAGCAGGTTTTGGTACTAAAAATATGGCTATTGCATATTTCAACTCTCTTCACAACTGTAGTCAAGATGTAGAATTCAAATACCTTCTTTAGAATTGCCAAAGACAATGTCTACTGGTAAAGAAGTATTTTACAAGGAGAGAGTTTGAAAAGTGGTAGTTTCTAAAAAGACAAAAACAAAAACCTGTTTAGTTAGATTAAAATTTTTCAATAGGAAATAGGTGAAATTTTAAGTGACTGCCATTCTAATTGACATGAAATAAAACTACCCTTCCCCTAATTCTGTTTCTAAATGGGAGATGTACCCCATCTCTTGAGAGCTACCATTTTTGCACTGCTGTCCTACTGTCAGAAATACATTCTGATACCTGAAAGGTAAATAAAAAATGACATTGCAAAAAGCAATATTATTATATCCTAAACAGTTGGGCTTTCTAGACTTCGGCTTCATGGTAAAGAAAATACAAGTTGAAATGTCGCAAACTTGGATGCTTGCATAACTTCTCTGAACCTGTTACCTCATATGTAAAACGGGGGGTGGCATGACTTTCTGTTCAGGTTGTAGAGACCTAATGTGATAAATTATGCATAAAGCCTGGCTAGTCAACTAGTCTTGGGTGACTTTTCGGCCACATCACTACATAGCATCTGCTCATTTTAGGTCCCAATGGTTAATTTCAGTGGTAGAAACAGAGGGGAACAAATGCAGTTCCAGAACCTCCCATGCCCTCAAATATGTAAATCATTTCATACAGTACCATTTCCTGGAGTAGTTTCTATTCCCACCCCTGGAACAGTCCTGGTTCCCCTAGCAGTCGCACCACCACCCACTGAATGGTTCAAACGCTTTCCTGGTCTACTTTGAGCAACTGTGAATCCTTCTGTCTGCACAATTATTTTTATGTACCATGCATATTTAACTAGAGAACAAGTAACCTACTCTCAGGTTGAGAAATAGTGATGCTTCTGTTCTTCTCCTTCAGGCCTGCGTGTGGGCTGCTCAGCTCATCTGGTCACTCTGTCTTGCTGATGAGACTGGAGGAATGTCCTCAGGTCTCATGTGAACCAGTTCCCTTCTCTGTTCTTGATTTCAGGTCACAAGTAAGCCTGACTATCACACAAGATCCCCCGAGTGCTGAGCTGCCCTTCTGCTTTCCTGTCACTTATCTCACCATCTTTGATTTAGCACCATTTGTGCATTAAGACATCAAATGAGGCCAAATGCCTACCTCATGCTGAGCCTGTGCTAAGTGTCGGGCTGAATCACTAGACATGCTGCCTCGTTCTACTTAGAGAAGCAAATGTACGTTTGGAAATTATAGAAAGAACCAGGTGACAGGTAGAGCGTATTCAGAGAGTGCATGAAGGGCCTTTTTTTTTTTTTAAGATTTTATTTATTTGAAAGGGTTACACAGAGAGGCAGAGAAAGAGAGAGAGGTCTTCCATCCACTGGTTCACTCTGCAGATGGCAGCAATGGCCGGAGCAGAGCCGATCTGAAGCCAGGAGCATCTTCCAGGTCTCCCATGCGGGTGCAGGGGCCCAAGGACTTAGGCCATCTTCCACTGCTATTGCAGGCCATAGCAGAGAGCTGAATCGGAAGAGGAGCTGCTGGGACTAGAACCGGTGCCCAAATGGGATGCTGGCACTTCAGGCCAGGGCTTTAACCCACTGTGCCACAGCACCAGCCCCAATGAAGAGCCTTCTTAAAGAGGAGAGTCATCAACCATCTCTCCACTGAATGCCATCTAAGATTACACCTGGGTGAAGAGGAGCAGCCATGTGGAGAGGAAAGGGATGAGTGTAACAACTTAATGCTTTCAGTTCCATGTAATGAGCTGCTTACTGCTGTCTTTGTGGCTACCAGGAGTGTGTAGGCACACAATCAGCATGCTTCCACTGGGAAGACACTTCACCCCATTGTCCGTGGACCCTTCATGGGCGTGTAATTCTTACTCCACACCCAGTGGCAACTCAGCCCAGACCATGATGGAACCCTGCTGAGACAAGTGCTAGAAATTTAGATTTATTTTTAGAAAGAGGAGTGAAACAAGTAAAGTTGTAAACTCTCTGACTTGGGGAGGCAAGATTCACTCTTTCTTTTTTTTTTTTTTGACAGAGTGGACAGTGAGAGAGACAGACAGACAGAGAAAGGTTTTCCTTTGCCGTTGGCTCACCCTCCAGTGGCCGCCGCGGCCAGTGCACTGCAGCTGGCGCACCGCGCTGATCTGAAGGCAGGAGCCAGGTGCTTTTCCTGGTCTCCCATGCGGGTGCAGGACCCAAGGACTTGGGCCATCCTCCACTGCACTCCTGGGCCACAGCAGAGAGCTGGCCTGGAAGAGCGGCAACTGGGACAGAATCTGGCACCCCGACCGGGACTAGAACCCGGGGTGCCAGTGCCGCAGGTGGAAGATTAGCCTATTGAGCCGCAGCACCGACCAAGATTCACTCTTGACCTTATATCTCAAATTCAGGTTCTTGTGTTTTATGAAACTGGCTCATAAAGACAGAGACTCAGCAAGCTCCCTGGTTGGAGAGATGACCTTGATAGTCCAATGGTCCTGATAACAAGAATTTGCAGTTCCTATCACCTTCCGTACTTTTCTAGATTCCCTAACAAGAATCTGAATGTGTTTCCTTCTCATTTTGTATCACCTTGTTTTTATGTAGTAGTTTAGATTTTTCAAAGAATGTTCACATCTGGTTAATTCCTCACAATAGCCCTATGAATGATATAGACAGATTTGGAGTATGAATCAAGCACAGAGTTAACAGACATTATGCTTTGGTTTCTTTGCAAAGCACCACTGCTTCCAGGCTTTAGGCTTTCTGAGTGTAGAAAATCCTGTATTCCAATTGTCCACTTTAATGAGGGAGGCAGTTTGATGGGATGAAAAAAAAAAAAGCCAGGCTTTGTGTCAGAAGGGGGTTTGTTTTTAATCTGGGCTCTGCCACCTGTCAGTATGTCATTTTTGTTTGTTTTACCTTTTATTTGATAAATATAAATTTCCAAAGTACAACTTTTAGATTATAGCGGCTTTTTCCCCCCATAACCTCCCACCCACCCGCAACCATCCCATCTCCCACTCCCTCTCCCTTCCCATTCTTCATCAAGATTCAACTTAAGCTCAGCTTCCCCGCCTGTAAAAAAAGGACAACACCACCAAATTCAGAGAGTTTGTGGGGATTGAATAAAGCAATGGGGAAGGCATCCGGCTCAGTTCCTGGGGTGTGGCAAGCGCAGCACCTGTGTGAGAGAGGGTCTCTGTCCGTTGGCCCCCTTTTCTCGGCTCTCTAGAGTGCTGCCCCCGAGCAGACGCAGGGAGAGTAGTACTACTCACAGCCTTATCCTCCCTGCCAAGTCCTGCTCTCCTTTCTCCTTGATTGCAGTATTTGGCACCACCATCCTCCCAAGCACAGTTTTCCAGACTTGTCCTTAAAAAAAAAACCTCTCCTTTGCCACCTACATCCAGTACTCACCACCTCTTCTTCTGTGTCTGCTCTAGATATTTCTCAGATCTGCTCCCTCCTCCCATTGCCACTCACTTTTTCATTCAAGGGCTATCTGTTGAGCACTCACTCCATGTGGCCAGTACCCTTGCCACTGGGACTACACTAGGGTACAAGACGTAATTCTTGACCCCTATCCTCTGATTACTTCCTCCCATTGGCCTGTGGACAATGCCTGCCCATTCTAGTCCATTCTCAGTATTAACATCAGAATTATTGTTCTAAACCAATTCTGACCTCATCCTTCCTCTGCTTTAAAACCTTATTTGGTTTCCTATTAACTGAAGCAGAACAAAGACAGCTTTACAATCTAGCCATGACCCGCCCTCACAGCCTCCTGTCCTGCCACTCACACACAGTCCCCCCTCACCAAGCTTAATTGGGAAATAAATGAAATTTTGAAACAATAACACTAATTTTGGTTCTTGCATATACCTCCGGGCCTTTTCCCCTGATGTCTCCTCCACCTGTAATTCCTTCCCTGTCGTCTTGACCTGGAAAATACCTACTATTCCCTGAAGCCAGTCTCCTACTCCATGAGGCCATCTGTAGCCCCTTAGGCAGAGATTATCACTCCCTACCTTGTGCTTCCATTCTGTGCTGAACCTAATCCTTTGGAGTGTCTGTCACCATCTTCCCCACCAGACCAGGAGTCCTCGAGGGAATAATGATATCCTGTTCATTCATTTCTGTGTGCTCCTGAGCAACCCAGTATTAGCCAACACAATGAACCCTCGCCATGTCCTTCAGTGGGTGAATGAATGTGTCCCACTCCAGGCGGTGTGACTTGTACCCCCACCACCAAGGCATGACTCTGAGGATAGCAGTTGCAAGCAGGGCTGTGTAACAGTCCCGTCTAGGTCATGGTAACCAACTTTTCCAAAACACACTGAGGCTCTTTAACAAGCTGTCTTCCTTTAGTGTCTCACACTTTAAGTAAGAAAGGTAATAGGATTCTGTGCTCATTTGAAGCATCCGCTTGTTCCACATAAGATTAGGTCTTGGCTAGCCTGGGTACTGTGAAGATGGAAGCACTGGCAGACTAGGCAGATAGAGTTGGAAAGACTTCTTGTTGTTTTCGTTGTTTTACTTCTTAAATATTGTCTCTCTGGTCTACACCCTCTTCATTATGTGGAAAATGACCTAAAAGCACCCCACGGAGACCTTCTGCCTAAATTTTTATCCAAGTTCCAACTTGAATACTAGGAAAAGCAGTTCTTGTTGAAGGAAGGCCAGATACCTTTATAATTTCTGATACCTGATATCCAGATTACCCATTTTCCAAAAAAGTCTCCAGTTGTGCAAAATATGACAGTAGTTCAGGACACGTGACAACAAAGAGTCCTTCTACTTCCTGAGACATAATTCAACACAGACATAAAGAACAGAGATATTTGATGGTGAGCTTTAGAAAATTGACCATTTAGGCCACTTAACAAAGATGTGTTTCTATGTAGTTAGTATGTCGCAGGGGTATCTGTCTCACTGAGAAGTCAAGTAGATTGTTTTACTGGCATGATGTTTCAATCAGTAGGGAAACTGAACTCACCAGACAAAGCCCATTTGTTTTGTGGTCTTTGTGATGAATCCAGATCCTTCAGTTTGCTAGTACATTGTTTGGCAGTAAGTCCAATTAACCAGAGATGCATATCTGGTTAACCTTCTGTGTAGACAAGTTATTAGCCCTGGGGCCATTCTAAAGACTAAATTCAAATTCTAAATGTAAACACCCTTGAATTTAAGCCCTTTTATATTGAAATTAGTAGCTTATAAAATTTTTCTCCTGGTAAACATCCTCATAAATGAGTGTAATGTTACTATTTGGAAATAGTATTTGGGGCGAGTATGTAGCCTAGTGTTTAAAATGCCTGAGCCCCACATTGGAGCACCTGAGTTTGATTTCTAGTTCTGGCTGCCTACTCCAGCTTCCTGCAAATGCAGACCCTGGGGTGCATCAGTAACATCTCAAATGATTGGGTCCCTGCCACCCACATGGGAGACTGGATTGAGTTCCAGTCTCCCTGTTTGGGCCTGACCCATGACATTGCAGGCATTTGTAGAGTAAACCAGTGATGGAGCACATGCATGCTGTCTCTCCTCAAAAATTTTTTTCTTTAATAAATTAAAGCAGTCTTTTTCAGCTTCTTTGTAACTAGTGATTTTGCAGATGACCGTGTGAATGACTATAAAATGGGGGAAAAAATATTTGAAGCATTATTACATTCCTAACTAGATGCAGTTTTTTTCCTCTCAAATTCACAACTTAAAGTACTCAGTTTCGAGGGTGGGCATTTAACCTAGCAGTCAGGACACAGGTTAGGATCCCCATATCCTACATCAGCGTATCTGGAATTGATTCTGGTGCCTGATTCCAGCTGCCTGCTAATGCAGACCCTGCGAGGCAGCAGGTTGACTCAAGTGGTTAGATCCATGCTACCCTTGTGGGAGACTTGGGTTGAGTTCCAGACTCCTTGCTTTGACCTGGCCCACGCTTGACCACTGAAGACATTTGGGGAGTGAATTGGCAGATGAGAGTGCTCGCTCTTTCTCTCTCTAGTTTGCTTGCTCTCTCTAAATGAAAAATGTAAGAATATATTGGTTTTGGTTTGCCCAAATGCCATCTTTTTTGGGAAATAAAAAATAAGCCATGCTTATGTAAGATTTGAGTGTTTCATAGAACTGCCGTGTTAATAATACTTGTTTTTTAAATGTTGTTTGGAAAGGTAGCAACTCTTTTCTCCCAGCCTCCTTAATTAGCATTTCTCACATGTGGCATTTCACTAAGAGACTCTAGCTTAGCAGATAAGGATCCTGCAAGAAATGTTGTCTCTGCTCATCGTTTTCCTTCAGGGAGCCTTCAACACATTCGTCACATTCATGAGTCAGAGACACATTTTTTAATGAACTTTGATGAAAGATAAGACTAAAATCTAAATAAAAACAAAGAAGTGCTAGGGAAAATAAGCCACTTTCATCCTCAAAATTTTTAATATGGAATGGAATTTCTTTTTTTTTTTTTTAATTTCATTTATTGGAAAGGCAAAGAGACAGGGATCTTCCATTTACTAGGTCGCTCTCCAAAATTCTGCAATAGCTGGGACTGGGCCAGGCCAAGGCCAGGAGTCTAGAAGTCAGTCTTAGTCTCCCACATGGATTACAAGATTCCAACCATAGGAGTTACCACCTGCTGCCTCCTCCCAGTGTGTACATTAGCAGGAATCTACAGTTAGAATCGGAGCCAGGGCTTGAACCCAGGCTCTCCAAAATGGAATGTGGGTGCCCCAAGCATCATCTTAACTGCTGCATCAAATGCATGCCCCAATATGAGATTTCAACATTAGAGGCATTTAGCCTCAAATAAAGGTAGCAAAAATTTTTTAAAGTTGAGATTGGAAGAATTCTGTGACAACCATTTTTCACCTATTGAAAATGAACTTTGGTATTTAAATTCTTCATCAGAAATTTAAAAGATGCATATAACCTCTTTGTTAACATCCTATATCACAGTAAGTTTGGTTCTGAACTCTGGCTTCAGACTCCAGCTGCCTTCCAGTACAGACTCTGGACGGCACTAGGTCTATGGCTCAGTGGCTGAGATCCTGCTGCTCATGTAGGAGGCCTGGATTGTGATCCTGGCTCTTTACTCTGCTCATGCCTCTGACCCTGGCCCATCCCCTGCCATTAAGGCCATTTGAGGAGTGAACCAGCAGTTGAAGCCCTCTGTTTGTCTCTCAAGTAAATGAAAAATAGTATTTAAACATCACAAGTTACTTGGCACTCATGAAACTCAAACCAAGGATTTCAAGAAGTTTTAGTTTAAGCATGGATAGAAAAAAAAAATTGATGTGATCAATAAGTGTGATAATATTTTAGCATTTTCATTATTAATTATACATTTCATGGATATTAAGTATCTACTATGTGACTAACATTATATTAATGCCATGCGCCATACTATCATCTTTCTAGGACAATATATGAATACATCACCAAATCTTCATTATATAATTTCTATCCAGCTTAAAATAACTATCTTGAAATGAAAAATGGGTGATTCCTTGCTATGTGAATGGCATATGTAAGTAATGAGTTGAGTGACAATTGGGATTAAACCCCTTCTGCTACCACATGCTTAATTACTGATTCTTGGTGGTCATTGGAGACTCGTAAATTATGATGAATTATATTGGCAAGTGGACATCTTACTTTTCCATTTGATAATTCAGCACCTACTTTAAGAAGTGTTGCTGCTCTTTTCACTTTTTCATCTTCAACTCATAATTTAGATCAACAAGCTTGCATGCAACCTCATACAAACTAAACATATTAAAAATAGAACTACCATATGATCTAAGCAATTCTACTTCTGGGTATTTATCCTTAGGAGTTTAAATCAGGATCATGAAGAAATACTTGCATTCTCATGTTCATTGCAGCGTTATTCATAGCAGTCAAGAAATGAAAACAGCTTAAATGTCCATCTATGGCTGGATGAATGAATAAAGAAAAATGTGATATATACATACAGTGGGATATTTTTCAGCCCTAAAAAAAGAAGTAAATCCTGCTATTTAAGGCTATTTGGGTAGAGTTGGGTGATCATGTTAAATGAAATAAGCCAGGCACAGACAGCAAATACCACATGATGTGACTTATATGTGGAATCTAAAATAATCAAATTCATAGAAGCGGAGAGTAGAATAGTAATTGTCAGGAGTCTGAAGTTGGGGGAACCAATTTGAGAATATTATACTCAAAGTGTACAAAATTTGAGTTATACAAGATAAATAAGTTCTGTAGATCTATACAGCATAGTGCCAATTGCTGACAACACTTTGTTGTGTTAAACTTTACTAAGAGGGTAGGTGTTATGTTAAGTATCCTTACAGAGAGAGAGGGGGAGAGAGAGGGAGGAAGGGAGGGAGGGAGGGAGGGAGGGGAGGAAGAGGTGATAAAAGGGATATGAGGAAAATTTACGAGATGATGGATTTGTTTATGGCCTTGATCTTGATAGTGATGATGATTTCTTTACAGGTGCATACTTATCCCTTAGCTCATCAAGTGGTATGCATTAAATAGTACAGTTTTTTTACCTGTAAATTGTACCTCAATAATGTGGCTTTTGAAAAAAAGAAAAAAGAAACTAAACATGTACTTCATTTCTTCACGCAATCTGCTAAATAGATTTTTTTTCAAGGAACATGGCTAGTTTGGTATTGTCATTCCCAAGTCCTGTTGCTGTTACCTGTTTTGAGATTTCTTTGTTTTGGTCTAGCTTGGTTTGGTTTGAAACTACCTTCTAATATATGCCACATGTCAGAAATACTTAGGGACTAAAGTTTTTCCCACCTTTAAGAAGACTGTGATCCACAGAAGACAACAAGTAACCACCTAGCTGTAGCGCCTCTGATGGGTGGCAGGTGGCAGCAGGTTGATGGCAAAAGGTGTTGGTGGAAGCTATCCCTCACAGAAATGAAGTGTTTGAACTTAGTCTTGGAGCAGAGGTGAAGGATATTCCAAAAAGAAAGCGTTCACTAAAGCATTCACATTTGGACTCAAGAATTCAATTGTGACCCATTTTATTTAAATGTCTGACGCTCAAAGCAGTCATCACTTTTCTCCACATCTGTATTGGACAGTTCACAGTGGACGTTCTCAGCACATCCCCTGCACAAGTCAACCTGGTCACCCTTGCCAGAATAAGACCACCAGCACCCTCAGCCCCAGCTGACTCTACCTTCTCCAGCTTTGTGACCGGCTGCTGGCCAAGGCCAACAGGAAGACGGAGAGAAAATTAAAAGAGCCTACATCTCCCACCCTAAAAGATTATTTTTTATAGTAAACCTCCATTAGCTGGAAACTTCACATAGCTAATGGTCAGTTCTTGGTTTTGGTACAACCATGCCAACCAACTGCTCCTAAGAATTTATTTATTAAAAAGAGCAGAATCCTTGGGGACTCTGTTGGAGCCAGCGTGCATTCCTCAGTCATCTTCTGCAGCAGTGCTGTGGCCCCGTAACAAATGGTTCACGGAGCATGACTCAGATGCAATGCAGCATTCCAGAAATGCAGGAAAAAATTAAAAGTCACCAGTAAACTGCACTTAGCAGGAGAAAAATATCCATGAATAAAAAAATTTAGGAAGCATTCTAACAAGGACTCCAACAACAACAGGAAGAAAGTATCACTTTAATCATAACAGCAACTAATTAAATAATTAAGTGGAAACTTTATGCATTCTATATACACATCATTATGCTAAGTTTACATCATTATCTAAAGGTAATTGAAGTTTTATCATGTAAATATAGGACATGGAACTGCTAATGCAGCCTTGAAAATTGCCTTAATTTTTAAAAAGTTCTAATTATCTGGGATTCATTAGTGACTGTTGCCCTCAAATTTCCTGCTATCTTACCTGGCAAGAGCTTCCTCTTCTGATATTATAGATTTGAGAATAATGATGAGTAGGAGAAGAAAAATTGACAATAATTTCTGTGGTTTTTAAATTAATAATAAACTTTAAAAGGCTTTGACTAGATTGCAGAGTTCATGTTATGATACATAAAGTGCCAGTCTTTCAGATGCGCACACAACTCTACATTTAAGTAACACACTGTGGAGACTGCAGAACCATGCAGGACCTTCTTTTCTGGTGCCACCATACTCATCTTCCTGCTTCCGCTCCTGAGAGAGGCCCCAGGTGGCTCAGCCGATGCTGCTCTGTGAACTTCCCCCAGCACAGGAGCCCTCAGGAGGATGCCTAGATTCATTGGAAGATGGACAGTGGTACAATTCTAGAGTTCTGCATGTTTGCAAAAACAAAGAAAAGGAATACATACATCTCCAGCACAAACCGTATCTGAGGATATTAGTCTCAAAGTCGTTTTTCTGGGCTACAACCCATACCTCACCACCTTTCCCACCCAATGGGGATAATGCATTCCACCACTTCTTCCCCTGGTGAAAATTCTTAGGTTATCAATGAAAACTCCATGCTTTCCGAAAAACCTGCAACTCAGTGCAATGTAATTGTGTTGGACTGGGATTCATTCACTCCTGCCAAAGCTGTAAAAAAAAAAAAAAAAAAAAAAAAAAAAAAAAAAAACCTTTATTCTGTTATTTTATGTAGTTGCTTCCAGAAAAGTCATGAAAAATAGATAGATACATGTGGGGAGCAACTCGGACTAGACTGTTACTGGAATTAAGACTTACTCTATGCATCTGCTCTCCCACAATATGGCGCTGGGAGAGGAGTAAACAGCTTCTACGAAGCTGCCTCCAGTTCAACCAATAAGCAGCAGGACCTGCTCCTGATTGGAGGAGAGCAGCGTACTCGGCGTGTGGGTAGCAGAGTTGGGATTGGTGGAAGAGGACTATAAAGGAGGAGAGAGACAACATGCACCAGGAACATCTATCTAAAGGAACACCTGTGCAGCCCCTGAGAGAGCCGGCCGGCGGTGTGCCGCTCCCCCGTGGAAGTGGGGAAAGTGGCAGGGGGAACCGCCCTTCCATGGAGGTGGAAGGGACGGTAGCCAACCCGGGAAGAACCAGCAGCAAACCCGAGGAGGGCCAAGCAGACAAAAGAACAACGCAGGGTCCTGTGTCGTTCCTCCATGAAGAGGGGGAGCGACAGATACATCAATCATAGGGGTGGTTATGGATGAGGACTCTGGTTAATGGTTTAAAACAAGCATTTTATTGTGACAAAATGCATAGTATTGGACATTTCAAAATGTGAGCATATGCACATTACTGTACAACCATCATCACTATCTTTCTACAGAATTTTAAATCTCCCCCTGGTGGAGCTTTGTGTGCATTAAACACAAAATCACTATGCCCCTCCATGGTGGACTCCGGCAGTCACTGTTCTAGTTTCTGTCTATGAATTTGCCTCCTCTGTCAACTTTGTACACATAGAATCACACAACATTGGTCCGCCTGTTCCTGGCTTACTTGATGCAGCATTATGTCTTCAAGATTCATCCACGTTGAAGCATTTGTCAGCACTTTCTTTTTAAATCTCAATAATATACTATTGTATGTCGCTATGATTTGAGCTTCATTTGTTGTAGATAATCCCCAATTTGATGCATTAAAAAGGTGGAAACTTAGCCCATGGTATTTAGAGGTGAAGCCTTTAGGAGGTTTGTAGGACCTGATGGGGTTATTAGAGTGGAACCCTCAGGATTGATCAAATTCTGGTGGCTTTAAAAGGAGACAGAGGAGATGCACCAAGATGGCAGAATAGGGAGGGACCTTACAGCTCTAATCTAGGGCAAGATAGTTAAAAAAAAAAAAACTGCAAGCACAATTTTAGGGAAGAGTTAGGGAGAAAATGGCAGAGGAGAATCCATGCAGATTAGAGGGACACACACAACCCAGGATCCTGGCAGGCAGGAGTATCAGCACCAGCTTTGGAGAGTGAGGTAAGACCAGACTGCAGCAGCCCACGCTGCTAGCGACAGAGCTGCTGGAAGAGCCTGACGTGAGTCTGGCTTGGAGCCCTGAGAGCGACAGTGTTAACTGTCAACCTAGAGGGAAAAAATGGGGAGGGCACTTTTCTCGCTCCTCAATGAGCGGCACCAGTGACTGTCACTAGCTGAGAGCCATGGTGTACACCCGAGCTCATGTCTGTATGCTCAGCAACCAGCTGAGACGAGACACCCGAGTCTGGCTGGGAGCATTGACAAGGGCTGGGGGTTCTTTTTTTTTATTATTTTTATTTATTTATTTATTTATTTATTTATTTTGGACAGGCAGAGTGGACAGTGAGAGAGACAGAAAGGTCTTCCTTTGCCGTTGGTTCACCCTCCAATGGCTGCCGCGGCCGGCGCACTGCGCTGATCTGATGGCAGGAGCCAGGTGCTTCTCCTGGTCTCCCATGCGGGTGCAGGGCCCAGGGACTTGGGCCATCCTCCACTGCACTCCTGGGCCACAGCAGAGAGCTGGCCTGGAAGAGGGGCAACTGGGACAGAATCCGGTGCCCCGACCAGGACTAGAACCCGGTGTGCTGGCGCCGCAAGGCGGAGGATTAGCCTAGTGAGCCACGGCGCCGGCCAAGGGGCTGGGGGCTCTTAATGCGGGAGCCTTGTGTGCTGGGCCTGTGAGAACACTGTGGCTTTGCGTGAGGGTGCAGGGTGTGGCTGGGTCTTTAGGCAGTCACTGTGGACAGCTCCACATGCTCAGGGCTCCCTGATTCCCTGGTGAGGGTCACTGCTGCAGGATCCGTGCTCACACTGAGGGCTGCACAGATCCTTTGTGTGGTTCTTGTGGCAGCAGGATGAATATTGTACCTACTGGGGCGGGCCTAGCATCCAGGCATTGGTGTTCTTGGAGGAGAGGGGGTGAGCATGAGACTACGCCAACAGAACTGAACAAAAAAAACTCCCTTCTGATTAAAAAAAAAAAAAATACAGATTTGCCATGCCCCACCCTGGAGCATGGAACAGAGCTCCCTGTCCACACCCAGCACACGGCTCAGGGCATTCGTGGACAGAGTAGACACTCCACTGATCCACAGAGGCATAATCAAGTAAAAGCCATCACAGGGAAAAAAATAAACCAACAAGTATCTCCACAAAAATCTAAAAATAAACCCAGGGATTCAAGAAACAAGAATAAGGAAGACAATATGACACCCCCAAAGGAACACAACAACACGTCAATACTTGAATGTGAAAATGCAGAGACTGAAAAAATGCTAGAAACAGAATTCAAAACCTTGATTGTAGGATAACTTAGAAGTAATCAGAAGCAAATCCTTGAACTAAAGAAATTCATACATGATATGAAAGAAAATTTTTCTCCTAAAATAGAGATTTTAAAGAGAAAAAAATGAAATGTTAGAAATGAAGAATTCAATAGAACCAATAAAAAAATGCAGTGGAAACCTTAACAACAGAATCAGGCAGGAGAAAGAATATCTGAGTTAGAAGACAAATATCTGGAAATTTTACAGTCAGACCAAAAAAAAAAAAAGAGTAAACTAATAAAACAGTGTTGGAGATCTATGGGATACAATCAAATGACCCAGCATACAGGTCTGATGAGTTCCTGAACACATGGAAAAAGAGAATGGATTAGAAGGCCTTTTTAGTGAAACCATTACAGAAAATTTCCCTAACTTGGAGAAAGGGACGTCCAAGTACAGGAAGCACAGAGAACTCCCAATAGACATGAGCAGAAATTATCCTCACCACACACATTATAGTCATACCCTCCACAGTAAAACATAAAGAAAAGACTCTAAAATGTGCATGAGAGAAATGCCAGATTACTTTCAGAGGCTCTCCCATTAGACTCACAGCTGACTTCTCATCAGAAACCCTACGGGCTAGGAGAGAATGACAAGATATAGTCCAAGTCTTCAGAGAAAACTGTCAACCCAGAATACTGTACCCTGCAAAGCTCTAATTTATGAATGAAGGTGAAATAAAGACCTTCCATAACAAACAGAAATTGAAAGAACTTGTCACCACCCGTCTAGTCCCACAGAAGATGCTTAAGGATGTGCCGCACACAAACACAGAAACACGGTCATCAATATGAAAGAAGGTAAAGGAAGGAAAGCTCCCAGTAAAAGTACAAAGGAAATCCAAAGGGTAAAAAAAACGAATATTTATGGAAAAATTGCAGGCAAAAGTCGTTGCTTATCAATAGTCACAATGAATGTAAATGACATTAACTCTCCAGTTAAAAGATACAGACTGGCTTAATGGGAGGTGGGAGGGAAGTATCTATTTGCTGCCTACAGGAAACACATTTCACCAACAAAGATTCTTGCAGAGTGAAAATGAAAGGATGAAAAAAGTTATTCCATGCTAATAGAAACCAAAAAAAGGCTGGTATAGACATCATAATATCAAACAAAATAGACTTTAACACAAAAACTGTTAAAAGAGAAAAAGAAGGGCACTATCCTATGATTAAGGGATCAATTCAACAGGAGATGTGGCTGTAATAAATGTACATGCACCTAATTGCAGGGCACCTGGCTGTTTAAAAGAAATGTTAATGGATCTAAAGTGAGACATAGACACCCCCATACAGTAGTAGGGACTTCAGTACCCCACTTTCAGCAATGGACAGATCAACCAGACAGAAGATCGGCAAGGAAACAACAGTTAATCAACACTATAGACCAAATGGACCTAATGAATATCTACGGAACTTTTCATCCTTCAGTTGCAGAATACACATTCTTTTCACCAGTGCATGGAACTTCCTCTCAAATAGACCACAGGCCAGACCATAAAGCAAGTCTGAGCAAACTCAAAAAAAATGAAAATCACACTGTGCGTCCTCTCTGACCACAGTGGAATGAAGCTGGAAATCAACAACTCAAGTGTCTCTGGAACATATTAAAACGCATGGAGACTGAACAGCATGCTCCTAAATGAACAGTGGGTCATAGAAGAAATCAAAAGAAAAATCAAAAAACTGTTGAGGAACAGCTTTTTTTCCCATACTGTTTGTTGAACTCTTTACTTAATATAGAGTTCATCTTTTGTGTATAAAGTTAATTGAAAATAAATCTTAGCAGCCCTCAAGGCATTCGGATCTGGCTGAAGAGCCCATGAGAGTATTTTAGGCATGGAAAGCCAAGACACTCTGGCAAAAAAAAAAAAAAAAAAAAAACTAAATGAAAGATCTCTGCAAGTGAGATCCCAGTGGAAAGAATGGGCCATCAGAGAAGGAGGTTCCTTTCTCTGAAGGGAGGAGAGAACTTCCACTTTGACTATGACCTTGTCTAAATAAGATCAGAGTTGGCAAACTCAAAAGGCTTTCATAGCCTTGGCAACTTATGACAAGAGCCTAGGGTGATTACTGACGCCATAAACAAGAGTGTCAATTTGTTAAGTCAACAACGGGAGTCACTGTGCACTTAACTCCTCATGTAGGATCTCTGTTCTTAATGTGTTGTACAATGTGAATTAATGCTTTAACTAGTACTGAAACAGTATTTTACACTTTGTGTTTCTGTGTGGGTGCAAACTGTTGAAATCTTTACTTAATATACACTAAATTGATCTTCTGTATATAAAGAGAATTGAAAATGAATCTTGATGTGAATGGAATGGGAGAGGGAGCGGGAGATGGGAGGGTTGCGGGTGGGAGGGAAGTTATGGGGGACAAAAAGCCACTGTAATCCATAAACTGTACTTTGGAAATTTATATTTGTTAAATAAAAGTTTGTTTAAAAAAAGAAAATAGATCTTAGTAAAAATAAGAATGGGAATAGGAGAGGGAGAAGGAAGAAGGGGGGGGTATGGTGGGAAAATCACTAAAACTATGTTCCTAACGTATTTATAAAACATGAAGTTTGTAGACGTTAAATAGGAGGTTTCTGGGGTGAAAAAAAAAAAAAGGAGACAGAGATCTAGGAGACTCGTGCATGCTCCCTGTCTTGCCTCGTGATGCCCTGAGCCACCTCTGGCCTTTGCCACACAGAAGGTTATCACTAGATGCAGCCTCTCTTGCACATTGGTTCTGCTGTTTTACATTCATATCAGCAGTGCATTAGAGTTTCAGCTTCTCTGGCCTTGTCAATGCTTATTTTTTTCATAATAAATTGCTATTGGATGTAAAGTGGTTTTTCATTGTGGTTGTCATTTGCATTTACTTAGAGATAAGTAATGCTAGGATCTTTTCTGTACAAATCAGTCATTTATATACCTTCCTTGATTCAGTTAATCCTCTGCATTTTTTAATATTTTTTATTGCTTATGAGTTGTAGGATTTTCTTATATACTGTAAATTCCCAGTATTAATCTATTTTGAAACATAATTTGCAAATATATTTTCCATTAAATAGGTTGCCTTTTAACGTAGTTGAGTGTCTTGACATACAAAAGATTTTAATTTTATATAATGCCTCTTCTATTTTCTTTTGTTGTCCATGAAGTATAAAGACTGTGTCAAATAGATTATTGCCAACTTTAAAAAAAAAGAAAAAAGAAAAAAAAAAACATTTGGAGAGTAAAACTGTAGATGGGAGATTGCTCTCTCTTGATATCTCTCTCTCTCTCTCTCTCTCTGTGTGTGTGTGTGTGTGTGTTTTAAGTAAAATAAATAATCTTTTTTAAAAAGAGCATACATTCTGGAAGGCAGAACTGGATTCATTTCCTAATGGTGTCATCACTTTGAAAAGTTCCTTAAATTCCTGAGCGTCACTTTACTTATTTCCAAGTTGGAGATGATTACCAGCCCTGCAAGGTTGAAATGGTGAAGTGAAAGACGGTTTGTTTTGTAAACACATGTGTCCCCTTCCCATCTGCCCTTCATTTTGCATTCTTTCCATGGAGCCTCTTCCTGTGTTCAGTCAAAAATTCAGCTTTTCTTTGAACTGTGGCAAAGTCCTATCTTCTCCGTCTTGGACTTGCACAGTTGATGTCTGTTGGACACTTCATATAGGACATTGTATTTATTCTCTGTTAAATTGCATCTTTTTGGTATCAATTTGGCCTTTCAGCCTGTTGAGGGAATTTTGAATTTTGCATTGGCCTATTATTGTGTTAAATGTCCTTTACAGTTCGTGTCATGGAAAAATCTGATCAGTGCTCCTCTTATGTCTACTTTGACGACATTTATAAAAATATTGAATAGACTAGAATCCAGGACAAAGCCCTGTGGCATTCAATCAGTGGTCCCCCTGCAGGTTTTGACAAAGCCATTCATCATGCCTCTTAGGTGTAGATGTATAGCCAGCTGTGAATCCACTTAATTTTTCACTCATGGAGCCTACCATCTTACAGATAATGAAAGACTTCATCAAGTGCTTTATTTGAATCAAAGCCACTGTGTCTATGACATTCTCCTGGTCTGTCAACCTCATACTAATAACCTTGTCAAAAAAAAAATGAAATTAATATAGTTCAGCAAAAACTCATTCTTAATGAGACCACTGAAGTTTGAGAAGACTGGCAGCTGGTGCAGAGGTGGTTGGCAGGAGAAGCCCCACCCCCCGTGCCAGTTCCCAAACTGCCCTGGCTGCTGTGTTACACTGATGAGCTGACCAGATTCCAAGAGTGAGCTCAGCTCTTCCAGCTCAGAAGTGAGGCTTCATCGAAGCTCTGGGTGAAGTGGCAATTTTTTGAGACTCATGTTATTCTAGGCACTATGCCGAGTGCTTTGCCTGTGTCTCACTGAAACCTGACCATAACGCTAAGAGGTAAATATTCTTTTTTATCCTCATTATTTTGGATGACTTCAGGGATATTGAGAGATTATAAACAATTGGCCAGACGTCATATATAGTAAGTGCCAGAGCCAAGGCTCACACTCAGGTCACCCTGACACTGAGCCCGGCTCTTACATTCCATGTCTCCATGAGCAGATACTGTGCCTCGGTGGTGTTGATGTAATTTTGAATTGGGGAGGGAACAATGTATCTGGATTTCTAGTCTGTTGATGGAAAGGATTCTCTAACTGTAACTAAATGCTCCACCCTCTCCTGTCCTCAGTACTTCCTTTCCTGGTATCTGGATGCCCAGAAAGCTGACCCAGTAGTTGTGGCTATCTGCCACACGGGTCTTGGAATCTTATGGGACATTCCTTTGGATCAGTACAAGACCTGAGGAGTAGCCTCTGTCCTAGGGCAGAGAGTACCTTTGAAGTGATCATAGGGCTCATTGGTTTTAGATCCAGGCTCTACTGATAGGCTTCTCTGTACATGGTTTTATATGAATATTTTCTTTTTTTTTTTTAAGATTTATTTATTTGAAAGGAGGAGTTACAGAGGGGAGAGGGCCAGAGAGAAAGAAACCTCCTATCTGCTGATTCACTCCCCCAAAACACCACAGTGGCCACAGCTGGCCCCGGCTGAAGCTAGGAGCCCAGAACTCCATGCAGGTCTCCCATGTGGGTGCAGGGGCTCAAGCACTAGAGCCGTTTTCCACTGCTTTCAGAGGCACATTGGCAGGGAGCTGCATCAGAAGAAGAGCAGCCGGGACTTGAACCAGCGCTCTGATATGAAGGCAGCATCACAAGCAGCAGCTTAATTCACTGCACCACAACACCAAACCCTTTATAAAGATTTACTAGAAGTGCCATATAAATGGAATCACACGTATGTGATCTTTCACTTAGCATAATGTTTTTGTAGTCTGTCCATGCTATACCGTGTGCCAGTCCCTTCCTTGTGTTATTGAGCAGCATTCCATTACTTACCCACTGACCAGTTGTTGGGACATTAGATTGTTTGCGGTTTTCAGCTGTTATGAATACAGGTGTTTAAATATTCATGTACCAATCTTTGTGCAGATGTATATTTTCATTTTTTGAGTTGCTAGCTAGAAGTAAACTTGCTAGCTTATGTTTTTTTTAAAGTGGTCATATTTAAAAGAGACTGGCAGCTTTCTAAGATGTGACTGTACCATTTTATATTCTGGTTGGCACTACGAAGGTTCCAGTTGCTCCCTATCCTCATGACCATTTGGTATTGTCAGTCTTTTTTATTTTAGTCATTCGAATGTGTATAGTGTTTCCCAGCTTTATTCTCTTTTGTGTTTCTCCAGGAGATAAGGAAAGGGAGAGTTGTATGGGGAGGTAAGGGCTGATAGAAGAAAAGGGCTTATAAGAAATCTATCTATCACTGTCATCATCCTGTTCTTTTCTCATCTTAAATTTGCCCTTGGGTCTAACAACATCAGCTTTCCTTCTAAATGCTTTTTTTTCCTTAACCTTTAACATTCCTTTCCACTCCATGTATAAGCTGGAATATGGAAAGCTCGCAATTCTGAAATGTGGTATTATAGCCAGGCTAAGTAAAATCCATGGATGCATTTTTACAACCGTAACTTGAGCTAGTTTCAGATAGATTTTTACCTCCTCCCACATCTAATTCTTTTATAAAGACTACTGACAGGCAACAGAATTGACTACATTTTTTAATCCATTGCCTCTTTTCACCTTCTGATGGAGGGTGTTATATGCCAGGAAAATAGCTCAACAGCAAGAAAAAAGGCAGAGCAACAACAGAGCAGAAAGTCCATTTATGATTCAAAAATTGAATAACCAGATCCCCATGTACCTGGGGTTATCTTGAGATTCGATTTGTCCAGAAGCCTCTTTAAAACTGTGTATATTTTCACATATTTTGACTTATTTTATAGTATATGGACATATGTTGATAATGAATGTTTTAAAGTGTTTTCATTGTATACTCCTATTGGGTTTTTTCCTTTTACTTATTTATCTTTTTTTTTTTTTTATTTGAAAGCTAGAGAAATATCTTCTATCTGCTGGTTCACTTCCCTAATGCCCACAATAGCCAACACTGGGCCAGGCCAAAGCAGGAGCCAGAAACTCATCTGGGTCTCCCGTGTGGGTGGCAGGATCCGGCTGTTTGAGCTGCTTCCTAAGGTGCACAAAAGCAGGAAGATGGATGGAGAGTGGAACAGGGACTCAGATTCACACACTCCAGGATGGGATGCCGCCATCTCAAAGTGGTGGCTTCACTGGTACTCCAGATGCCTACACCATGAATTTTTATAACCATAATTTTATTTGCAGTACTGAGAGCATTAGTCACACCATAAAATTAATCATAAATTTTATGATCTCAAACATTGAAAAAGTGGGGAAATACCCTCAATACCTGTAAAAATCCCTGTGATTGGCAAAATATAAGCAAAACAACAGTGTCTCAACTCCTTAAAATACAAAGTGTATTAATAATACAGAGAGATTTGCAGTTTTCAAATACTATTAGCACATCATCACATCACCAAGAATAACTTCAGGGGCCAGTGCAGTGGCATAGTAGGTAAAATCGCTGCTGCATGCAGTGCCGGCATCCTACATAGGCACTGGTGTGAGTCCCAGCTGCTCCACTTCTGGTCCAGCTCCCAGCTAATGTGCATGGGAAAGCAGTGGAAGATGGCCCAATTCCTTGGGCCCCTGCACCATGTGGGAGACCCAAAAGAAGCTCCAAGCTCCTGGCTTCAGATTGACCCAGCTCCTGCTGTTGCAGCCATTTGGGGAAGTGAATTAGCAGATGAAAGACATCTCTCTCTCTCTCTCTCTCTCTCTTTCTTTCTCTCTGCCTCTGCCTCTGCCTCTGCCTCTGCCTCTCTGTAATTCTGCCTTCCAAATAAATAAATCTCTTAAATAACTTCAGATATGGAATATTGCACATTTTTCCCATTTTCTTTTGTAACCAATTTTTTCTTCAGTACTCTCAGTACCTGGGTTATTTAACAGTTTCTCTTATGAAAGCCTAACTTGCAGCAAGCTGTACTTACACTGACTTACATGGAAATTAGTTAGCAACTGATTGGTTTGTTGTTTTTTTTTTAATCTTCTGGAGTAATGTTTATGTGAAAATATAATCAGAAAATTAGTACCTTCATCAAGAGGTAATTCAGGGAGCTTCACAAATAAACCTAGGATCTCATTGATTACAAAAGAAAGCTTTGTGCCTCCAAAACCCTTCAATGCTCAGAGGCAATTATACCATTAAGGTCTCTCTCTATATGCAAAGATTATCTCATTTCCTCATAATTAGTGTTTCCTATTTATTGAGAGAGGCTGTTTTCAGAAAACACACATGCTCCCTCCTCACTCTTTCTCACAGTCTTTTACTCTCTGGAGCTGTGTAACTTGGGACCTTGCTTCCTTCCCAGAGGTTACTAGAGTTTACTTCCATGGCATCTGTCACAAAAGACTTATTTGTTGATAATTTAGTAGTAGTTGTTTTGACGGCTGCTCAGAAGGAAAAGAGAATTTGGAAAATCTGGTAGAGGGGTTTTTCTTAGACGATGCGGTAGAAGTCAAAGGAAAGAGTTGCAGATGGCGTGAGTCAAAGAAATTGTGCTGTACTATGGTAAGACCGCATATTGTAGTTAAGGTGCAAGAGCTCAGAATGAATTAGAAAAGGAAAGGAATAAAAAATACGGGTGCTCTCTTCCTTCCCTTTCTGTCTTTCAGAGACACCTCTCCTTCGTTTATTGTCTACCTTGAAAAGAGTCAGAGTCAAGATCCCAGGGATGCACCGTGGAGGTGTACTTGTGTGCTAGAGGCTGTGAGAAACCCTAGGATGCAGTGACATCTATGAGTCTTCCCAGAGCATACAGACTGTTTGATCAGATGAGACACACAGAGAGAGCTAGTTTTGTATGCCAGGACCTGTCAAGAGTCAACAGCAACTTGCAAATAGTAGAGAAATTCAGAGAGGTCCGTGTCATCCAGGGAGAGCAAGGAAGGCTTTAGGCAGATCTTTATTTCATCTTTGCAAGATTCTAATGAAAAGGGGGCCAAGGATGTTCTAGAATGTGCAGCAATGTGTATGTGTGGGGCAAAGAGATAATAGGAGAGAGGGCTCGAGAAGTGATAAGCATTGTTCTTGATCTAAAATCTACTCTGAGATATCCATACTAGCATATTTAAATAACAAAGCTAGTATTCAAAATATTGCTGATAGGGTAAGAACATTTTAAATTTCCATTATACTTAATATAGAAATAATGGCTTAATTCAGTGCCTTGTAATTCCCAAGGAAGCTGCCTAATCATTCTCATTCAACTCACAGAAATACTTTTTAAGCAGGGAAGGCTGTTTAAACATATGTAATTCGATAGATGGGTGATAAGAGAGGTAAGAATAAGTAACTCTACACACGTGTATGTATATATGCATAAATGTAAATATATACACCTATATACACACACATACTTTGTGTATTTTTTTATTTTTTTTTTATTTTTATTTATTTTTTTTTTTTTTTGACAGGCAGAGTGGACAGTGAGAGAGAGAGAGACAGAGAGAAATGTCTTCCTTTGCCGTTGGTTCACCCTCCAATGGCCGCCGCGGCCGGCGCGCTGCGGCCAGCGCACCGCGCTGAGGCCAGCGCACCGCGCTGATCCGATGGCAGGAGCCAGGAGCCAGGTGCTTTTCCTGGTCTCCCATGGGGTGCAGGGCCCAAGCACCTGGGCCATCCTCCACTGCACTCCCTGGCCACAGTAGAGAGCTGGCCTGGAAGAGGGGCAACCGGGACAGAATCCGGCGCCCCAACCGGGACTAGAACCCGGTGTGCCGGCGCCGCTAGGCGGAGGATTAGCCTAGTGAGCCGCAGCGCCGGCCTTTTGTGTATTTTTTTAAACTCCAGGATGGAGAGCCCTGTAAGACTGGATATTTTTGGTTCATTGTGGCTCACAGATTGCATAAAATTATAGTTGTATGTGAAAGACATCCAATAAATACTTGTTGAATAACATTGTAATTGTCCCATATACATCACTGAAATACATGTAGGATCACTAAGCTAGAACAGGGAGAGGAAGAACCAGATGTCATGTCTTTCTGCTTCTGTGGCCCTTCTAGCCAACACAGCATGCCAGGCTTGGATTGTTGCAGGCCAAGAAATGAATAAGAAAATGTCAAAAGTTAAAATTAAATGCAGGGCAGGTGTTTGGTCTAGCCATTAAGCTGTTGGTTGAAACATCTGTGTCCCTCATCAGAGTGCCTGGGTTCTAGTTTTGGCTTTGTTTCCATAACAGCTTCCTGCCACTGTAGACCCTGGGAGCAGTAATAATAGGTCAAGTAATTGGGTTTCTGCCACCCACTTGGGAAGCCTAGATTGAGCTTCCAGTTCCTGGCTTGAGCCAGAGCTAGACCCTGGCTCCGTGCAATCCCAGGCCTTGGGGCATTTGGGGAGTGAACGCTTGGAGGGGAACTCTATTTCTGTGTCTCTCCAAAAACATCAGGTGCAAGTTGAAGCAAGGATTTCTGGAATTGTGGGAATTGAAATAAGTTGATCCACAGGCACAGTTTTGCCTGGATGTTTCCAGATGGAAGGTGTTTAGAAATTATTACCAGGCAAAGGGTGAAAGTTTGACATTCAGTTGTAATTTTAGTTCTGCAGATGGGAACAACGCACCTCCGTTTCCACTCTGGGTGTTTAAGGACAGCAGAACTCCTTGTCTCCCTGGCAGGCTTGCAGACTGACTAAAAGAGGCTCCTCCGAAGGACCATCAGCATCGTAGAGCCACATGGCCATTACTCTGTAGTTGGCAAATAAGTAGGAAGGAGCAGAGGAGTAATCTACTCCCCTCAGTGGAAGGAAATTCCAATGCAAGGTGAAGCCATTTCCTCCCCTCCCTAAATAAAAGCCCAGACGTGCAAAGGACGCAGTCCCAGGGTAGTGATAACGGCAACTGCTCATGCTCGGCATTGCTGCATGTGTCATCTCTAGAGAATTCCAGCTGCATGTGCCGTATCACGTCTGTCAGCTTAACTCTGAACTCCGAAACAGAACCAATCAGAATGTGACACTGAGGAACGTTATGCAGATATGTGATTTTCCCTGGAGAGCTTGGTCCAGCCATCAATAAATGGGTTGGGATTTTATGCAGAACAGGGAGACTATCGCTACATGACTTTTCTTTGTGACTTGAGGTTTTCTTCAGAGTTTTTCATACTGTGTCTGTGCAAACATAGCAATAAAAATGGAAATTGGAGGGAAATAGGATTTTGTAAGCATGTGAAATGTCTGATATCCAGAAAAAGTTTTAGTCTGATATCCATACTAAATTTACAACAATACAGGGAATGGTCTGTATGTTATAAAATGTTTATTTAAAGCAATATTATGGTAATACAGTTACTTAAAATGTCTACTGAGAGTTATATATGTAAAAAAGAGTTCTTAGTTTTAATAGTGCATGAAAAAAACCCAGGTGAAAATTATATTTACAATATGGAATACTTCTAAAAGTCCATGGAAAATGGAATTGAAACGTTAAGTTTATTGAGGCCCAAAAGCTTCTGAAATCCATGCATACAAAATTCATGGAAAAATGTGTATCATCCTAAAGATATGTAGAGATTTCAAACTTTTTGCCTCAAAATAGGCTTATCTTTTTTCAGATTTTGTCTACATTTTCAAAGATTTATTCATCTATTTGAAAGTCAGAGTATCTTAAAAAAGAGGGAAGGAGAGAGGAACCGTCTGTCTGCTGATTCACTCCCCAAATGCTTAAAACAACTGGGGCTCAGCCAGGCCAAAGCTTGGAGCTGGGAACTCCATCCAGGCTCCCACATGAGTCGCAGAACAAATAATTCTTGGCTGCCCTTTTAGCAGGGAGCTGGATGGGAAGCTGAGCAGCCAGGCCTGGAGCCAGCACTCTGATATGGGATGCTGGCGTCCTAACTCATGATGCCACAAGGCAGGCCCCTACAATTA
Source organism: Oryctolagus cuniculus (assembly GCF_964237555.1). Taxonomy (NCBI): domain Eukaryota; kingdom Metazoa; phylum Chordata; class Mammalia; order Lagomorpha; family Leporidae; genus Oryctolagus; species Oryctolagus cuniculus. Next base: position 101,795,354 of record NC_091442.1, on the reverse strand, counting down.
TCTTTTAATTTTACGTCGTTGGGAGTGCTTGCAAATGACCACCACAAAACATAATCATGGGGAGGAAGATGAAATATGCCTAAGTGTTGATAGCCGATGGATAACTGGTTTTCTTATTTGTGTTTCTGTATCTTTTAAAGTATCTATAACAGGAAATCAAAACATTCAGTTTTTTAAGAGAAGGTAAAGGTGGTCTGGCACTGTGGTTTAGCAGGTAAAACTGCCACCTGTGGCCCTGACATCCCATATGGGTGCCTATTCGAGTCCTGACTGCTCCACTTCTGATCCAGCTCCCTGCTGATGTGCCTGGGAAAGCATAGGAGGATGGCCCAAGTCCCTGGCCCCTGTACCCACGTGGGAGATCCAGTGAAGTTCCTGGATCCTGGCTTCAGCCTGGCTGAGCACCGAGCCATGACAGCTATTTGGGAAGTGAACCAGCTGATGGAAGACCTCTCTGTCTGTCTTTCTCTCTCTAACTCTGCCTTTCAAGTAAATAAATAAATCTCTAAAAAGAGTGAAGGTAAAGGAAGCACATGTTTAATTTATTTCGTATTATATTCAGCATGTTTATATCACGTTGAACTTGAAAAAATTTGAGTATACTGACTTTCAGCTTTGCTGTGACATATATTCTGTTTTTGAGCTATCACAAGGATAATGTCATTATATTGTCTGGCAGAATTCCGGCAGCTAAACCCAGAAACATAAATGACAATGACATAATATTATAGCACTGTCACTCAGAAAAGTATTTCTCCTATTGCTGGAATTTGCAACAGGGTTTCTGAAGTTGTCCAGTTGAATAGATGCTGGAGAAAATTCCTGGAGACAGCTACTATTGTGATGAATGGATACCAATTTGTGACCATCCTGTGTTATTTCAACAGGATCCCTTGCCTTTAACCAACCTGCATTTCCCTTATGATGGTTGTGGTAAAAACCATTAGGAAAACATGCAAACAGCATTTATTTCTTATCTGTTGGAAGTAGCTGGAAACACATTCCTATCCCCATTTGTATAATAATATTTTTTCCTTTTTTTAAAGATTTATTTTATTTATTTGAAGGAGTTACAGAGAGGTAGAGCCAGAGAGAGAGAGAAAGAGAGGTCTTCCATCCGCTGGTTCACTCCCTAAATGACCGCAACAGCCAGAACTGAGCTGATACGAAGCCAGGAGCCAGGAGCTTCTTCCAGGTCTCCCACGCAGGTGCAGGGACCCAAGGACTTGGGCCATTTTCCACTGCTTTCCCAGGCCATAGCAGAGAGCTGGATTGAAAGTGGAGCAGCCAGTACGCAAACTGGCACCCAAACTGCCAGCACTACAGGCCGGGGCTTTTAACCCACTGCGCCACAGCACTGGCCCCTATTTTTTTCTTAATTAGTGGTTTGCAGTGCAGTTATTTGTGCCCAATCTCTGCAATATTATAAATCCTGTTCATGTTTCACTTCTGAATCCTCCAAATAATTTGTGGCAGAAATTCCATATTTTTCTAGTTGGACTATGTTGCCTCGATATCTTAGAATAACAAAATCTCAAATACATTACCATTACTTCATCTTTTACTCCCATTGAGTTTCTTCTACACATGGTTAACGTTCATCTAAGCAGCTGTGAAAATTCTAAATGATTCTTCTCTATCACAGTAACCATTGCTGTGGCTTTTTGAAAACTGCAAGTTTGCTGGTCATCAGTCATGATGCCTTCAGCAGTGGGAGTCCACTACTGCAGGAGCCCATCCTGGTTCCAGAACTGATCAGCCACTAAGCTGTTCAGACTTGGCTTTTCCACAACAACTATTCTTATTTGTAATATTCTCTGTGTTACTGCCTGATAATTGGATTTATTATTGTTGGCTTGGGAGTTTTGAAGCCAAATGTCACACTCTGCTGTTCCACTGTTGGCCAGTTTGGATTGAACCTTGAGAGATGATGGTTTCTCGCTCTTTTGGCCTATAGCTTTAACATGGCTCTGAGTCTTATCCAAAACTGAATTAGTTTAATATCTTCAGATGGCCAAGACCCAACATAAATCTTTTAAACAATAATTCAAAATAAGAAGTACCATATTAAGAAATGATATTATGGCATGACCAAAGCTTAGCTAAGGCCAAAGGTATAGAGGTTAATAGCCAAAAAAGAAGTAAAGACGAGGTTAATAACCAGGTACAAATCCTATCCATGATACCTGTTAGCGGTGTGACCTTACACAAATTACTCAATAGTTCTAGGTGTCATATTTTGTGTCCCTAAAATGGGAATGACAATATTATTGTAAAAATCAAATGAGTTATCTCTGTACTTATATAATGTATTTAGGACAGTTTCTATCATAACTAGCACATAGAAAATGTTCAATAAATGGTAGTAATTGGCAATATCTGTGGTTCTATAGGCTCCTTTCTAATAAATAAGGAAGGTTACTTAAGTGGTGCTGACATGAATCGTCATCCTGTCACCCTCTGCTTGATATTTCTGTGGAGGGGGACAGCAAAGGTGTTCTCGTATAGGAGAGGCCTCCACTTGCCTCCTATTGGAGGTTAAGCAGTATGAATGGGAGAAAAACACGTGCTTTTAAATTAGGTTAGCATCAGACTAAAAGCTAGAAATCGGACACATCCCTGCCAGGAGGAGTTTCTTCAATGAGAGCTTTTCCAAGCTTAGCCAGATCTCTCCGTGCAAAGCAACAGGTTCTCTATTTGACATGATTCACTTTGTGACAATGAACAAGTCCTTATTATTTTGGGTCAGGGTTTCCATGGCTCCTCAGAGTCCAGTAGCTGGAACAGACACACTGGGAAGTTTGAGTCTCCTATTTGCAAGCACCATGAGCGTTTATCTCACAATTTCACTCTTCAGCTTGCCAGCAACCTTAGCGATCAGCAATACCCACCTCACTCCATAGCGAAAAAACTGAGATTCGCGGATTGGGGTGACCTGCCCAAAATTGAGTGGTGGCAGAGTAAACCGAAAGCAACGATGGGGTTCCCACCAGCCCAGTTTTACCCCAGTCATTTGTTTTTAGGTGTCAGTTATTTGTCAAAGTGATCTTGAGTGTGTTACTGTGAAAACATTTCTGAGCAGATTCAGGAACTTTACATAGCAACACCAGCATTGGGTTCAGTTACCAGGAGAAAGGCAGTGGGATTTTATGGGGCAATTTAGACCCAATAGAAGCCTTTGGCAAAGTAATTGAGAACAAGAATAACGGAGAACAAGAGAATAATAAGAGAATGGGGTATTTAGACTTGTAAAATATCTTTGAGAAAGTTAATGGTGTATTTTTCTAAAATGGGGAGATTCTTTCATCTCAATACTTAGAAAAAAAGAAACAATGCAAGAATGTAAGAGAATTTCTATGAATCATATAAATAATGCTGTCTACAAGTACTCTGCACTAGGACCATTCTCATTTAGCATATTCATAAATCATCTGAAAGAAGGAGGACATTGTGAGATTTTAAGGTTTGCAAGAACTGCTAAGCTCTACCAGGTAGTGATGTGTCAAGCTGGTTAACATAAATGGAGAAAGGAACACAGGACAGAGTGACTGGGCAGAAGCATGGACGCGTGGCAGATGGGCTTCTGCATGGACAACTGGAAGATAAAGCATTTGGGGAGAAATAATTCTACCCACTCTTCTAAGATTAAAGGGCTTTGCATTATCAGCCCTAACACAATTAGGAAATCTTATAGTCAGTATATACGTTCATCTATAGCTATTCCCACTACAGCTAAAAGGCCAGCCAGAAATCAAGTGTGTTTAGAAAGGATATTTTAAAAGCAGCACCCTCTCGGGTATAAAACCCTGATTCACTTATACCTGCCATATTTTTTAAGAAAGCTTTTATTTAATGAATATAAATTTCATAGGTACAGCTTTAGGAATATAGTGGTTCTTCCCCCGATACCAGCCCTCCTACCCTCAGTCCCTCTTCCATCCCATTCTTCATTAAGATTCATTTTTAATTATCTTTTTATATAGAAGACCAACTCTATACTAAGTAAAGATTTCAACATTTTGCACCCACACAGGCACACAAAGTATAAAGTACTATTTGAAGACAAGTTTTACTGTTAATTTTCATAGTACAACTCATTAGGGATAGAGGTCGTACATGGGAAGCAAGTGCACAGTGACTCCTGTTGCTGATTTAACAAGTGACATTCTTATTTATGACTTCAGTGATCACCCAGGGCTCTTGCTATGAGCTGCCAAGCTATGGGAGACTTTTGATTCCACAAAATCCATCCGTATTTAGACAGGGTCATAAGCAAAGTAGAAGTTCTCTCCTCCCTTCAGAGAGAAGTATCTCCTTCTTTGATGGCCCCCTCTTTCCACTGGGATCTTACTCCCTGAGATTTTGGTCATTTTTTGCCACAGTGACTTGGCTTTCCATGCCTGAAATGATCTCAAGGGCTTTTCAGCCAGATCAGAATGTCTTAAGGGCTGATTCTGAGGTCAGAGTGCTGTTCAGGATGTTTGTCATTCTATGAGTCTGCTGTGGATTGCTCCCCATGTTGGAACATTCTTTCCTTTTTAATTCCATCTATTGTTATTACCACACACTTGGTCTTATTTATGTGAACCCTTTGACACTTAATCCTATATATATGATCAGTTACATACTTAATATGATCACTTTAACATGTAAGATGGCATTAGTACTACCCAGCTTAATGGGATTTGGAGTTCCATAGCAAGTTTTTAGCTTTACTCCTAGGGGTAAGTCCCTGGGAATGTGTGCTAAACTGTACATCTCTTCCCTCTTTTATTCTCTTTTTTTTACTGGGATCTATTTTCAATTGGATTTAAACACCTGTGAATAATTTTGTGTTAAGTAAAGAGTTCAACCAATTGCATAGAAAAATAAAATAATAAAAAAAATAATAAAACCGTTCCTCAACAGTCAAGACAAGGGCTGTTCAAGTCATTGCTTCTCATAGTGTCAGTTTCATTTCCACAGGTTTCCTTTTAGGTGCTCTGTTAGTTGTCACACATCAGGGAGAACATATTATATTTGTCTCTTTGGGACTGGCTTATTTCGTTAAGTATGAAGTTTTCCAGATTCAACCATTTTGTTGCCCATGATCAGATTCTGGTTTTTTTTTTTTTTACTGCTGTGTAGTATTCCATATAGTACATATCCTGTAATTTCTTTATCCCATCTTCTGTTGACAGGCATTTAGATTGATTCCACCTCTTAGCTATTGTGAACTGAGCTGCAATAAACATGGAGGTGCAGATAGCTCTTTACTTGCTGATTTTATTTCCCTTGGGTAAATTCTGAGGAGTGGGATGGCTGGGTCGTATTGTAGGACTATATTCAGATTCCTGAGGTATCTCCAAACTGTCTTCCATAGTGGCTTTACCAGTTTGCATTCCAACCAACAGTGGATTAGGGTTCCTTTTTCCCCACATCCTCATCAGCATTTGTTGTTTCTTTATTTCTGTATGCCAGTCGAACTGGAGTGAAATAAAACCTCATTGTGGTTTTGATTTGCATTTCCCTGATGGCTAGTGATCCTGAACATTTTTTCATCTGTCTATTAGCCATTTGGATTTCCTCTCTTGAAAAATGTCGTCTCAAGAGCGTCAGGTGATCACTGACATCATAAATAAGAGTGTCAATTGTTAAATCAACAAAAGGAGTCACAGTGCACTTACTCCCAATGTAAGACCTCTCTCCTTAATGTGTTCTACTATAAGAATTAATGGTAAAACTAGTCTTCAAACAGTACTTTATACTTAGTGTTTCTGTGTGGGTACAAACTGTTGAAATCTTTACTTAGCATATACTAAATTGATCTTCTGTATATAAAGATAATTGAAAATGAATCTTAATGAAGAATGGGATGGGAGAAGGAGTAGGAGGTGGGATGGTTTGGGGGTGGGAGGGCTGGTATGGGAGGGAAAACTGCTATAATCCAAAAGTTGTACTTATGAAATTTATATTTAATGAATAAAAGCTTTCTATAAAAAAAGAAAAAAAGTCTGATGAAGTCTTTGGTCTATCTCTTAACTGGGTTTTTTGTTTTGCTGTTGTGGAGTTTCTTGATCTCTTTGTAAATTTTGGTTATTAATCCTTTATCAGTTGTATAGTTTGCAAATAATTTTTCCCATTCTGTCAGTTGCCTCTTCACTTTCCTGTTTCTTTTGCCATACAGAAACTTCTCAATTTGATGTAATTCCATTTGTTAAGTTGGGCTTTGAAAGCCTGTGCCACTGGGGTCTTTTCTAAGAAGTGTTTGCTTGTGCCAATGTCTTGAAGAGTTTCTCTAATGTTCTCTAATACTTTGATAGTGTAGGGTCATAGATTTAGATCTTTAATCCATGTTGAGTGGATTTTTGTGTAAGGTGTAAGGTAGGGGTCTAGCTTCATACTGCTGCATGTGAAAATCCAGTTTTCCCTGCACCATTTGTTGAAGAGACTGTCCTTGCTCCAGGGATTGGTTTTAGCTCCTTGATCAAATATAAGTTGCTTGTAGATGTTTGGATTGATTTCTGGTGTTTCTATTCTGTTCCATTGGTCTGTCCATCTGTTTTTGTACCAGTACCAGGCTGTTTTGATTATAACTTCCCTGTAGTATGTCTTAAAAATCTGTTGTTGTGATGCTCCAGCTTTGTTTCTATTGTATAAGATTGCTTTAGCTATTCGAGGTCTCCTGTGCCTCTGTATGAACTTCAGCATCATTTTTTCTAGATCTGAGAAGAATTTGTTTGGTATTTTGATTGGTGTTGCATTTAATCTGTAAATTGCTTTCAGAAGAATGGACATTTTGAAGATATTGATTCTTCCAATCCATGAGCATGGAAGATTTTTCCATTTTTTTGTATCTTCTATTTCTTTCTTTAATGTTTTGTAATTCTCATCATAGAGGTCTTTGACATCCTTGGTTCAATTTATTCCAAGGTATTTGAATTTTTTGTAGCTATTGTGAATGGGATTGATCTTAGAAGTTCTTTCTCAGCCATGGCATTGCCTGTGTATACAAAGACTGTTGATTTTTTAGTATTGACTTTATGTGATGCTACTATACCAAACTCTTCTATGAGTTTCAATAGACTCTTAGTGTAGTCTTTTGGATCCTAGATATAGATATAGATATAGAATCATATCATCTGCAAATAGGGATAGTTTGACTTTTTCCTTCCCAATCTGTGTTCCTTTGATTTCTTTTTCTTGCCTAATGGCTCTGGCTAAAACTTTCAGGACTATATTGAATAGCAATGGTAAGAGTGGGCATACCTTTCTAGTATTAGATCTCAGTAGGAATGCTTCCAACTTTTCCCCATTCAATAGGATGCTGGCCATGGGTTTGTCATAAACTGCCTTGATTGTGTTGAGGAATGTTCCTTCTGTATCCAATTTGCTTATGGTTTTCATCATAAAATGTGTTGTATTTTATCAAATGCTTTCTCTTCATCCATTGAGATAATCATATGGTTTTTGTTCAGCAGTTTGTTAATGTGATGTATCATTGATTGATTTGCTAATGTTGAACCATCCATGCATACCAGGGATAAATCCCACTTTGAGTGGATGATCTTTCTACGTGTTGTTCGATTCAATTGGCTAGAATTTGTTGAGGATTTTTGTGTCTATGTTCATTAGGGGAATTGGTCTGTAATTCTCTTTCTCTCTTGCATCTTTTTCAGGTTTAGGAATTAAGGTTATGCTGGCTTCATAGAAAGTTTAGGAGGATTCCCTCTCCTTATTGTTTTGAATAACTTGAGAAGAATTGGAGTTAATTTTTCTTTAAATGTCTGGTAGAATTCAGCAGTGAAGCCATCCAGTCCTGGGCTTTTCTTTTTGGGGAAGGCCTTTGTTACTGATTCAGGTTTTGTTTTGTTTTGTTTTGTTTTGTTTTGTTTTGTTTTGTTTTGTTTTGTTTTTGACAGGCAGAGTGGACAGTGAGAGAGAGAGACAGAGAGAAAGGTCTTCCTTTGCCGTTGGTTCACCCTCCAATGGCCACCATGGCCGGCGCGCTGCGGCTGGCGCACCGCGCTAATCCAATGGCAGGAGCCAGGTACTTATCCTGGTCTCCCATGGGGTGCAGGGCCCAAGTACCTGGGCCATCCTCCACTGCACTCCCTGGCCACAGCAGAGAGCTGGCCTGGAAGAGGGGCAACAGGGACAGAATCCGGTGCCCTGACTGGGACTAGAACCCGGTGTGCCAGCACCGCAAGGCGGAGGATTAGCCTAGTGAGCTGCGGCGCCGGCCGCTGATTCAGTTTTCATTTTGGTTATGGTTCTGTTTAGGTTTCTGTGTCTTCATGGCTCAATTAAGGTAGGTTTATGTCCAGGAATCTATTTCTTCTAGGTTTCCCATTTTGTTGGCATACAGCTCTATGTAGTAATTTCTGATGATTCTTTTTATTTCTTTAGTGTTTGTTGTTACATTTCCTTTTTTCATCTCTGATTTTTATTGATTTGGGAATTCTCTCTCCTTTTTTTGGTTAGTTGGGCCAGTGGTGTGTCAGTTTTGTTTATTTTTTCATATTGTGAGCCTTTTTTTCAACAAACCCTAAGCAGTTTACAGGGTAGGAAAAGGTCCAGAGAATGGCAACTAAAATGATCTTTGGGAAAGAGGAGCTGCTTTAGGTTAACAAACTTGCAATGATTAGGATGCATCAGATTGGGAAGATAACAGTTTATAAAATCGTGAGGGTATGGTGCATATACACATTTACCTTGGTTAACACTTACCATCCCATCATCATCAACTGACATGGGGTTTGGGAAGATATAAAGGGGTTGACATAGTGCTAATTAAAATCTAAATCAGTTAAGGCAGAAAGACCATTAGGCTAACTGATAAATAGGTAAATAAAAATTCAAGGTACCAAGGGATGTGTACCAAAGAAATGCCCACCTCTCCCCAAAAAAACTTGTAAAGAGAGGAGAATTTTTACTTAAGTTGTAATTACTTTGGAAACTAATGACAAAGCCAAAGTTGCTGTATCCTGGCACTATACATGGGGGTGGAAGGAGTAAGTACATTTTTATGAATGGATTTACAATATATTGATTTTAAAAATCAGTAATATTTAGAGACATACCCAAGCTTTGCGGTGTATACCTTAGAATGAAACAAAAACCTGATTCAAATCCTGTAGTACTAGCTCTTGCGTAAGCAGTGTAACCACTCTGAACCTCCATTTCTCCATCTGTGACATGAGAAAACCCCTTCTACAAAGAGATCTTGTCAAAACTGAAGGGAGTGGCGTCTGTAAAGTATCAGGAATAGGACCGGGGCTTGAGGATCTGTGCAGTGCTTAGTTCCCTAAGACACTGCTTGCACAGCATCCTTCAACAGCATGGTCAGACTCCACAGCCCAGCCTGGGGAGACGCTGAGTCCACCCCAAGTAGGCAGCATTTGATTCTAACCCTCATTTTTCTACTTTTGTCCTTACATCCATTCTTTCAGATACATTGGGCACATATTATGTCAAGTATTGCTTTATTACTCAGGAAACAGTAGTGATAAACATAGATCTGTATCCAGGCCAGCGCCGCGGCTCACTAGGCTAATCCTCTGCCTTGCGGCGCCGGCACACCGGGTTCTAGTCCCGGTCAGGGCGCCGGATTCTGTCCCGGTTGCCCCTCTTCCAGGCCAGCTCTCTGCTGTGGCCCGGGAGTGCAGTGGAGGATGGCCCAAGTGCTTGGGCCCTGCACCCCATGGGAGACCAGGATAAGTACCTGGCTCCTGGCTTCGGATCAGCGTGGTGCGCTGGCTGCAGCGTGCTGGCCGCGGCGGCCATTGGAGGGTGAACCAACGGCAAAAGGAAGCCCTTTCTCTCTGTCTCTCTCTCTCACTGTCCACTCTGCCTGTCAAAAACAAACAAACAAACAAACAAACAAACATAGATCTGTATCCTGTTCTTAGGGAGCTCACAGAAGGAGATCGGGTTCACGAACTAGAAATAAAGTGATTTCATAGAATGGTCAAAAACAGGGTTTGTAGGGTCATGCACAATGAGGGTTGAGGCACAGCCCTTTTCCTGAAGAGTTGGGGGGGGGGGACACAGCATTTGAGCAGCCTCCACAAGGGTACAGTCTCTGGTTGTTTGAAAACATGCAGCATTTCCAGAAAATGGAGGAGCACGGGGAGTTCCCCAAGGCAGGAATGAGTAGGGAGTGTTCAAGGCCCAGAGGAGGCCTGTATGAGTGAGCATCCTGGATGGAGAGGGACAGGGACGTGGTTAGAGAGGGACAGAGGACAGCTAGCCCTAGGTGCTCAGGGCCAGGCCAGGACTCAGCATTAGCAGCCGTCAGAGTTTTCAGCTGATTAATGATGTGAGCTGGTTTGTATTTTTGAAAGGTATCCTGGCTACTGGGTAAACAATGGGACTCTGAGGGCAGCGGGACTCAAAGGAGATGGCTCTGTGCCTGCTTTTCCAACCCCACGCTCGTCCCTCCAGATTTCCTAGAAGCTGCTCCGTCCTCTTTCTGAACTTGACAGTCACACTGCCTTCAACGCCGCATCCCTCGAGCGTGGGCTACCTTGACACAGATGACTTTTGTGCTTGTCATGTTTTAGGACATATACAAGTTATGTTTTCTCAGGTGAGATAGTTAACCCAAATCATGTCGTTTCAGGTTTTAAAAATCAATTTGATTGGCCACAGGAAACGCATTTTGGCCTCTCTGGGAGACAGGCTGCACGAGGATCCACCGCAGAAGCCCCCTCGGTCCATCACCCTCAGGGTAAGTGCCAAGAAGTCCTCCGTGTCCTCTGCTCTTGGCCTCCAAAATCTCATCATGCAATAAAGCAGCTGAAGCTATGGGCAAGGAGTGCAGTTCCCTGTGGAGCTCACAATCCCCCTTTTGGTTGTGTTTTATAAAACGAGCTTTGTTTTTGTTGATTGGTTAGATCTGTGTTTTTGAGCTTTAGATGATACGCATCTGTCATGGAATTCAGTCTGGCCAACCTCCGCCTTTAGGAACCAGCTCCTATCCCACACTCCCGTCTACACCAAGAGAGCGGAAATGAGTTTTCTGTCAGACCCCTCAAACCCACAGAAAGAAAATCAATAAAGAACTGGAGTTAAGTAAAGATCAATTTAAAATTAACCTTAGGGTCTTCTTTTTTTCAAGACATGAAAATTGTCCATCTTTACCCCCTTCTAAAAAAATTAAGAATAGAGAACTAAAACTTTATTTAATGAACTCTTTCAGCTATATTTTAGGATTACAGGGAGAAGCAATAAGAGGAACCAAGGAAGGGGGAGGGAAATAAACAGGAAGGGAAAGGACAGAGAGAGAAAATGAGAGACGATTTCCAGGAGGAACAGCAGTGCCAAGGAGCAGCCGACATCTCCTGTTTTCATGGCTTCTCTAAGAACCTTTCCAACATTCATCTCAAAGTTGGGCTCTCCCTGGCAAGCTGGAGATTCCCCATACTGTTCTCTTCAGTCCTGTGCTTACTTCAGATTCCCTTTTCTGCAAGGTGTCAGGAAAGGCAGTGCGACAGTAAATGGGGGACACAGGCATGGCCCTTGGATGTAACTGTCTCTAAGGAGGCGCAGCAGAATGGTGTAGCTACCGTCAGGGTGGCAGGGGGCTGGGCAGGAGATAAGCTGTGAAGCTTCTGAGTCTGACTGAGCTTGGAAAGAGAAGAAAATATACCGAGATGTCAGGGAATGCCAGAGAATTGGCTCCAGGAGGGAACCACGAAGAAAATTGATTACTGGGGGAATCAGGATACACTGGCATGTTTGGAAGCTACTTGAGGGCTTTGAGAGTAGGGGAAGTAGAAATACAATTCATTTCCCCCCTCAGGAAGAGCAGCCTTAAATAAATTGAAGGAAAATTAGGCTAGAAAGGGATGAGGTCTTACCTTCCTTTTTTCCATAGAAGGGGAAGAAGCTGTAGGCGCCATCACTGTAATGACCTCAGAAGGACTCTGCAGAGAGCGATTTCCTGCTGCTTGCTGTGTTCCCTTCCTGAACCTCTGGCATTAACTGTCCAGAAGAGATTTAGGGGAGAAACAGATGGATCAAAGAGATTTCCAAAAAAAAGTGCAGGACCTAAATCTGTCAGAGAAAGTTCAGAACCCCTGGGAGACACATGCCGGGCAGAACCAGCACCCCAGCTCAGCCGTTCTGGACTTGGGGCAGCTCTCTGTGCTTGAGCACCCTCTGTCGTTGCTTGCCCTGCTCTGCAGTCCTTGCACGCGACATGCTGTGTGGCCCTCCTGTGTCCTCTCCTGGGTCCTACTGTCAGAACACTCTGGTGGAGGATCAACACCCATTCAGTTCCATGTTAGCTTTCCCATGATTGCATATTCCATGGTGAGGGCTCTGCCTATGCGAAGACCCCCTTCTCCCCTTGTGAACACACGTGATGGTGTCGGGGTGCCCAACAGAGCTGTGCTTCCCTACTCAAATCCCCATAGCTCTGGTTTAAGAAAACAAAGCCTGATTCTTGATACTTTAAGCCTTTGACCAGAAATGCTTATGGGGGAAAGCATTGACTAGATCATGCTGTTAATAAAATGACAGATGTCATCCTGTCCTTGGCAGTCGGTTCAAAAACCACTCCCACCTCCCCACGGGTTTTTGTCTTGTCAGTGTTTCGCAGTTTTGAACCAAAGGTTAGCCACAGAGCATGGTATTTATTTCATGATGTATTTCCATTCAGGAACCCAGTGGTAATCACACTCCTCCTCAGTTGTCTCCATCACTTAGCCAAAGCACTTACACCACTGGTGGCTCCCTAGACGTTCCTCACATTATCATGCAGGGCGATGCAAGGAGGAGAAGAAATGAAAACTACTTTGATGATATTCCCCGATCAAAACTGGAGAGGCAGATGGCCCAGGTAAGGTGTTCAGCAGTCTGTGATGTGTTTGCCTTTCACCCATATCAGGTAATGCATTCGAATATTGAACAGTGGCTCACAACAGATGCTTGTTGTCCACTCCTAACTGGAACTCTGCTATTTTATGGGGTATTTCTCATTCCCTGCTCACTGGAACCAGTCTGGAGCAGCCCTTCCTAGAAAAGGAATGTATGTACATATCCTTCTTACCCATTCTTCCCTAGGAAGTGGTGTCTCATCTCATTGCCCCACAAAGTCTTTGCCCTAAAGGGAATAACATCGAACCAGAATCAAGTTACAATGCAAATGAATAATAGAAGTTAGATTATAAAATGTAAACTGGTTGAATAATGGGGCAGAAGCTAGGGGATGGGGAGGTATTATTAACTCTGTGTCCTGTTGTTAGTATTCTCCTACATTTACACGTGTGTATAAAACTGTGCTACAGGGACTAGTTGCGTCATCTCATGTTGTCATCTTAAATATTTGAAAACGATGCTTCTGCCTGGGCCAGATCATTGAAAAGAGGTCTGTTGCCTTCAGACCTTGCCATGTTTTTGGTGAGGATGTCCCTGTCTAGCCTACCCTTGGATCACTGCTCAGACGCTGGAGTCAACCATAGCCCAACTGTGACACTGTTGTCAAAGCACATTCTGATGGACAGCTAGCTCTGCAGATTTGCCCTGCGATTCAAAGATATGGATTTGTTGATGACTATTGGCAGAATCCACTCTTTTCCTCCTCATTCTAGGTTCAAACTGATGTGCTAAGAGACTTCTCTCTGCCTCCCACACCTAAGATGAGAATCTCGAGGTGAAAATTTGACTGTAATTGCTTTGCCTTGGTTGTTAAATATTTTTCTCAACTGTTTGGTGAGATTCTGTTTTCAAAAGCCTTTTGTAAACATTCTGTGCTACAGCTCATAAAGGAAAAATGTGAAGAGAATGTTCTGGAAACTGTGACTGTTCCGCCTGCAAATGCCTTGGATTAAAAGAGCCTGGGATTTTGGTCTCCTTTGTGCTGTCTTGGTATAGAATTGTTCTCAGGGCCCTTTGTGCAGGGAATTGCAATGTTGGGATTACAGATCATGTTTTATTGAAGCAAGATGGAAAATGTGAGAGAGACATGGAAAGAATAATTTTCCCTTTCTCTTGTTAGGTGTTGTCTTTTAATCTTCATCACTGTTTTCGCTGCTGCTCTTTTAAGACAGTCTGAAAGCTCTTGTCTCCATCCAGCCCATTTATTTCCAGCTGCTTGGTAGTGTTTGTAGATCACATATGTGGTTAAATTTCCCTAATGACAGCATTTCAGAGACAAGAGTTGTTTTCATCTTAATCATGTAGTCTTTATATATTAATACAAATGAAATAGTTTTGAACCCTTATCTTTCCCGGGTAAGGAAGGGTGGTCCATTCATGAGCATTAGTTGTTATTGTCTGTGTTGATCTTACTAACAGAGATACCTGCTTGTATGATTTATGAAATTTCTTCTCATAGGACAGTTTTTTCAAGTATTAATTACTCTTAAGTCTAAGTGTGAACACTCAGAGGTAGTCAAGCAATGTTGCTCACGGACAGGGGCAATGTTACCTTTGGAATAGCCCAAATCTTTTTCCTGTCACTCCAATCAAAAATGCAGTCTGCTTTCTTTTACTGGGTGAGAAAGAAAGCCTTTCAGGAGTGTCTTGCCTGGAGAAAATAGAACAAACGTTTATCTGGCCAGGTAGGAAAAGCCCACAAGCAGACAGGAGAGTGAGATAAGCAGGTTGATGGAATGCGGTGATCTACAGGGCATCAATGAGAGAGTGCTTATTTCCCTACTGACGATCGAATGTCAGATAGAGACATGGCTCCATCCAAAACCAGCAGCTTATTAGAGGCTTTCTAAACTCCTGCTGTTTGATACAGCTTTTTTTTTTTTTCTGCAGAGAAAATCAGAGATGGCACTTCAAGAATCTGATCAATAAGAAAAAGGGATTCTGGGATTGTAACTGTTTAGGTTATGTTTTTTTGGAAATGTCCCCTAGTCTGACAAGACCAAAACTTAGGAATCAATGACGAGCATACCTCTTAAAAATTGTATCATTTCAAAGTGTTAACCTTTCAAAATATGAAATATTCAGTGATCTTCTTGTTGAGAAGTTCAATTTATGTGACTTTTCCACCATTCGCTCAGCTGATTTTTTTGTATATCCCCGCCCTGCTTTTTTGCTCATTTGCAGTAATACTGTATGAAATTCATTTGCTTTTATAACAACCTGTCACTCATTCTGGACTGTATTCTTCTCTGAAATTATGTGTTTAGACAATAAAGCTGGGTCTTCCTAAAGGCTTGAATTAGCAATTGAAATCCCTGTAAGGAACAGTTATACCTCCTTGCAACCCAGAGCTCAGTTCCTGTGGTACTTCCTCAAGGGAGTTCTCCCAGGAGGTTGACGGTGGCTTGCTTAGCGCTGTCTCCACTCTGTCTCCCACTGAAATGCACAAGTTCACCTTGAGGCTTTCCTTCTTTCCCAGGAAAAGAAAGCAGAATGCAGTTGAGGGAAAAAAAATCACTAAGACCGTTTCATGTTCTTAGAAACCCCTCTTTCTCTCTACATTTAGCTGAGCACACCACTAGACTGATTTGGAATTCTAGCCTGAGGCCAGAAACCTGAACTTCTTGGTGGCTGTAATAATTCATAGGTGCTTTTGCCTTCTTAAAGTCTACTCAACAAATGTTTGGGGGAGCTTTGCTTAACTTAGAAAAACACTGCCTAAAGTTAAATTGAGATAAATTTAATGTTCTTTCCATCTCTTAAATTAGTGTGTTAGCAAACATTGAGAATGTACTTCTGGAGGGACATTCAATTGCCTGTTTTCAATTTGAAACATTATTAAAAGATACCTGTGTTGGAATACAGGGGAATTGCAAATATTGTGGCCATTGTTTGCTTTTATTCTGATATAAGCAATATTCTGGCCTTTAATTGTCTTAAGTGAATATGTGAGGAAAAAAATTGATATCAGCGCTAATAGCATCTTTCAAACCACTGAATTGTAATGATGTAAACATTGCTAAACAAGGGACATCCTATCATGCTGAACACTTAGCTTCTCTAGCCTATAATCCTCAATTGGACTCATTAGGCTGAAGGTTCTTTTTTCTTTATGGACAGGCAGAGTTAGACAGTAAGAGAGAGACAGAGAGAAAGGTCTTCCTTCCATTGGTTCACACCCCAAATGGCCGCTATGACCGGCGCACTGCGCCGATCCAAAGCCAGGAGCCAGGTGCCTCCACCTGGTCTCCCATGTGGGTGCAGGGTCCAAGGACTTGGACCATCCTCCACTGCACTCCCGGGCCACAGCAGAGAGCTGGACTGGAAGAGGAGCAACCGGGACAGAACCAGCGCCCCAACCGGGACTAGAACCAGGAGTGCCAGCGCTGCAGGTGGAGGATTAGCCTAGTGAGCCGCGGCGCCAGCCGGCAGAAGATTCTAAAGTGCTCCCCCATTTCCATTCCCTAGTAGATAAATGCTACACTCACGTTTGAATGATGATACCTTAATGTACATAGAGCGTTTAAGTAGTCAGAGCACTTTGATATGTTATCGCATTCTACACAGTGTGTCCTAGCATTATTAATATGTGTATACACATTATTTCTGAGTTCTATGGAGACGACATAGAAGGAGGTAAAAGTTTCCAATATTGAGGGTCAAATTGGAATCCTTGGAAGTTTCCTTGAATGAAACTTAAAAGTCATTGTAGCCTTAAAATGAATAACAACAGATACAAAAGTTACACTTTGTAAATTCACATTTATTAAATAAAAAAATAAATAATAAAAACAGAATGAGTGATGCAGAAGAGAGAATATCGAACTTAGAAGACAGAGAACAGGAAAGTATACAGTCAAACCAAAGAAAAGAAGAGGAAATTAGAAATCTACAGCTCAATAGGCTAATCATCCGCCTAGTGGCACTGGCACACCGGGTTCTGGTCCTGGTCGGGGCACCTGATTCTGTCCCTGTTGCCCCTCTTCCAGGCCAGCTCTCTGCTGTGGCCCAGGAGTGCAGTGGAGGATGGCCCAGGTACTTGGGCCCTGCACCCCATGGGAGACCAGGAGAAGCACCTGGCTCCTGGCTTTGGATCAGTGCAGCGCGCTGCCCACGGTGGCCATTGGAAGGTGAACCAATGGCAAAAAGGAAGACCTTTCTCTCTGTCTCTCTCTCTCACTGTCCACTCTGCCTGTAATAAAAAAAAAAAAAGAAAAAATCTAAAAAATATTGTCGGTAATCTACAGGATACTATTAAAAAAACCAACATTTGGGTTCTAGGAGTTCCTCAAGGCATGGAGAGGGAGAAAGGATTAGAATGCCTTTTTAGTGAGATACTAGCAGAAAATTTCCCAGGTTTGGAGAAGGACAGAGACATCCTAGTACAGGAAGCTCATAGAACCCCTAATAAATATGACAAAAAAATGAATAACAACAGAGAATAATGGAATTCATAAGGCTTGGGGACCCCATTCTCCAAACTTATGAGAAAAGGAAGAATAGTTTAAGATGCTAAAACTTAAAATCATTTCTGGGCTTCCATTTATAGAAATGCATATAAAAATGAAATAGTATTTGTGGTTTCACAAATGGAAAAACTCTGCAACAGTAAGAAAAATACATATCTTTGCACAAAATTTAGTTTAAGCATTAGTGAGGCAAATCCATCATGTAGAAGTCCTTGGGTTTTAAGTGTTCTCGTGGAAATATATTGCCTGAGGCAATAGATCAGATACTGTAAAGACCTTTTCTAAATCATTAAAAAGTCAATTCAATTACAAGTCTACTGTTCCTCAATTTAAACAGTATTACATACTTAGGAGCAAGAGAGGTCTTCCATCCACTGGTTCACTCCCAGAAGGCTGCAACTGCTGGAGCTGCACTGATCTAAAGCCAACCAATTAACTTCTTTATTCGAAGCACTTGACATATTATATTAGTTCTACAAACGTTTGATCTTTTGATATTAAAGGAAGGGAAATAAGAACTGAGCCATGTGGAAGCCCCACAGTGGCCAGGTTCATACCTGGGGTTCCCCAGACGATGTCTGTTGAATCCCCATAACTGCCCATTTACATGGAGGAAGCCAAGGAAATGAGTCTTCCTCATACCCGGAAAATGGAAGGGCTGGAATGCAATTCCTGCTCCGCCTCAGCATATCCCCAGATGCCCCGTGGGCTGCTCCCATCAAAGTGAGAAATATTTGTAATAGTTCCACAGATACTGGTGTCCCATATATTGTAATGAATTACACTTACATAGGCAGCAGGGGACAAAATCATTAGCAGTGTAGTGGAAACTCAGTGAATCAGTACATGGGTATCACTATTCAACCCTTTAAATGCAAAAGTACAGTGATTACTTGTTGGTCCTTTGAGTGGAGACCTGCCCACCTTGGCAGAACTCTGCCTCTCCTGTGTTAGGGCAAAGTTTGTATGTAGTTGTGGGGTTTACTCTGTACACAGAGAAGTTGCTGTCTGTGGTCTCTCTCCAAACAACGCCATTTCCTTAGTGCTCCTTCAGTTGTAGTTCTGAACTGGTTTCTTTTTGTCTGTGTCACCTGGACAAGTCATGTGGTGTCTCTGAACTTCAGTTCCCTTGTCTTTAAAGTGTGGGTAAAGCCTGCTTCTCATATTTATGTCTAGCAGATAATTCATGCGAAAGCATATTCTAAACTGTAAATTTCTGTCATTTGATAGATAATAAATAGGTAGATGAAATGGCTATCAGTTCAGATGTATCACCTGCCAGTCCCTAATTCAAAAAACCCTGATTCATTGTAGAACAGAGTTAACAGCAGCAATATAAAAATGCAAGTGCTCCCATGGTTGTACCGTTCTGTGAAGACCAGCTTTTTATTCTTGTTATCCACACTGAGAATGTGTTCTGAGAGCAGAATTGGAATCTTCCTCTTTATCATTTTAACTGTATGAACACAAAGTCTGCGGTGGAGCATACCACACGATGAGGCAGGAGCCTCTGTGTGGAATGATCTCAAGCCAGGGAATGCTAAGGATGGATGGACTCCTCTGCCGGGCCAGGGTGTCGAAGAATACAGCAGACGCTATCTTACCACAGTAACATATTAACCTTATAGCATGGTTATAAAACACTAAGTGAAAGGAGGGGATCTTTTCCTTAAATAAATTCTAGAACCTTCTTGAAATACACAAAGTTGCTAACTAGAGAAGCTTGGAGATTCCAGAAAGCCATGAGGCAGACACATCAACATCACCGAGAAAAAAAGAAAAAGTAATTTATCCACCTATACTTTTATATATACTGTACAAGAAATTCTACTCAGCATGTCAGTGTTATTGGAATTTATAGAATCAGCCTTCAAAAAAGAGTGCAACTGTGTTGAAAGGAACAGCATTTTACAATGTTTCCCCAATTCATAAATATATCCCTTGACTATAGAAGTTTTCTTATTACCATGCCACCTCAGATTTTTTGATGTTAGTGGCTTGTTTTCTTTTTCTTGTTTTTGTTTTTGTTTTTGTTTTTTTTTTACTTTTTTATTTTTTTGACAGGCAGAGTAGACAGAGAGAGACAGGGAGAAAGGTCTTCCTTTTTCCATTGCTTCACCCCCTAATGGCCGCTGTGGCCGGCACACTGCACTGATCTGAAGCCAGGAGCCAGGTGCTTCTCCTGGTCTCCTGTGCCGGTGCAGGGCCCAAGCACTTGGGCCATCCTCCACTGCACTCCGAGGCCATAGCAGAGAGCTGGACTGGAAGAGGGGCAACCTGGACAGAATCCAGCGCCCCAAATGGGACTAGAACCCGGAGTGCTGGCGCCGCAGGCAGAGGATTAGCCTGTTGAGCCATGGCGCCGGCCATGGCTTGTTTTCTTAAAGATTTATTTATTTCAAAGGCAGAATTACAGAGAGACAGAGGCAGAGAGGGAGAAAGAGAGGCCTTCCATTCACTGGTTCGCTCCCCAGATGGCAGCAACAGCCAGAGCTGCGCCGATCCAAAGCCAGGAGCCAGGAGCTTCTTTTGGGTCCCCTCATGCAGATGCAGGGGCCCAAGGACTTGGGCCACCTTCTTCTGCTTTCCCAGGCCATTAGCAGGAGATGGATCGGAAGTGGAGCAGTCGGGACTTGAACCAGCACCCATATGGGATGCCGGCACAGGTGGGAGCTTTACCCGCTACACCACAGCACCAGCCCCCGTAGCTTGTTTTTAATTTAGATTTCCATCCCCTCTCTACTGTTCAGAACACCTCAATCTGTCCATGATTTCAAAATTTTCTTTCACTAATATCTAAAGAGTAACTCCTAATACTCAAGCACATATAATATGTAACCCAAAAAAGAAGGTTAGGAATAAACTGGGGAAACTTTTCCATCAGGAGCTCAAGTTTGACAGCTTGTCAGACTGACAAGCTGATGCGCTGGCTTCAGAGATAACTGGGGGTGTTGATGATATCTGTGCTCTGTTTCAAGCCAAGAACTCGAGACCAGTGACCATCTATTACCAAAGGCAGCGTTACCGAGCACAAGTAGAAAACGGAATTTCAACCTGTTGTGTGGTACATTTTGTTTATTAATGTGGTCAGCTAATTGCCTCTTCTCAAAGCACTCCCTGCTCTGCCTGTGACAGTCTTGAGGTTAGAAATTTCAATGATTTGTGTCATTCAGGCAACATTAATTCCAATATGATTAGTGTCTTGCATATCCCATACATCAGTCTTAAATGAAAGAATCAGAGATGGATTCCTTTTCAGGTTTTGATGGTCATCTTACAGGGCCAGATTCTTTCATTCTCTGTCAAGTCCAGCAAGGAGGCAAATTAGATGGCAAAGTTTTGCTGACAGGAGAGGCTCTGATGCCCCTGCCCTCCCCCTCCATGTGCTAATGCTTAACCAAGGTGACTGTTTTCAATTAAAACCGGACCATCAATTTTTTTAAAAAATCAATAAAAGAGATTCTATTTTCAGTTGAATAAATAAGAAATATGACAATATATAAAAGTCCCATTTCCGTGGAGTTGCCCTTGTGATATTTTGTAGTGCCTTAGGCTTGCTGACACTGAGCAGCTTGTTCTCAAAGAGGCACACCAGGCGATTTTTCCACTTGTTAAATTTTTGGAATGTTTCTCATTATATTCAGTCCAGTTTCTAAGTCCAGGTCAGAGTGTTGGCTGTTGTCATCTGACCTTGCTAAACTTTCAAGGGTAGAAGAATTCTCTTTTTCTTCTTCTCCATTTTCTGTTTTCAGTGGTAAAAGCAAGAAAGGTTTTTTAAAGTCTAGAGGAAATGGGACTGATCATGTAGTCTCAGCTCACTCTGTTTGAATGTGACTGAAGCACTCTTCTGGGCACAGGAAACTGCAACCCCACGCACAACAGCTTCGGCAGCAAAGGGCAAGTGTGTGAATCACGTCTTGGCTCAGTCTGGCTGTTCTGGATCCACGCACTTTTCCTTACCGCGCTCCCTGGGTCCACATAGCTTGGTTCTGCTCCCTTCTGCATCAGCCCTTTTCCCCAACAGGCCTTCTCTGCATGTTGGTGGGAAGGAGGGGTCTCAAGCCCAGCTCCTATTAAACTTGGCCCCACAAGAAAACAGAGCTTATCATTTCCAAGTGTTTCCTCCAATATTCCATCCCATCAGTGCAGGTCAACCTGGTTCAGATCATTTGTTCATCCCTGAGCCAATCACAAAGGAACATGGGGAGGGAGCTAATTATCTAGACATAGGTTGCAGGCCTAGAGGGGTGGTCTTAGCTCCCGGTGGAGCTGAGGAGTAGGGCGAGAGCTCCTCCCATGGACAGTCTCAACTCCTGTTACTAGAAGTGGGACTGATTTCTAAGACAGAAATAATAGGGGGCGATGAATAAACCCATTTTGACTTCCCAATTCTGACAATGTCTGGTGGAAAATTGTTGTATCACGTGGGTATCAACTCCTTTTTTTTTTTTTTTTTTTTTGACAGGCAGAGTAGACAGAGAGAGAGAGAAAGGTCTTCCTTTGCTGTTGGTTCACCCTCCAATGGCCACCGCAGCCAGCGTGCTGTGGCCGGTACACCACGCTGATCCGATGGTAGGAGCCAGGTACTTATCCTGGTCTCCCATGGGGTGCAGGGCCCAAGTACTTTGGCCATCCTCCACTGCACTCCCTGGCCATAGCAAAGAGCTGGCCTGGAAGAGGGGGCAACTGGGATAAAATCCGGCGCCCCAACCGGGACTAGAACCCGGTGTGCCAGTGCCGCAAGGCGGAGGATTAGCCTAGTGAGCCGCGGCGCTGGCCAGTCAACTCTTAATTTGATGAGCTTTGTTAGAATGCCAGATTTGAAGCCATGAGATCAGAGTTAAAAATCCTGTCCTGATACCTGTTAACCTCTGTAACCCTGGGACAAGCCTCTTAGTCAGAACCTAGTTTCTTCTTCCTAAAATGAGATTGGTAACAACCTGACACACACCATTGTCACAAGACACAAATAAAGCAATTTTTGTTGAAATATTTTACAGACTCTAAAGCTACACATTTTGGTTGTTTTAGAAATTATTATTTTGTGGTAATTTCTAGGCTACATCTGCATTATGCCTTTGCAGCTGCAGCTGAGTAAAGTACATTTTAAAGTTTATAATAATTAACTACATCATAACAAAGCCATTCTGTTTTCCAACTCAAACTAATACTTTTTCATTAATATAGAAACAGTTTTCTTATCAATGCAAACACTGTTCAAGAAGTTCCTATCCATGTTATAGTCTAATTATCATTGGAGCTCTGTAGTGAAAGATTGATGGATGATATCTACATTTAAATAGTTTAAAATATAAAATATCTTTACAAGTTAGTGTACTTCAAAATATGTACTTAGATTTCATTTAAAATGCACTCTTTTGGCTTTCAATTTATGTTGGCTATGTGGGGGCAAGGCTTGACTCATCATTTTTTTAATTCCCCTATAGTAAACAGTCCACAAGTGGAGTACTTGGTAACCAAATTACTTTATGTAACATCATATGCTTCTTAAAATGACAGAGCCCTAGAACATATCAGATTGAAGACAAATTGGGATGATCTAAGATCTTTTAGGGAAATAAACTACCCAGAACACGTAGCCAGTCACCTACCTAGCTTAGATCTGGTTCATGGGCATCATCTGAAGACTCAGCACTGATTAGCACAACTTTAATGTGAGGACTCTGAGTTTGGAGAGTTAGGTTGCTTGCCCAAGGCCACACAACGATCATAAGGAGTAGAGCCAGGATTTGAATCTAGGCACCATGGCTTCACAGCTTTCACTTGAACCACTGTAGTGATGAATGTACCAGCCTTTCTCTATAAGCTGGGTGCCAGCAGATATGACACATTCTAGAAACTCTAAAACTCCAGAAGGCTACAAGGCAATGTTCTAAAACTCTATTAATAATATACAATGCTTGATACAAATGCAGGGATAGTGGAGAATTGATTCTCTACAATAGCATGGATGAACCTTGTATTTAAAGAAAGGCCCTTGTTCTTGACATCCAGTTTTTCATCCCTTGCAGAGCAAGGATAGCAAACAATTGCTGCATGAAATGATGCAAACCCCCCCACCTTGTGAGTGGGTCTGTATCCTAATGAGGTTTGTTTATGTGACTGCAAGGTCGTAACATTTGCAATAATTCACATTTCTCTGTATGCATTAGTGGTTAGAGGATTGTTCTGTACTTGTCTTAAATAAAAGCAGAATTTTAGAATCAGAAGAGGCCAGAAAATCTATGCAGTCCTCTCTCTGAACTGAGTCAGGCACCCTTTCTCATACATCCTTAGCAGAAACCCACCAGTTTCTGCTGACACTTGTCACTGGAAAACTGCCTCCCTTTGAGGCAGCCCCGTCATTGGAAAGGTTCTTACTGATAATAACTTTTGCCTTATATTGAGATGAAAGCAGCCATTCTAAAACCCTACATAGTTAATGCTCTCTTCTGGAACAACAAAGAATAAATCTGCTTCCTTCTGCTGAGAATAGTTCCTTAAGACTGAAGACAATTTGATACCTCCTCCTCACTACATTAAATATACACAGCTCCTGACCAATGTCGTTCTCATAAATGAGATAGGGGCCCGTACAACATCATAGTTCCCTGGCTCTGGGCATGTCTGTTTTGTTACTGTTCATGCAGAGCAACATTGACATATCGTTAATCCTACCAAGCTTTTCTTTATGAAAAGTTCCCAGCCGCTATCAGTGTGAACCATGCCTCCCCTCACAGCCCTCAGCAGCACTGGTTGTTCCATTTACATTATTCTTTTCCAGATAAGATTTTCTTAGCAAGTTGCTTTTCCAAAAATCCTCGTCTATTGATACCTTCTTAGAACTTGGTTATCACTCAGTGTGTCAGTGATGCTGTGTAATGTGCTAATTTAGAAGCTCCCACCCCCCCAAAAAAAATACCTTCCAAGTCATCCAACACCGTAGCAAGTGAAGTGTTGAAGAGGGTAGAACTAAAGAAGAAACTGTAGACTTCTCCCAGAGACCTCTTTGGGTGGCATCATTCAAGATGGTTTTTCAACCAGACCTTGTTTTTCCATGTTTTTCACAAGAGTAAAATGAGGAAATGGAGTGTCTCAGTAAACATCATTGCATGAATGGCTTTGTTCAATGCCTCTTTTTTTTCCCCACCAGAAATAAGATACAAACATGGAGCACGTAGTTAATAAATGGGTGGAAGTAAAGGAAATGACAATCTCCATTTGCAAGCAGGGAGGATAATGTATATTTTAAAGAGATGTTATAGACAAAGAACAGCATTACTTTGCAAAGGCGAGTTTCTTTGCAGCAATTCACATTGAGATAAAAAGCTGATCGTGCCTTTCTGAATGTTATTAATATTTCTGCCTTTTAGTGGTCTTGAAAAATGTGTGTATCAGTAGTGATGGCATCTGAACTTTGAAATAGAACAGGTAAAATAGCCTATACTGCTAGAAACAGCATGAACCCAATTGTCTTAAATGCCCTGCAATACTCAGGGAACCTGGAGAGCTCTGCCATGAGATCTGGGTTGTATAATGTTCTTTCTTCTTCTCTGTATTTTTTTTTCCTGCAAAGAGATTTCATAAATAATTGTGTAATGCCACTGAGGGCTACAGCTGGCCTCTCAGGGAATGCAGGTTATAAATGATCTCTGCAAATGAAGAATAGGAATATCATAAACCTGTCATTCTCTCCTACTTTGCCAGCTGAGGACTTACTCTCTGTGCTCTCAGTTCCAGAATCAAGGTTAACAAGGGAGGGGAGGGGAGGGGAGGGGAGGGGAGGGGAGGGCAGGAGCACAGGAAAAAGCCTTAAACCTGAACAAGCTGTATCAGAATGTTCATCATGCCAGTGGACTTGCGATGGAACCAAATGTGCCGTTTACTTCCTCCCACTTGGGGTAGGTTGATCAACAGTGAGACCAGGAAGAGAAGGTCACACATGCAGATGCTGTTGGAGAAAGCAGCTGTTGGCCTGGCTTTTCCCTTCCGGCAGGTGATGACTGATCTGTCAAGAATCTTCTCCCTAGACACCAGGGGAAGCTCACAATCATGAAATTTTGAAGGGACTGCTCTTCATAAAGGCAGAAAAATGATGGGAAACAGCATTTTCTTGAATTGAGCATTCACTGCAAATAGAAGAGCTTATCTGAAACCTTTAGTTAAAAGGATCAGTTGTGCATTCATTTCTGTCTTTCACTCTTCAGAACTAGAAATCAACAAATTGGAACTATGCACATGAGAGGCTGACAGTGTAGCTGAAGAATCCAGATTGCATACAGGTGTTAAAGAGAGCCAAGTATGGTGTATCCTGAAACTCACCTGAGAGGAGAAAAGGAGGCTCGTTCAAATGCTGACCTGCAGCCTCTGGGTAACACAGGAGAAACAAAAACTTCCCTTATTTTCTGATCTCCAGGCAGGGTTCCATTCGTGCCCATGGAAGAAGCAGCAGTGGGCCTGTCAGTGCTGGAAGAAATATGTGTACAAAGTGTTTGGCGTATTATTCTTGCTGCACTGAATTTGTTTGACTTCATCCTTTGACAGATCTCACCTAAGTCTCTGCTCCAGGAGCTGCCATGTTTGCCAGCTCCTGACCGAAGCGTCCATTGCCGGAGTGCCCCTTTTCCTCTGCCTTTGAAGCTGTTTTCTCTGCTCTTCAAGTTTGTTTTAGTTTGATTTTAGTGGTGCTGTCATCCAAGAGATGGAATGGATTTCATTATTCCTTTAGCTTTCACTCTGAACCTTTCATATTTCCTGTTGGATTCTTTCTGGTCGATTTCTGTACACCTTGAAGTTTAAAAGTATTATGGCAAACGTAAGGGAGAAATGAGGAAAGGCCATTTATTTTTAGGGATTGAATAAGGCAGAAAATTTCATATCTGATAGACTCTGACTAGAGGATGGAATTCATGAAAAGCTGTTTTCTTAAACTAGCTACACAGCATCGGCAGACTCCCAGAAGGTTTCCAGGGCCTAATTGGTATTGTAGAATAGATGGAACTGTCAACAGCTTGCTCCATTCCGAGACCCAACATCAGCCTTCCAATCCCAGCCTACTCTTGGGTCTTACCATGGAACAAGGATCGTGTACAAGTACAGTTTCCATTCTATAAACATTGATTAAAAGCAGGGATGATCCCTATTCACTCTTGTGACCTGTGCTTTGCACACAGATGACCAGGAACTATCTTTGGTCTGGGTACCAGGGAGATAGATTCTTAGGCTCTAAACGTTTTCCTCATTTTAAATTCTACTTGAAAGGTTACTCCTCTCACAACGTGGAAAGCACAGCTGGGATCTGGATGTAAGTGTTCTCTGGGAAAGTGATGTTTGAGTAGAACCTGCAGGAAGTGAGGAAGCTGGTCCTGCAGTGTCTGGAGGAAGATCGTTTCAGGCAACGGAAGAACAAGTACAGAGGCCTTAAAGGAAGGCTTTGCTGTCCAGAACCAAGCAAGTAGGAGGGAGAGTATAGGTAGGAGTGTAAGTGGAAAGGTGAGCTGATCCACTGCCTGGAGATGGAGAACCCTGCAGGCCATTGTGAGGACTCTGCACTTTTCTCTCGGGAGAGAAAGGGAGCTGAGTGGCATGATCAGGCTTTCATGGTAAATGGATCATTTTTGACTCTAAGATTGAGAATTGACACTAAGGCAGCAAGGATAAAAGGAGTGGGACCAGTTAGGAAGCTAATGGAATAACCCACATGAGAAAAGGTAGTGGCCAGGAAGTAGATTTGCTGCTGGACTAAAGATGAAATGTAAGAGAAGGGTTGAGTTCAATATCTTAAGAGAAAGGGGGCTACTGTTTGTTGAGATAAAGAATCTTATAGGGAAAGTGAGGTCACTGGGGACTTGGTTTAGGGCATTTAAAGTTCAGATGCCTGTTAAACATCAGAGAGTTCAAGTAGACGTTTGGATGTCAAAATCTGGAATTCAGGGCAGAGATTTGGGCTGGAATTCCAAACTTGGAAGTCAGGAGTGGCTAAGACCACCTGGTATAGCCAAGAAATACTGGAGATGATTGAGCACTGACACTCCAGGGATGGTCAGACAATAGGGACGAGCAGCAGAGACTGAGAAAGGAGAGGGATGATGGAGTATGTGCAGTAGATCAAGGAATAGAAAAAGTGGTTCCAGGTTGCGAAGGATGGGCTCACTGAGGACAGGAGAAAAGGAAGTGGAGACCATGTCCACACCTCTCGGGGAGTTCTGTTTCAGGAACAGAAACACTGAGCAGGGCTGTGTTGGGTCAAGGGTTTATTTGCTTTTAATGGAAGATGTTACATCCCTTTTGGAGAATGTTCCATTAAAGAGGGTAAAATGGATACTGAAGAGGAATAATATACTGTAAACTACTGGATTGCTACCAACTGAGTAGAAAAATCCATGTTTAGGGGAAAATTTTGGAGATTGATAAGATTCTTTTTATTTTGTGTTTAGAATTGAATGCCAATTGTGTTTTTCTGAAATGAAGTCATAGTAATATGAGGGACAAGATGATAACAGGAAAGAGATATGTGTTAACTTTTAAGAAAATATTTCCAGAGTTAAGGGTGATATCTAAAGATAAAACTGTATACTGTTGATTTTATTGGCAAAGAAATAAATATGACATTCTTATAATTATTTCAGTTATAAGACCACCACATGTTTACCCCCATTTGGTTGGATTCCGTAGTAATTCAGGTTCAGGTAAACTGAATTTGCCTTTACGGTGTATGTGGAAAAGGAGTTGAGAGGAAATTAATAAGAAAATGAAATTGCAGAGGAATAATTATCATTCTTGCACCAAATTGCTTCTGAGCTCTCAACAAGCTGCCCTTTGACATATAGGTGTGCTAATGACAGGTGTTCCTTCTCTCTGTAGCAGGACTGACAGTCCTTTTTCAGCCTTTACCAGGAGAAATGAGGACTGTTCTAGCAAGAAGTCCGCAGCATTAATTTTGAGTGCATTTTATCAGCGGTGTGTTGGCAGTGACTTCCTCTACCAAAGGCATAAGTGGCAACAATAAAGCAGACCATTGACAAAGGATGACAAATAACAGTAGTAATGTTTGTGTAGTGCTTTACTGTGTACCAAGAATTTTTGAATATATTACACAATTCCATTCATTCAGGATGGAAGAGGGCTTTCTGTGTTCCATGCTCTAGGAATTTAGCCATGGAAAAGTCCCCTGTTTCACAAAGCTTAGTATGAGCTGCACACAACCTGGTGAAATAAGTAGGTCAAGCCCTATTATTATTCCTCTTTACAGATGAAGACATTGTAATGCCTAATTAAAACTCAAATTTAAATCACCACTTTTCTAGGAATTTGGGGCTTAGGTGAAATTTTATCACCTGTATGCTATTTTTCTCTCTCAAAACTTCAAAACTCAGTACCACCATACATGTTGTCCCCAGAAATATCATATTCATGAAGATAATGAATTTCTGCCATGGAAACCCTCTTGCATTTAAAAATATTCATTCTAGTACTCAGTCTGATAACCCTGTGTCTAGAAGAAGAGTCATTTTAGATTACGAATACACCAATTACAGCTAGTCCACCTTATGTTGCTGTTCTGTGAGCCTAATAAATCATTTACTGTTAACAATAACTGTGATATCTGGATTTATCAGCTTTATTATATAACAAAAATAGCTTTTATAACACTGACACAATTAACTGCCATCAGTGTAAGTTCTATTTTACAAGCTAACATTTTGCCATTTGCACTAACTCACACAATTATTAGAAATTCTAGAGACCTCACTTTTTCTGAGTTTAAAACATCATTGGAACTCATAAAAACTGTGTAAGAGCAACACATGGACTCTCCTCAGTGTACATGACTTTGTGCCTTGGGAGTGCTGAGTGGAAGTTGCAGGGACCCATGCTGGAGCCAGATCTCTTGTACACGAGACTGTACAGTGGAGAGCCCTCCAGAGACTTCACCTAGGTGCATAGTAGAACTAAGGTGGGTGCACCTGCTCCACAGAAGGCTGTGGATGCCACATGGGTGTTATCAGGAAAGCAGTGACAGCCATCGGGGAATTCAGCCACGGCCAGACAAGAAAGAGGATCCTTATCCTCCTGTACCCTTCTCCCCAACTCTTCCCATGAAGAAGGGAGAGCTTAGGGTGGGGGACAGCCCAGGCGAGATCATGCTGTGCCTCCCTCATAGAGAAGAGCAGGGGAAGAGAAGACAAAGTGTGGACCAAGCCTCTCCAATCTATGTATCAGAAATAAGATGGAGTTTTATACAGAATGGATTCTGTGAGCAGAAAGTTATGCAGTCTGCCTAGACTAGGCTGTAGTTTGATGCCAGTGAGGGCAAGGAGGTTGGATAAGGACCCATTTGGAAGGATTGGAAAACAAGCTTTTAGGTGTTTGAGCCCATGTGGAGTTGACACTGTGCCATGAACAGGTTATAGTTAGATAGATTTGTCTCAGGCTCTGTAAAACAGTCTCCATAAAACCAGGCTTCCCTCTGCTCTGTGATGAAGTCGGGATCAGGCCTGCCCTCCATCCAGGTCATCCCAGTGGACTGACACCTACCTCTCCCTGTATGACCTGAGCAAGCCACTTAACCTCTCTGAACATTTATGTCTTCATCTGTCAGATGACAGGTGGCCCATGGGTTATTGCTGGCATGAGACATGAGTAAACATTGCAAAAGCTGCAATTTATGTAAGAGAGTTAGCTCAAGACCACGGCTGATAGTGCTGAGAGGGTCAAGGGAACCCTGGAAGTGTATTTTGTGCCAATTATGCTGGTAATACAGCAAAAGCACAATCAGCTTTCCATATCCAAGGATTCCACATCAGTGGATTCAGCCAATGGTGAATCAAAAATATTTGAAAAAAAATTTGAGTCTGTCCTGAGCATGTGTAGACTTCTTGTCATTATTCCCTAAACAATACAGCATAACCACTATCTACAAAGCATTTGCGTTGTTTTAGGTGTTACAAGTAATGTAGGATGATTTCAAGTATACAGGAAGATTGTGGGAGCTATTTTTTTTTTTTTAAATAAAAGACATCAGCACCCATGGATTTTTGTATCCAAGGCAGGTCCTAGAATCAAGTTCCCACAGATACCAAGAGACCACTGCGTGGATGAAGCGGATAGTGGCTACTAGAGACAAGACCAGGGGGATTCATGGGCCCAAGATGTAACTGGCTAGAGAGACTTTGAAGATAGCAGACACTAGACCACCCACTGAGAAAACAGCATGACATTTAGAGAGGGAACTGAGAATACCAGAGTTGATTCAAGTGGGAGGCAGTTGAAGGTGCCCTTTGGTCAGACCTGGGGCTCTAACTTCCTTAAAAGAAGGCCGGTTACAGCCTGTCCTCAGCAAGCCATCCAGATGACTGAGGGGTGGAAAGCAAAAGTGGGTGTGGCAGGGATGTGTTTGTACCTGCAGAGAGAGAGCTTACATTTCTGGTGGGTGCTCCTGGGAGGGTAGGGAATAGGGAAACTTTCAGGCAAGGTAAGCTTGCTTTTCCATAATTTGGTTGCTGGTTTTCTAAACCGAATTGTGTGGATGTGCCTGTCTCTTTCCTGCAGTGATCTCTGTAGGAATCTGCTTGTGAATTCTGAGGATGCTCACCGTGCTTGCTGAATTAATCTAGGCTCTCTGCCATTTCAGTGATTGAATTCCACAGTGTCTTTTAGAACGATCGAATTCAGTAAAAGAACTCCGTAAAGGTCAGGCCGAGAGCCCCATCTCTTTCTGCTGTTTCCTGTAACTCAGCTGCATGGTACTTTCTGCCGGCACTCCAGGAGCGAGTGTCCGTGGGGTGTCTGTGGGTTTGGTGCTTCGTTCTGAGCAAACATTATTGCCTTAGATGGTTATTGGTATGGTAGAGCTCAAGTTATAGAGCTGATTCATTAGACCCATGAATGCTGTTTCTGGAAGTTTCTACTGGATTAACAGTGCTGAGCTTCCCTGACCCCAGACCCTCCCTGCTCCAGCCACCCTCCTGGCCTGTCTACCACTATGCCCCCTCCTGGGGGCAGAAGGTCACTACTCCTTCTGCTATCCAGAGTTTTGCCCTTTAGAACCCTGGAGAACAGAGTTTTTCCCTGAGAACTCTATTTTCTAGATTCATCAAATGGAGCAATGACTAATTTTTTAAAAAAAAAAAATCCTTCTATTGCAATATTTGCTCTTGGTCATTGAAGATAAGAAAATAAAAATGTTTAACCTGTTGATGGTTTTTCCCTCATCTTTCTTGAACTTAATAAAAATATTTATTCTGTGAAAGTAACCACATAAAGGTATTCTGTTCTTTTTGGCAAATGTAAGACACAGTTTGGTTTTTCCTAAATTTGAATGTGTTGGTAATTTCACTTGGTATAACACTAATATATAAATGGTCTTCTTTCCCTCAGCCAACCCAAAATGTTTTGTGCAAAAAGAATGATTTAGAAGTCAATGATTAAACCTTGGGTACCCTAAAACAGTTTTTAGTTGTTTTTAAAGAAATATGATTCTTTGCATTTTATTGTTTTCCTCTTTCCTTCCTGGATGCTACCGTGGTAGCTGTCATGTTTTAAATATTGACAAGATGAGATAGTTTTCTGTTTATATCAGCAGTCGTCTGTCTGTGAGATATGGACCAATCAGAACGCTGGATTTCCTTTCTCAGCAATCCATCAGGTTCATAATGTAAGGTTACATGTGGTTATTTCCTCTTCCTGAACTTGCGCTGTGTACTGTGTTGCAAAGTGTTGTCAACGGCTATAGGTACCATGTCCTGGCAATGCAGACAGTGTGTAACGTCTGGTGACTTCTGAGGTTCTTCGTCTTCTATACTTCATTTACTGTGCCTTGTGACTAGTTGATGTGCAAACATTGTCCTAAAGTGATAAACATGCTTGGTTTTAAAGTCCACGGTTAAAAATCTGTCCCATGTGAGTTCTGGCTTTCATTCCAGGCATCTGTGTTAACTTGCTTTCACAGGAAAAAGGAAAAGGGTAAATCGATATATATAAATATATATTTATACACACATACACACACGTATATATCAGTGTTATTCTTCCACACTTTGTACTTTCCCATGTCCATAGGCTCTTCAACCCTTTGTGTTTAATGATTCTCAAAGATTTGTGTGCTTTACTTGTGAGACATATTTGAGTATGATTTGCATGAAACCCTTACACATTTTATGCAAATGTGGGAGGAAGTTAGCAGGGGAGAGGCACTGTTACAGCTACAACGTGGTTCTCAGCCTTTTTCCACTTGAAAATACCGAATTGATCTTTGAAATGTGTGTGAAATTGTGACCCATTTTACTCTGAGCTGCTTAATATTCAAACATGCACATTTCGCCTTTGCAGACTTAAGAAAAATTCTTCTTTGGAAAGTGAACATTTTAATATTTGAGGTTTTTTATGTTTTCTATTTTAAAATACATTCTTATTCTCACAACCTGTTAAATTGTTCCCGCTGGGTAGTGTGCTGAGAAGTGGAGACATTTGGTTGAGAATCACTGAGTGAAGTTCTCGGAGTGGCATGCAAAGGGCCTCTGCTGGGTGCTGCACCAGGCGTTTCTGTCCTCCTGTGCATGGGCTGTGGCTCCTGAGGACCATGGTGTCTGAACATCGGTGCCGGTTCTTGTGACCCGGAAACTCCTCCTGAACCTGTAATTGCTAACCAAAGCTTTTATGTGTTCAGAAGTGGCCATCTCTGCTCTTTATCATCAAAAGGAACACATTCAGTATAACCAACTGCATTTGACCAAACTAACATTCTGTATCCTTGGAGATTTTTAGAAAGAACTGCAGCATCCTGGGTATGAATGTCTGCAGGAGATCTGTCCTTATGTGCATTCACACATTTGGATGCGTAGATCTGTACACAGCAGTGAGCATGGAAAGTCAATGTGATCACATCCACCATGGATATGTTGGGTAGCCCATCTCTGAAATGGATCAGAATTATTAAAAGTATAAAACCTTAAAATAACAGTTGTTGCTTTAAATCAATTTAGTTTTTCGTTAAGTGTTCTGAAGAAATAGAGAATAATAATTGTTAATATTCAGATCTAAATTTACTAACAGACCAGTGGGAATAGCAGAAAAACTTCTATTGAAAAAATGAATACTAATTCTAAAAAAATTTAAGAACAATAGATTCAAAGCTTGAAAACACCATACCTTTTCTGTTAATGTTAGAATGCTAAGTCATAATGATGACTGTTCATTATTTGTTGATATACTTATGGAGTTTTCCTCTCAAGAAGAAGATACAAGTGTGCAGGGTTTTCCCCTGTGCATTCTCAGAGCCTACAGAATATGTAATACTCAGTTTCCCTTTTTGGGGAGAGATCCAGATGATGTGATCTGATTCTGAATTTCCCCGAGATATCTGGTGCCTGTAAACTAAAGACTTATAGCCATCTAACAGCTTTTGAAATAATGGAAAGTTTAAAAGCTTATTTTGGAATCTGTCACCCAGTAAAATCTGTCTCTATAGACAGCTGTAAATGTCTTATATGTAATGACTACATTTGGCTGGTGGTTTTATATTTTTCATCTGATGATATAAGAGAGTGTTTGCTTTAACCACATTATTGTATGTGGCCCAGTTACAATCCATCACACTCAGCCAGACTATGAATTTATACTTCACAGTTGAGAAATATCTGCTAAACAGAATCAACTCTCCATTTAAAACTATAATCTCAAATTATGTTTCCCATTTGTGTTACAAGTTAATTTTTGTTTAAGTTTGAAGAGATAGTTAATGATGTTCATTGCCCTCTGTTGAATTGTTGTGTTTTAGTCTGCTTATAAAAAAATTGAAAAAGCCTAGAGGCATATATATATATATATATATATATATATATATATATATATATATAAAATAAATACCAAATAAATGAGATTTTAAGCCATGACCAAATTCTTAGAATATTGATCACTTAAATACATGAACCTAAAGGAAAGATTTTTCTCCAAGTATTTTAAGCTCTAAAGAAATAGCCTGAAGCACATATTACAGATTCCTTGAATTATTTCAGTTTCTCTTCTGTAACTACTTACAGAAGCCCTCTAAGCATATCTGTGTCAGTTATAGTTTAAAATGTGATGGAATTTCTAAACCAAACTTTTCCTACTTCATTTTGTTATTCTAATTAAGTATTCTGCCATCATTGTTACCCATGTTTAACTTTTTATTAAAGTTTTGATTATAAGCCATTATTTGAGGCAAGACTTCATAAATCTGCTTGATTTTTATTTAATATGTCATAAGCATTTTTAAATGGGGAATTATTTAATTTAAAATATTGACTGAGCAAATGCAAGTATTCTGTAGATATGAAGGTACTACTTAATAAGACCTAACCTGTACTTACAGGTCAAAATTATTTGATGTTTGAGATAAAAGCCCTTATTTATTTTTTGGTCTCTTCTACCACTCCACAGACTAACCACTCCGCTTAGCTCCTCCTGCAGCGTATTCCTGCTGTAATTCAGCCTCCAGGAGGGTTGAGACCTAAGGCACCCTTCTCTGAATTATTTTGTTCTTGCTGGTGGTGAACCTGATAGAGCTGAATCCCAGCCAAGGGCCAAGGTTGTAGCTGTCCTTTGCAATGGTGTCGAAGTCCTGCTGTTGGAGTCCATCCATTCCCATTTAACTAATTCCAAAGTGAAAACTCAACATCTACAGGTTGAGTCTTCTAAGTATTCTTAGATCTAAGCTTTTAAAAAGGGACAAAAGTTGATAAAATTACCAGGAAGAAAAGAAACTTATTTTCTTATAAATGCAATCTTAAAAACACTTTTCCCTGGGTTTGAAAATGAATTTCTGGAAATAGTACTATGTATGGCAGAACTTGACATCTATTCCAAAAAAGTAGATTCTGGCCTGTAGGGAATTTGAGAATATTTGGATTGAAACAATGTTTTAAGGCCACAAGGAAAATGAAGTAAGGATTGTATTTCTCTTCATTAAAATTATCTCTGAACATAGTATCTATGGAAGGTCCTATCAGATCACTCCAGATTCAAAGCAGGTGGTTTGTGGCTTTTGAACAAAGTAGAGTTACAGAAGAGCAGATGATGGCTCTACCTAAGTGGAGTTAAGTGGGTGCACTACTGATTTCTTCAACTGGCTTCGAGTAAGAGAGCCTGATGATTTCCAGACTGAGGTTGTATAGGTTGTCTGTTCTGGGGCTTATTATTCCCAAAGTGGCTGCTACAGTTTCTGTGGATGATGTAAATATTTGGATCAGCATTTGGCTGTAGTTTGTGCTTTAAGTGTATGGAACTCACATTAAAGTTTAATTATAAAAGTGCGTGAGATAATTGAACAATTAGAGAATGGATTTGCATATGATTTGCATGCTTAATGTACTAATACACGAAATGTTCCCATAATCTTAGCTTCACCCCACCCATTCCCACCACTGCCCTATTCCCAGTCCTTTCCCTGCAACCCATAAACCCCCAGCTCCTGCCATGTCTGTTCAGGCTTTTTGAGAGTCTGCCTGCTGAGCCCGGCCAAGCTGTTCCTCTGCTAAACTGGATCAGGGCTAACATGAAGATGCCATGCTTGGTTTGAATGGTCACATCAGCAGACACTGGATCAAAGGACCTTTTGATGCCAACCAGATCCTCCTTTTGTATCATTCCTCAGAGTTGTGTGCAAACTTCTGTTGTTCTGTTAACAGTGTTACCTGTGACTTAAATGTATAATACCTGTTTGCTATGTTGTTGTTTCTTTATCAGGGGAGGGGAGAGAAGTGGGGAGAAGCTAATGGGGCAACTTAGAGGATCTGGGGAGAACTTTGAGAACCCACAGCAGCACGTTTATAGAGTTTTAAGCTGTTGTGACTTAAAAGTTACTAAACTCAGCTTCAAAATCTTAACAAAATCCAAATATCCTCCATTTTGTATCTTCTGGTAGCTTTTTGAGAGCAAATCACAGCCAGTTGAGGTAGACTGGAGAGAGAATAAAGATCCAGACATTTTAGAGACAAGGAAACAAAAAACTCAAACTAGGAAGCTAGAAAAAAAAATTCTAAAATTGCATTCAGTTGTTGCTTTTTCCAAAGAACAATTCATATAAGGAGAAAACCTCAAGAATGGTCCAGGAACAGCTCACAAAACATGAAAAGATGCAAAAGTTAATATTAACAGGTAAAGTCTTAATACTCTCAACAGATAAGGAATGGGAGTATCAAGTAATGTATTAGTAAATCAGTAAATAGAACCAAAATAACAGAGTAGGTGACAACAGAGCAGAGAGACAGCGGGTGGGGCTCTGAGTGGTCACAGCTTGGAAGAGACCCACCTTGAGACAGCTGCCTCTAGCTGTCTACTGCTATGAAAGAGCCTCTGCATTTTTCTCTTGTTCAAAACCAGTTAGAAACTTCCAGGAGGCAAGGTCTTTGCCTGGCACTTTCCATCATTGGCAGCTGCCTCACATCCCATCTATCGTAAGCCCAAACTGCACAGCAGAAATTGCTAGGCTGCGAAGCTATTCCTGGATGACTGTGACTCTTAAATTTGGGAAGTATCTTCATGAAAGCCATGGACTTCCTTTCTCCCCCAAAACACGCACCTTCAGCCAAAATTTCACATTCTTGTCCTGAACTCTGAAAATTCTCCTTAAGAAATCCTACACCAGTGAAGCCAACCGCTACTGGTTCTATAGAACTTTGTCTCTCTCCAAGGTTTTATTTGGTTTTGGAGTTCATAAGACATTTTTATTCTGTTCCTCAATTTCTCATCATTCTGTAAGACCAGCCAAATCAAAGTTAGAAGAGAGTGTCTTCCAGAATCTGTTATTGTTTAGTTTATGTCCCCTTGAGAACAAAGTACTGGATTTTGAGAAATGAGAAAACAATATGAAATATCCTAGGTATACTATGTAAATCAGGTTAGAGCCCAGAAAAACCATGCCAACAGAGACCTTTGACTTTACAGATGCTCACACCAACCATTACAGTAATAAAACTGGTTGATGCTGACCTCATGGAAATTGATAAATATTTTAGGTCTTAGTGGGCATGGGTATTATGAGATACACTACCAAATGTGCCTGTGCTTATTCTCATAAATGAGGTTCCTCAGGTACATGCATAGGCATATCTGAGCAACCTTGGCATTTAAGCGTTTAGTCATCATTGGTGTTTTGGGTTTTCTGAGCAGGGTAGCTAAATATGTCCAAGACAACCATGGTGGCGCTAAGTCAAACACAGTTGAATTCAATGAGAGAAACTACTTGTTAGTCATTAGTAAACTTTTTGCTAAAATTGTTCATAGTATCATACTTATCTCCAAAAATATAAAATTATTCAAAGAACATGGTACATGTCATTATTTGGGAACTGAAATTTATAGAACTCTGCATTCTGAATGTAAAAGCTATTCAAACTAAAAATTTCAAATAGTCATCTAAAAACAGAAAATTCTTTCAAAGATTACAGATTTGTTTCTGTTGTAACAGAAACTAATAAACTAATAGATTATTTCTTAGTATCTTCATGTTTTATTTTAAAATTTTCTAACTTAGGCTGTTATTCTAAAAATGAATCAACTTCTTCACGCTTCAAAAGTTAACTTGGAGAAACGTGCTAATAAGTATACTCAAAAACTTAATAACCAATAAAAGTAACCAAAATGCATTTCACATTTGCAGCACATGTGTTAGAAAGTGAACTCAGGCTAGCTATAGGGGGTGAACTTTGCTTCCTGCTTGTACTGCCTCTAGAATAAATGTCATTTTCAGACAGGAGACTGGGGAGAACCTTCCATTACCTTGAGACCTCCAAACGAAGCCACAGCCTCAACTCCAGTACAGTACTGGCAACATCACCCAGAAAAGCTCATCTTCCAATCATGCGATTACAAAGCTTTTGTAAGTTACCCTGAATTCAGTCTTTGGGTACAAATGGGGATAGAAGTTATGTTTCTTATTTGTTTTCATTTATATTGAAAAAAATACCAAAATGGCCATGGCTGAAATTTCTAAAATGTTTCCCCTCCTCTTTTTCTTAAAGCATCATTCTGTCCAAAGTCCAAACAACCAGAGATTTATAACCCTTTTATTCTTGAAAGCTTAAGTCTGTTTTCTGCCTTCTTATACAGTCGTGTGTCTTAGAGTCAGTGTACTAAAGCAGTCTTGAAATGGAAACAAGTGTGAGTATAGCGTAGGTGCACCCTTTTACTCATTCCCTGTGACCTCAGAACATGGGGTCCACCACTTTATATAAATACCACATTCTTTTCATTGTCAGCAATAGTAGGGTTATACTCCTCTTTCTTTTTAGAGGTAAAGGAATAGTTAGGCTTAGGTGAGAATTGTGAGTAATAATATGCACCAGGTAAATGTTCAAAAAATACTGTGTGCTTGGGACAGGTGGTGGTTGTCATGTCTACAGCAGAAAAAGTGGCTGAACTCTTAAGCAGTCTTCTGAAACTGCCTGTCTTAAAGAAACACATTTCAATTAAGGCAAATTTTCCTGATAACTTAGAAGATAGGGAACCTTACCAAGATCGTTTTCCTTAATTTCATTTAGATGTGGCATTTTGGTTATCTCGTGGCAATTTGGACTGTTTTCCATTTTTGCGCTATCTGCTCCTTGACTGCTTCCTTATCTTGCAGCATTGGAATTATTTTAATAGCAATCACTCAAAACGTATGAGGTTGAAGTGGCTCCTGCCTTCAAAATGCAAGCCCAGTATTCCCTCAGCCTGTCTTCATGGCCTTCGACCAGGCCTGTGCTGTTGTGCCTTTGCATGTGCTACTCAAGTCAGGACCTCTCTGGTCTACAAGGCTGATCCCAGCCCTGTTTCTACAGTGTACCAGGGTGTCTCTGGTCATGGCAAGAAGTATTTTTCAAATCTCTCCTGAAATAATTATATTAATTCACTTTTTCAAAAGATGTATAGACCCTCTTTTTTTCTTGAAAGGCATTAGAGAGGAGGGAAAAAATGATAAAATGAAGGAATCCTGTTGAAGCTTAAAACTATCTACCGCCCACCAGAAGCTAGAGCATGGATGGCACTTTGCACCAGGCTAGTGTCAGATCCGCCCACCTGATGCATGATAGTCCCTGGGAGAAGATATTCTCATGCTTACCCTGCCTCCATCTAGCCATCCAAGCCCACCAGGGGCTCAACTCTGACTTCTGTAAAACTGAGAATAGCCTTCCCCTCCCCACCCTCCTATCCATTCTCAGGTGGATTAAACGTGGGGAACACAGCTGTGAATGAAAAGGGTCTAAATCTGCTTCTCTGCCTAAGAGCAGCCCAACACTAATTACCTATGGAGCTGAACAAGCCCAAATAGGGGGCATGTTGCTTGGTTTCTCAGCTGTCTCATACAACCCTGTAATTACAGAGAGAGTAGCATGATTTATTTTTACAGACATTACTGCCTCAAGGAAAAAAAAAGGAAAACATTTTTAGATGCCCCCATTTTGCAGTTAAATATGATTTGAACGACGGCAACTTTAGAAAATGCTGCCGTTTCATTATAAAGAGCAATTTTCAGCCTCCAAAACTCATGGTTAATTCTGCTGCATTCTAATTACAAATGTATTTATTTGTTAGGATTAGTTACTGTTTGCTTTGGGTGGTTTTTAGTTGGTTGGTTTTGTTTTCCAATGTGAAAGGCAGAGATCTTCCATCCACTGATTCACTCCCAAAATGGCCCCAACAGCTGAGACTGGTCCAGACTGAAGCCAGGAGCCCAGGACTCCCTCCAGGTCTCCCACGTGAGTGGCAGGGACCCAAGACTGGGGTCATCCTCCTCTGCCTTCCCAGGCACCTCAGCAGGGAACTGGATAGGAATTGAAGAAGCCAGGACTTGAACTAGCGCTCTGATATGGGATGCCAGTGTCGCAGGTGGCAGCTTAACTCGCTGCACCACAACACCTGCCCCTCTGTTCATTTTTAAAAGTCAGGCAATAATAAATAGGCAGGAAATCTAGCCAGTAGTACTTCCAGTTTATTTTTAAATTGTTATACTTTTCTTCATAAAGCATTGTATTTTTTATATTTTAGTATTTAGGTTCTATGCTGATCAAAGAGCTCAGGGGGACAGAATCAACCCAAGATGCTTGTGCAAAAATGCGGGTAAGTTTTCCAAATTGTTTTCTCTCTAGTAGCTGAAATACTAAATACTGGGTAAGGATACAAATTGCCACCTTTCAAATTGCTATTTTCTTCATTGGCTGGTCTGCTGGATCACATTGGGAGTGTATTTTAAAAAAAAAAAAAAAAAGATGTTTGGACTTTGTTCTTGTTCATACTTGAGCTTATTTCCCTGTGGTTTGAGTTAGTGTCTGTTTGACACAGTTATCCCATATTGCATTCCTCTTAAAGTTTTAAAGGTTTAAGGTGAATTGTATGAACATTGATCATTCTCCAGATTAGAGGAAGTATCTTCAGTTAAACAAGAAAATGTTTTAAGCACCCACATGACTGTCTAAGAATATTTGTTGAAAAGACCACCAATTAACTAAAAATTACTAAAGCAGAGGCATTGGGAGGATATTACATAAAGCTAATGATTTTCATGAGACCTCTTAACTATTCATCTTTTTTAAAAATAAAACATTTAACTCTGAGTGGAATGAGCCAGAGGCAAAATTCCAAATGTCTGATTTGTGGGTGCTGGTTCCCTTGGAGTCTGTTTTTGCCAAAGCAAACCCCTCTCATACTGCAGAGCCACC
Source organism: Oryctolagus cuniculus (assembly GCF_964237555.1). Taxonomy (NCBI): domain Eukaryota; kingdom Metazoa; phylum Chordata; class Mammalia; order Lagomorpha; family Leporidae; genus Oryctolagus; species Oryctolagus cuniculus. Next base: position 101,754,340 of record NC_091442.1, on the reverse strand, counting down.
TGGGCACCTACCAGCATGGGTTCGTAAGCTTGCTTTCTTCATGGCACATGTGTAGAGGATATGGCAATTATCTGACAGTGCAAGTCAAGAATATTGAGCTCATTGAATACAGCAAGTAACCAAAGTCAAACTTAAGATCACTAGCAAGTGAACCCTACCTTTAATTTGGGACAGGTATACTTTGTCATTTATTTTAATATGAGTAGCTTTGGTTGGAAAATATTTCACAACATATAACTGAGCCAAAGCAATTATGAAGGTCAACATGAACTGTCCATTGTTCATGGAAAGCTAAATATGTACAAGTGTTCGTGAAATTGAGACCTCAGGATGTAATCACTAGGTTACTTTTCTGATTAATAGCAAAACAGCTATAATAATTGCCCTTCTACTAGATGTAAAGTTAATGCTTAAATTGTCAGTACCAATGATTTTTATCCCAGGTACTGACATTCTGCTTCTGTTGCTGCTCACTTGCCTTGGAAGTCACTTTTAATAATAGTAATAATAATAATTAATAATACTAATAAAGCTGCTCACATCCACTGGATAATCACAGTGTGTGCTCATACAGTTATTATTCCCATTTTACAGATTAAGAGCAGAGTTAGGGAAGGTATGTAACTTTCTTGAGGTCACACAGTTTGCCAATCTGGGCCTAAAATCTAGGTTTATCTGCCTCTGGAGTCCAAGCTTTTAACCACATTCTCCTGTTTCTCCTGAGCCTCTGCTGCTTACTTAGAAAATGAGAACCTTGGACTCGATGCCCTTTAGGGTTCTTCCCGCTTTTATAATTCTAGAAATCTTATGTTCTAAATATAGTTATCTGACCTAAATTGTGTCACCAATGGACAATGAGCAAATGCAAAAATTTTTCAATCATCAAGCCTCAGAATGACTTTAGAGATATTTATGAACATGTCTAAGAAATTAATTTGGCATCTCTGATTTAATACTATTAACTAAATTACCTGAGACCCAGCTACTTCCATGTTGTAATCAGCATAAATACTGCGTAGTGCTTGTAGCACCATTTAAAATACACCAGATCTGTGATTTGAACTTCAGCCAATTTCTTGAGATTGAATGTATCTGAAATTACATCCTGCTAGTGATAGCCAAGCCATTTTAATAGTCTCAGTAGAGAATAATTTAGTTAAATACTTGTCTGTCGCTTAAAATGAAACCTTGAAAAAGCTGTCTATTTAGAAGGCATTCTTCTATTCTTTGGGGCATTTTTCTGGTTTGCTGCCCTTGATGTTTGTTTTAGGTAGTTTATATGAAAATAGTAATTTTATTGCTTCTTAGACTGTCATAAACCCTTAATTCTCATCTTGATTAAATATATCTCAGTCCTTGATACGGTAGCTAACTTTGCATTCACTGGAACCACTAGAACCGATTTTGAACTGTTATCTGGGACTGTTGCATTTGTGAATTAGAATGTTTGCCAGCTAAAAGTGGAATGGATCTCACGTGGCAGTTAATCTTCAGTTTGAAGCCAAAGTGATAGTTTTCTCCATTTTCAACCTGGTGACATTATAGCCAAAAGTCCTAGTACTAGCAGATTTCCCCATGGAAAATACATTATGATACCAAAGATCTTAAATTCTGCATATAATAATATTATTAGGTCAAAATATTGTGAATTAAAATGTTACTCATTAATTTAAAAGACTCTCAACAGTATGAGTGTACTTGAAAAAGTTCATGGAAACTAGAATTAAAAGATAAGTGTATTCTGATGCAAAAAATGAAATCCATGCATACCTATTTAATAATACACATCTCCACTAACTTTATAAAGACCCCTCCTGTGCATGGATTTAAAAACAAAAATTTGCACTGAAGTACACTTAATATTTAATTTCATTTTCTGTGAACTTTCTGAGGAACACTGTTTTACATTTTAACAAATTAAAATTTCTTTCCTAATTTGAGGTAGTTCAGTATTTTGAGAAATATTTCTTTATTTTATCAACAAAGTGATTAAGATTCAGCCTCTGCTCTCACTGAGCTGACAGTCCAGTGGCAGAAACCAAGGTGTAGACATTGACCCCACAATGGGAGAAGTACCACCACGGAGGTGCTCACTTTACCAATCAGCCCACGGGCTAGTTAGAGGTGATCCCAAAAATGACATAGGCAAGGTCTCCTGAAATCAGTCTATCAGAGCTGGCCCCACATAAGTGAAGAATGTACACTGACTCATTAATCCACAAGGTAGGTATTGCTGTAGCCCTGCATTATACCTAAGGGAACAAAGACCAAAGGAAGCTTAGTAACTTTTCTAAGGTCCCTTCCCCGCTAAACCTGCACTGATCTTTTCACTGTCTCTCTCTATAGCCCTACATTTTCCAGAAGACCACACAGTTGGAATCACACAGTGTGCCTTTTCACACTGGCTTCTTTCACTTAGCCTTGTGTTTCAGGTTCCCCCATGTCTTTTCATGGCTGATTACCTCCCTTTTCTGAATAATATTTCATCACATGGATCTACCACAGTTGATCCATTTATCTATTGAAGGTCATCTTGCTTGCTTCCATGTTTTGGCAATGATATAGAGAGATGCTATACACATTTGTATGCAGGTTTTTATCTTAATGTTTTTCTTGGATCCAACCCTAAATGATGGCTCCTCTTAAATTTATCTTCTAAATTGTGTTTAGTGAAGAAAAAACTTGTGTTAAACTTTATTTTTTTTTAAGAAAATTGCAATTTGTGCCTTATCTTCTGGAGTTTCCTTTAATAAAAGCTTGAGGCTGGCTACGCTTTTAATAATGAGGTGTACTTTTAGGTAGAAGCAATTCTTTTTTAGAAAAATTTTTATTTATTGGAAAAGCCAAATGTCAGAAAGAGGGTGACACACAGAGCAAGAGAGAGAATCTTCCATCCACTGGTTCACTCTCCAAATGGCTGCAGCATCCAGGATTGGGTCAAGCCAAAGCCGGGATCCAAGACCTCCATCTGGGTTTTTCAGATGGGTGACAGAAACCTGAGCATTTGAGTCAATACCTGTTGCCTCCCAGGGTGCATTAGTGGGAAGCTGGATCTGAAGTGGAACAGCTGGGGCTCTGTTGAACCAATTCACTGTGCCAGTGTCACAGGCAGCAAGTTAACCTGCTACACCACTATACTAGCCCCTAAGTGGAATCATTTCTATGAACTATTTTGTTCCTTAGTAGTATAACGTGGCTGCTTATGTCCTTTACCATGGCATCTTAACAAGCATTTCAATTCAAAATTAAAACGAAAAACACATATTAGTAACATATGAAGAATTGTCAAAAATACCTATTGAATCTGAACACCATCATTTAGTGCTGCCTTTTATAATACTGGTTGGGTTTTCCAGCTCAGTCTGTGCTCAGAGTCGCATACTTCATCTTTGAAAGGATTCCTAAAGGAAGCATTAACTGGAATCCTGAGTACAATGCCACCAAGACATGGTCCCGCATAGGAGCCTTTCTTCTGCTATGCTTTCCTTCTGCCATGCCATACATCACACTGTACACATGCCTGGTTATCCATACCTCCTGGAAGGCAGGGACCATGTGTTACATCACAAGTGGAATTCACTGTTGGCCCAGGATACTGATCTGCTGACTGTTCATTGCTGAAGTCTGCCATGATAACATGTAGCCCAGAATATTCAGTTATGCTCACAGACGCTGATTTTACTTCTACTCTTCCTTGTCAGTGGGATGCTAATGCTTTGGAAAGGGACGTTGTGAAACATCCAATCTCAGATTAATAGTATGGCACTGAATTATCTTCTGTAATCCCCACAGCAACTCTACAAATTGGTTGTGGTATTAACATATCCATTTTACAGATGAGGTAACAAAAGCACAGCGTTGGCAAGAGATCAAATGAAGCCAGTACTCCAAACATGGCTTCCTGTGCTCCTACTTGCTGTACTGCAGTGCCTCCTAGAGGAAGGAGCTCATCCCTGGATTCCTTTGTAAATTCAAGATGACCACACACACACACACCCTGAAGTGTACTTACACCTGATAAATTTTAAAACTGTGTTTCTCACACATTTGCAATTTGCTTTTTAAACTAAAATCATACATTTCAACTTTGTTTCTTCTAAGATGTATTTGTTTATTTTGAAAGGCAGAATTACGGCGGGGACAGGGGGCAGGCAGGGCAGAGATCTTCCATTCACTAGTTCACTCCCCAAATGGCTTCAGTGGCAGGGCAGGAGCTGGATCCACCCAAAGCCAGGAGCCAGGAGTTTCCTCCAGGTCTCTCATATGGGTGCAGATGCCCAAAGAGTTGGTCTATCCTCCACTGCTTTCCCAGGCACATTGGCAGGGAGTTGGATTGTAAGTGGAGCAGCCAGGACTTGAACTGGCACTCATATGGGAAGCCGGCATCACAGGTTACAGCTTCACCTGCTACGCCACAGTGCCGGCCCCAACTTTGTTTCTTATTACAAAGGCACCGCATGTTCATTGTTATATATTATAGAGATATCCAAAGGAAACCGTTTGCAGCTGCCTAAGCCACTAAAATATGGGTGGATGTTTGGTGCAGCAATTAATACATTGGTTAAGGAGCTCATATTGGATTTCAGAATGCCTGGTTCTGACTTCCTGCTAATGCGTACCCTGGGAGGCAGCAAGTAATGACTCAAGTACTTAGGTTCCTGCCACCCCCATGGGAAACGTGGCTTGAGTTTCTGGCTCCTAGGCGTTTGGAGAGTGAATCAGTGAATGGCAGGTGTGTCTATTTCTCTCTCAGGAAATTAATTTTTTAAAATTTTTTCAATAATAAGCTACTAAATGTAGAATGGCTGGGTCAAGTTTCATCTTGAAACTTTGGATAACTGTTGACAAATTGCCTTCCAGCAAATTTGTCCCAGTGCGGTCACCCAGAAGCAGCACACAAGCATGTGTTAATGTCTGCCTGTCACATCTCTCAGTGTCGTGTGCTTGATGTGTTGGGTTTGCTCCTAGCTGAGGGACACTGGGGAGCTTTTATGAGAAGCCGTACATCTTCACCATGACCCCCAGTCTTCGCAACTTTCACTCGTCAGCATCTGTTCTAGATGTAGCTCTGGAATCTCTCTTCATGGCTTGTACTCTTTATTGTATGTGAAGAATGTTTTCTGCTTTCCCAGTCCCTGAGAAACCTGAAGGATTAAATAATTCTTGTTAATTGCTCTGAAGACCAAGAGCTGTAACTAAATGCTAACTAAGGATTTTTGGAAATCACTTGTCAAGTAGAGAACAGTGTGTTTTGATAAACTAGCTTCTCTCTGAATTAATGGAGGCTGCAGTACAACCGAGTTTATATGCAGAGCAGCAGAGGACGGTTCTGACAGTGGCTTTCCATCAAACTGATCAACTACATTTTTGGAGCAGTCATTGCTTGAAGTGTGGTCCCCAAACATGCAGCATCAGCAGCATCTGCAGGCTTGTTAGACTTGCAAATTCCTCAGCCCCACCTCAGATTACTGAATCAGAAACTCTCATCACTGAATCAGTCTGTAATGTAGCAAGCCCTCCGTGGGATTCAAATGCACTCAAAAGTTTGAGGACCACTGCCATGGTCCGCTGGGCCTTCTGCCAAGACTGCTGCGAAGGTCGGCTGCTCTCGGTAGAGTCCTCCTGCCCTGTGCCTGGAAACTGGCTGGGGCTAGAGGAGCAGAGAGACAAGGGCACCACTTTGTGTTGCACCAGACTTTAGCCAGTTCATGCATTACACAGGCAAATGTGACTCTCTTAAGCAGAGATGGGGTTTCAGTGGCCACTTGCCTACTACCTGTTCTTGTCACATGGTCTCAGGGTTCTGTGTTCCCCCCAGCCTTTGGGCTAGAGTCCTCGAGAGATCATTTACCCTCACTTCCCAGCCAAATGAGACTTACTCCTAAATCAGTAGTGACAGATGAGAGCCCAAACTTTATTTAAAGATGTCCAGAGGGAGAGACTTCCCAGCCACCCCTAGTAACCATTCTGCCCTCTAAGAAGCTTGCCTCTCAATGCTTGTGATCGGAGCCACTTTCCTGCAGTGTATGTGGATGCCTGACCCTTTTCTCCTTGAGGCTAAAAAAAATAAAATAAAAAATCACAGGATCTTTGAAGCCCTCCCCCACTCCAACAGGAAGCTCTGATTACCCTCTTGTCACATCTGGGGCTCTCCTCCCAGCCTCCCAAGGCCTCTGCTCAGGCTCCAGGCACCAGGGCTCTCTGCAAAGTTTGCTGAGTTCTCAATATGGTGAGGCCAACTCTGGTTCTTCTTTGTAGTGTGGACTCTGTTCTTGTCCCCAAACCTTAATTCATTGGATCGTCATTCCTTGAATCATCATGGGTTTCATCAGCCACTAAAATGAAGCCTTTGAAATTGCTGCTATTTAGCCATATTTTTCCCTGGAAAGATGGTGACCGTGGGGTCAGGCATCTGGCACAGTCATTAAAGAGCCATTTGGGATGCTCACCTTCCATATCAGAGCGCCTGAGTTCAAGTCTCAGCTCTACTTCTAATTCTAGCCTCCTGTTAATGCGCATCAGAAGTAGTCTGTAATGGCTAAGGTATTGGGTCCCTGCCACCCATGTGGGAGACCCAGATGGAGTTTCTGGCTCCTCATTTCGACCTGGCTGAGCCCTGGCTATTGCAGGCATTTGAGAACTGACCCGGTGGAGATATTCATTCTCTCTCATTCTCTCTCTCTCCCCCTCTCTCTCTCTCTCTTCCCCTCTCTCTCTGTTGTGTGTATATATCTGTCTCTCTCTCCTTCTCCCCTTGTCTCTCTTCTTTCTTTTTTTTTAAAGATTTATTTATTTGAAAGTCAGAGTTACACAGAGAGAGGAAAGGCAGAGAGACAGGTCTTCCATCTGCTGGTTCGCTCCCCAGTTGGCCACAAAGACCAGAGCTGTGCCGATCCGGAGCCAGGAGCTTCTTCCGGAACTCCCACATGGGTGCAGGGGCCCAAGGACTTGGGCCATCTTCCACTGATTTCCCAGGACACAGCAGAGAGCTGGATCAGAAGTGGAGCAGCCAGGACTAGAACCAGCTGCCTATATGGGATGCCGGCACTGCAGGTGGTGACTTTACCTGCTATGCCACAGTGCCAGCCACAATCTGACTTTCAAATAAATATATTTTTAGTGGTGACGTCATAGAAATCAGTGTAAGACTTGGCACTGGCAGTCCTCAAGGGATGTCCCATGCAGTAAGGCATCCAGAGCTCCCAAGAGCAGGGCAGTGCACTTGAAGAGCCAGTGACAGAGATGAGGAAGCAGTGCAGTCCGCCTGTGAGGCTGCAAAAGCCTTTGTGACCTTTCCCTGAGCTGCAGAGGGCGGGCGCACATTCCACATATCTGCTTTGGAGTCTGCTTTTATCCTTTTTTTTTTTTTTTTTTTTTTGACAGGCAGAGTGGACAGTGAGAGAGAGAGACAGAGAGAAAGGTCTTCCTTTTGCTGTTGGTTCACCCTCCAATGGCCGCCACGGCCGGCGCGCTGCTGCCGGCGCACCGCACTGATCCAATGGCAGGAGCCAGGTACTTATCCTGGTCTCCCATGGGGTGCAGGGCCCAAGCACTTGGGCCATCCTCCACTGCACTCCCTGGCCACAGCAGAGAGCTGGCCTGGAAGAGGGGCAACCGGGACAGAATCCGGCGCCCTGACCGGGACTAGAACCCGGTGTTCCGGCGCCGCAAGGCGGAGGATTAGCCTAGTGAGCCATGGCGCTGGCCCTGCTTCCTGCTTTTATCCTTTATAATCCCCACAACCTAGCTGGTTTTTGTTACATACAAAATCATCATAATAATGCTTGTTTTGTGTATGCTATAATCATTTGAAAGACAGGACTTCCAGGCAAAAGTATTTTATGCTATTTTAATTTACTTGCTGAAACTAAATTTAATAATTAAGCTTTGCAACTAAGGAAATAATACATAGCAAAACTAACAGTTATGACTCGGCATTGGGTGTCTAACCAGAAAGCATTCTGGTAGCCACAAGACTGTAGGTTAAAAATACTCTGGAAGTTGGATGGCCATAGACCATCTGGAAATCTCCTCCCAGTCTGCAATTTTTTTTTCCATCACTACTATTTTCCCTTTCTCTCTACGGGTGGTGGGCACAAATGATTCTTACGTGGAACATAATCATCATCCCACACTCACACCCAATATGACAGCTTACAACTGATGTGCTCCCAGTCTTAAACTTCTCTGCTCTTGTACAAACTCAGGAAAGTTGTGCTGTCAGATATTCCCATCTGTAGATTCTGCTTTCAAAAATGAGACACCACAGTCAGCTCTCCATAGCTGCAGGTTTCACATCTATGGATTCGACCAATCACAATTGAAAATGTTCAGAAAAAAATGGGTGTACTGAACATATGAAACTCATCTTTCTTATCCTTCCCTAAATGATATAACAACTATTTACATAACATTAAAATTGCATTAGATATGATAAGTAATCTAGAGATGCTTTAAAAATATACAAAAGGATATGCATAGGTCCTATACCAATAAAGGACTTGAACATTCAAGGCTTTTGGTAACTAAACACCCATGGATACCAAGGAATGACTACACCTGTTTTCAAGAATGCTTTAAAACTAAAATAAAAGTACCACTCTCTCTCTCTCTGCCTTTCCCCCTCTTTCTAACTATGCCTTTCAAATCAATAAAAAATAAATAAAAGCACCAGAAATTATTTCTAACCTGCAACCAAGAAGTTCATAATTCATAATTTAAAAAGAAAATAAATCATTATTACTTTTCCTTGACGAACCCCCAAACCCCTCCTTTTATAAAAATGTTCTAAAAGTGTTTAATTACTTACTAAGAATGACACTTCAAGTGGCCATACCTAGATATGAAGTAGTGATTTGATTATAATGATTATAGATTATGATAAAAATCCAAGTGCTAACTATAAAGCTATCTTTGAATTGAAGATTCAGATTTTACTTTAGGTTTCAGAAATGTACCATACCTGTATAACTAAATGTTTATGTTTCCCTGAGAATAAAAATCTGAATTTGGGAAATTATGAGCAAAATACAGTTGAATGCTTATTTGCAGGAGAGCAAGATGCTGCAAAGGTTAAGTTAATGTTGGGCATTACCTTTGAGTATTCAGAAGTCCTTGGTATAAATTGGTCTCGTCCTCACAGCTGGCTCTGAATGGGGAAGGAACCTGAGGATTCTGGGAAATCTCAGGAATCCCACCCAGAGCACAGCATAGAGTAAAGCAGAGAGAAAGGAGCCACAAGTTCAGGTCCGCCTTGAGCATCTTACTAGGCGAATGTGCCCGAAGAACAGGATCCTGTTTGTGCGCGTAGACAGAGGTTGAGTCCTCAGTGTGGACATGTGGAGGATTCATTATGCAGATAGCAGAGCACGCAGACAGGGCATAGGAATGTGTGCTTTGTAACCTGAGCAGGGGTGCTCAGGGAGGAAGAGAACATGGTGGTCACAGCACTAGAGGGGAAGTGGGAAAGGTGGGGCTTTGACTGCCTGAGGTTGGACTGAAGCTCTGTGCTCATGTTGCAATGGCTGCAGAGCCGTCATGAAGTGAAATGGGCACTTCTAGGATTTCTTGAGTCCCCCCTGGCTTAAGCCAGGGTATTTGCTTTCTTTCTGTGCATTCTCATCTTCTGCTATAATTATGTCTGAAAGATCCCTCCATAAGCTGTCACAGTACAGTGTTGGAAAATCCCCCTTGAAGAGATTGAGTATAAATACCACACAGGGGGGACCCTTCCCTTGAAGATCTTCCAAGGTCCCTTTGAACGCCGTGGCTGGCCAGGATCCCTCTTGTCAAGGGCCTCAGTGGGGAGAGGAGTACAGTGTGGGCTCTAGATTGGGATGTGTCGCCATACTAACTCTGCCATTCCCAAGGCCTGTGCTCAGCCAGCATCATTGACACCCCAAGAAGAACAGAGATTCTTGGAACACGTGAAAGAGAAAGAAACAACCACCCTGTGTCTTTGCCTTATCTGTATTCCGTTTGGCTGATCATCTAATGTGGAATCTTTGTATCATAACAGAATCACTGCTGGTGCCTGCATTCAGCCTAAGAGTGTATTTCCTGAGCTGGCCATTGTCCCAGCTGTCTTTTACTGATATCCCTTGCGAAGCTTGCCCTGTTCGTTTCTCTGTGCCACCATTCTCCTGAAGCTATTCTTAATCAAGTCAGCAACATACTTTTTTTTATTGCTACAGTCTGGGCTTTTACCCAGTAAACTCAATAAAAGCAGCTCCAGAGTGTGCCAACCACTGCCCTGGGCACAGGTTTTAGACCTTCTTGGTCCTAATGGCCTTGGGCACTTCTCTTGTGGGTGATCCCCACCTTGGCCCCTCCGATGCTGCACTGTGAGTGTCTTCCAAATCCACACAGGTCCTTCGACAACTCCATAAGAACTGATCTTCCCCTGAGGGGTTCTCCTTTGCCCTCTTGTTCATTGCTTGCTTGTTCTACCTCATATGCTCCCATCTCTAACCATGACTCAGATCTCATTTCTAATTCTCCACTGGACATTTCTACCTGGTTATGACATTGAGCACAAGCAAAATCATTTCTGTTTATGCAGAAGCTTGTTCCCCCCAGGGCACTTCATCCAAGTTAACAACTTCTTCACCCATGGCGTCGTCCCCTCATTCATTTTCCATAGCCAATCAAGGAACGCATCTTCTGGATTCTCCCTCCTCAGCATTGTGGCTCCTTCTGTTCCCCCGTGCCTCTATTTCAGCTCAGTGCTTAGAGTCTTTCCTTTGCATTTGCACAAAGCTTGCACCCAGCCTCGTGCTACTACAGTCCATCCTCCATATAACCACGAGAGCCATCTTTGTGGAACACAGATCTGGCCTATGTCCAACTTCAAAGCTTTCTGTGGATCTTAACTTGGCCAAGTAGGTGATAACCTTCCAGACCTACTGTACCACTCTCATTTCCCACCAGTTACCCAAACCACCATATTATTTCTCATTTCCAGGCCTCCATGTATGTGTGCATGCATGTGTGTGTGGGTTCTTCTACTAAAACAGCCTTTAAAAAACATATATTTATTTATTTATTTATTTATTTGAAACTAAGTGACAGAGAAAAGAGAGACAGAAAGAGATCTTCCATCCACTGGTTCATTCCTCCAAATGATCACAATGACTGAGGCTGGGTAAGGCCAAAGTCAAGAACCTGGCTCCATCCAGGTCTCCCATGTGGGTGGCAGGGGCCCAAGCACTTTGGCCACCTTCCACTGCCTTCCCAAGTGCATTAGCAGGGAGCTTATGTCAGAAGAGAAGCTGCCAGGGGCCTGGCATCGCGGCACAGCAGGTTAAGCTACCTACTGCAATGCCAACATCCCATATGAGATTCAAGTCCTGGCTGCTGCAGTCAGTTATTTGAAAATAACTCTACCTATTTTTCATTATTCTGGAAGCACTCTCTTCATCCCCTTATTGTTGCATTGTTCAACACTGTCTTATAGCTGTTCTTTTTTTTTCTTTTTTTTAGAAAACTTTTATTTAATAAATATAAATTTTGAAAGTACAACTTTTGTATTATAGTGGTTTTCCCCCCATAACCACCCCCCAAGTGCAAACCATCACATATCCTACTCCCCTTCCCATCCTATTCTTCATCAAGATTCATTTTTAATTATCTTTATATATAGAAGATCTACTTAATATATACTAAGTAAAGATTTACTATTTGCACCCACACAGACACACAAAGTATAAAGTACTGTTTGAAGATTATTTTTACCGTTAATTCTCATAGTACAACACATTAAGGACAGAGATCCTACATGGGGAGTAAGTGCACAGTGACTCCTGTTGTTGATTTAACAATTGACACTCTTGTTTATGACGTCAGTAATCACCCGAGGCTCTTGTCATGAGTTGCCAAGGCTATGGAAACCTCTTGAGTTCACAAACTCCAACCTTATTTAGACAAGGCCATAATCAAAGTGGAAGTTCTCTCCTCCCTTCAGAGAAAGGTACCTCCTTCTTTGATGCCCCTTCTTTCCACTGGGATCTCACTCACAGATATGTTTCATTTAGATCATTTTTTGCCACAGTGTCTTGGCTTTCCATGGCTGAGAAACTCTCATGGGCTTTTTAGCCAGATCCAAATGCCTTAAGGGCTGATTCTGAGGCCAGAGTGCTGTTTAGGGCATTTGCCATTCTATGAGTCTATTGTGCATCCTGCTTCCCGTGTTGGATCGTTTCTCTCCTTTTTAATTCTGTCAGTTATTATTAGCAGACACCAGTCTTATTTATGTGATCTCTTTGACAATCCTATCTTTATGATTAATTATGAACTTAAACTGATCACTTTAACTAGTAAGATGGCATTGGTACCTGCCAACTTAATGGGATTTGGAGTCCCATGGCACGTTTTTAGCTTTACCCTTAGGGGTAAGTCCAAGTGAGCATGTGCCAAACTGTACATCTTCTCCCTCTCTTATTCCCACTCTTAATAGGGATCAATTTTCAGTTGGATTTAAACTCTTAAGAATAATTGTGTATTAATTAAAGAGTTCAACCGATAGTATTAAGTAGGAAAAGAAAATACTGAAAAGAATAAAATAGTAAGCTGTTCCTCGACAGGACAAGGGCTGATCAAGTCATTGTTTCTCTTAGTGTCCATTTCACCTTTTAGGTGCTCGGTTAGTTGTCACCGATCAGGGAGAACATATAATATTTGTCCCTTTGGGACTGGCTTATTTCACTCAACATGATGTTTTCCAGATTCCTCCATTTTGTTGCAAATGACCGGATTTCATTTTTTTTACTCCTGTATAGTATTCTATAGAGTACATATCCCATAGTTTCTTTATCCAGTCTTCTGTTGATGGGCATTTAGGTTGATTCCATGTCTTAGTTATAGCTGTTCTTTATATGTGGCCTGGCCAGGAATGGCCATGTATGGCTTGTGTGTGCTCATTCCCCTCCTTCTCCCAGGACAGACATCATGCCCAGCCTTCCTTCCCCATGATCCCAGTCACAGATTCAGAACCCTTCTCAACACAGCATTCAGGCAGCCATGTTTAGCAAATTGACGTTAGGACACAATTTGAGGCCTGGGTGACATCCCTGAAATAGACTCTTGCTTTTCCAGGGATGATGACCATGGACTATCAGAAATAACTGCCTAGTTACTTGAAGAAAGGACAAATGGGCTGTTCTTTTTTTTCTTTTTAAAGATTTATTTATCTATTTGAAAGAGTTACACAGAGAGAGAAGGAGAGGCAGAAAGAGGTCTTCCACCTGCTGGTTCATTCCCAAAATGGCCACAACAGTCGTAGCTGCACTGATCCGAAGCCAGAAACCAGGAGCTTCCTCTGGGTCTCCCATGTGGGTGCAGGGGCCTTAGGACTTGGGCCATCTCCCACTGCTTTCCCAGGCCATAGCAGAGAGCTGGATTGGAAGTGGAGCAGCCAGCACTCAAACAGGTGCCCATGTAGAATGCCAGCACTGCAGACGGAGGCTTTACCCACTATGCCACAGTGCCGGCCCCAGTGGGCTTTTCTTATAATCAGATAAAGTGTTGGTGTTTTCATCTTAATGTTAGCTATGTAATATTTCATGTCACAGATGGATCTGTCCAGGAGAATGCATTCATGGCAAGAGATGAGCAAGGTGATTTGTTGAAATCCATTGTTAACACTTTGTAGGGAGTTCTTCACACACACATTTAACAAACCATTAGCCCATGCAGCCTCAGCCTTCTCTATTTTCAGAATTCAGACACTGCCTTGCCTTAAACTCATCAAACTGCACATTGTGTCTTCTACTCTTGCCTTTGTTTCATCTTGCACATTTTTAAGAAATTGTTGAGAAAGGCCATTAGAAAGATAAAAGTTCCTAACTTTATATTCAATTTTCACAATATCTCTTTTTGGCAGTCACAAAAGAAAACTGGAAAATCTACATATTTTATTGCTAGCTGAAAAACTCTTCAAGAGGACTGCTTTTGTCCATATTGTGTGAAACAATAAATATTAAATAATAATACTGGTAGGAATCCATTTTTGAAGTCTTTGAAAGAGGTATAACTCTCAAACATATGTATAAAACAGCCAGAAAAAAAAAAACAAACACCATTTTCGTGGCTCAACTGAGAAATTGTATTTACAATTATCATTACTGAATTCAGTGAGTTTCATTCACACTGTCCAGTGAAAAGCCTTCTTCAATTGTGGTCACATTTCCGAATTTAAAAATGGAAAGCTAGGTAATTCAAATGAAGAAATCAAAGACCACATTTTTTTCATGATTCCAGTAATACACATAACAGCTGGTTGCCTGGAGCTCAAAGCAGGAGGTTCTTGTGTGTCATTCCTAAGATTGTGCAGTGCAAGCCGGCGCCGTGGCTCAATAGGCTAATCCTCCACCTTGTGGCGCCGGCACACCGGGTTCTAGTCCCGGTCGGGGCGCCGGATTCTGTCCCGGTTGCCCCTCTTCCAGGCCAGCTCTCTGCTATGGCCAGGGAGTGCAGTGGAGGATGGCCCAGGTGCTTGGGCCCTGCACCCCATGGGAGACCAGGAAAAGCACCTGGATCCTGGCTCCTGCCATCGGATCAGCGCGGTGCGCCGGCTGCAGCGGCGGCCATTGGAGGGTGAACCAACGGCAAAGGAAGACCTTTCTCTCTGTCTCTCTCTCTCACTGTCCACTCTGCCTGTCAAAAAAAAAAAAAAAAAAAGATTGTGCAGTGCAGTAAACAAAGTGATGAGGAAACAGGGAAAGCAAAGAGAGATGGGTGCTGACAAAGCCCAAAGCCATTTCTGAAACAACAGTCGCACTCTACCTACAAATATCTGTAAAGCTGCCTGTCTTTTTATGGCACTCTTTACTTTTTAATGAATCTGTGCTATTGGTGAATTATTGAAATTGTTTCCTCTCTCACCTTTTTATATGTTTTCTCCCCTATTATGTTCCCACCTGTCTTATCTGGAAAATCCATCAGGCTAACTGTCAGGTAGGTTCTCCTTGCTATTTAATGTGACTATTACGATTCTCCAGTGATGGAAATGAAGTAATCAGACTGTTGGTGACTAGTGGTGAATGAGAAAAATGCAACAGAAAAGGCCCACAGGAAATGACAGAGAAAGTTTCTGCAGATGTGTAAAACTGTAGAAGCTATAAACCCTAAGCGCACTAAAGCAGTGTGCACATCTGTCATGAGAACTTAGCCTAAGGGAAGAAAGCCACTCCAAATGATAATCTGGGCTACCAGGACTGGCCGGCGTTTTGCTGAGACTGGAAACGCAGACTGCTCCTGCAGGACTTAGTTGTTGTAGAGCAGCGTTATATCCTCTGGTCGCGTGTGACTCTGCTGTGCGTGTAATATGTGCTTTGAAGAGTCTGGCCAGGTTGAAGAAGAATGCACAGACCTGTATTTTCAGTTTGTGTTTTAAGTACATATCTAAGCAGTCCCTGTGCTTTGAAGAGTGAAGGATGACTAGGAAGATGGGGTCAGTGGTGTCACATGTTATGTTAGTGCTGGTGTACCCTTGCAGTTAAATCTCACATGGTCCAGCTCTTACCAAAGGAATGATCACTTGAGATTGCAGCAGGAAACAGCTCTTCATTCTACCTTCAGCATCACAGAACAGCAGTGTCCCTTCTCCAACATGAAGCCACAGAATAGATTCTCTGCAGATCCTCAAATATGAGGGAGATACTTTATAAGCCCCAAGTATGGTTAAACCCAAGGGAAGAAAGAGAAACATTTAAATCAGAGTGTATTCGGTGTATGTTTGATGTGTGTGTGTGTGTGTGCACATGCGTTGTTTTTAACTTGAGTTCATTTTTATCTTTCAAAAGGAAAAATTATGTGCGTCAGTTGCCATGCAACACAAACTGCTCTAACAGCTTTCTAATTTTAATTGCAGAAGTCTACAGAGCAAATGAAGAAGGTCCCTACTATTATTCTTTCTGTCTCCTATAAAGGAGTCAAATTTATTGATGCAACAAATAAGGTAGGCACCACACATTTCTCTTTGGTTTAGATATCAGATGCAGTCCTGAGTTTGTGAACTAAAATCTTTTGCAGCTCCACATGGCCATTGTTCCCCATTTTAATCATTCCTCACCACACTTCCATTCTTTCTGCTCACACTGTGGCAACATGCATGTACATACAGAGAAACACTCATATCTATGGAAGGCACATTCTATTTGGGGGACGTTATCTAGGACTCCTATGCATGTTTTGTGTACCCTTTCATAGTGCCTTCTCTAATAGAATGTGGCCACTTACCTGGCATAACTCTTTGACACAGAAAAAAATCGCCTGTACTTGGGGTAGTCAAAGTTCATGGAAAATGTTTATTATGAGAAAACAATGCTTGGATTTCAAATTTTTTGCACCAAAATAAACATCTTTTAATTCCAGTTTTCCACAAAATATTTAAGTCCCCTGGTAGAATGAAAGGTAGCACTGTCATCATCTACCATTAGGTGAAGGGCTAGCACGTTTGTGTTTCCATTTCTCTAGGTGTATATATACTTTCTTTGATGCTGTGATTAATACCTCACACAAGGAACACATTCTGTGACTTCTATTATAACTGCATTGAATTTCCAGATACTTAGATGGGAGAGAGAATCTCTACAGAATTGTTTTCTTAAGAGACACAATCAGAAAAGAAAGTCAGGCCATGCTGTGACTGTGTACTCACAGTGGGAACAGTTTGAGGGCTCTGATGTCAAATGTAGAAAACTGGGTTGCATTTTTACTTTAAATGTGTTCTAGAGTTCCTTTCTGGGTGAAGACAAGAGTCTGGGTGCAGAACTAGAACGCTTGGGTATGACCGCTCTCGCTCTCTGTAGACTCAAAGCTGACTGTCATCTCTTCACAAAACCCCAAATGGCCGTATATTTTATTCCTGCATCCTTTAACCAGAGAAAGTATAGAAAGAGAAAAACGAGGTGGTTCTCCCTGGTCAATGCCATTTGCTTTCTGGGCTGTCCAGCCAGACCTGCTGCTGCATTCTGGGGAAAGGGAACCAACTCTTGAAGCAGGTGGACTTAAGCAGTGGTAATCCAGTCAAGCAGCTGGCTTTAGATACCAAGGAAAAGCCCAAGTGGCAATGGTTCTGGTTTCTGTAGTAAACCCAAGCATCTGAATAAGCCAATTAGAAGTTTTCCTGATTAGTTTTCTGAAGCATAGAAGGTTGCTGCATCAGCAGTCAGATGAGCCCAAGCTCCCCAAATCTACTTAGGAAACAGCTTCCCGGTTTTAGAGGAAATTCTGAAACCCAGGCAGAAAGCTTGGAAGCCAGCATCATGCTGGCTAGCGACATCCAAAGAATCCTTGGGGTTGACTGCCTGATAGGTGGTGATGACGCAGATGTGCAGTGTGCTATTGACAGTGACTGTTGTCATGGTCCAACTGTGGAGCCTCAAATCAGAGCAATTCCAACCAATGTGCTTTTTTGTTTCTTGGAAGTAACTTTAGTTCCTAGTACATAAAATTACCTATCCTTAGGTTATATTCAGTTGATTAAGAAGGGCATTGGCACTTGGATTTTTTTTTCACCTAACCTGGCTTAACTGTCTCTATCTTATTTACATTTGAAAACTTGAATAGCAATATATTCAGTGGATATGTTTGACATTATTTTAGATGAACAACTTTGGCAGACTTGGGTTCTGACAATTTCTAAAGAAGTAACATTTGCCCTGAGAAACTCGTGCCATCCTGAGGCTGTCATTCCCATGATGCCGGTAGGGTGACTGGGTCCATCCATATTAATAACTCCCCCTCTAGCCCACTCTCTACCATCAGAGCAATAAGGCAAGCACTGTCAGTTTTATTGCTTTTTGCTATTGACACATCAAGGGACCTAGTGCTCCTGTATCTTGGGGAATCATTTGTAAATAGGTGAGTTATCTGTAGACCTCTACTTTCCCAGGACTGCTCTTTGGAAACATTGACACAGTAAGATATGCAAAAGATAATTCTATGTATATAAAGATACTAAATAAAGAAGGACAGCATGTCCTTCAAGTCTTTGCTGTGTGGTTCTCAGCATAGTTTATTTTTTTAAGATTTATTTATTTATTTGAAAGGTAGAGTTAGAGAGAGGCAGAGGTAGAGAGAAAAAGAGAAGGAAAAACACAGAGAGAGAGGTCTTCCATCTGCTGGTTCACTCCCCGATTGGCCGCAATGGCCAGAGCTGCACTGAACTGAAGGCAGGAGCCAGGAGCTTCTTCCAGGTCTCCCATGGGGCTCAAGGACTTGGGCCATTTTCTACTGCTTTCCCAGGCCATAGCAGAGAACTGGATCGGAAGTGGAGCATCCAGGACTCGAACCGGCACCCATATGCGATGCCAGCACTGCAGGCAGCAGATTTACCTGCTGTATCACAGCGCTGGTCCCCATATTTTCAAACTCTAGATAGAGCAAATGCAAAGTGCATATGTTGATGTCAGGTGTTGTGACTGCAACAAAATGTGCTTGGCTCTTTCAAGAATTTAGGGACTTGAACCTCAATTGGCTATGCAGGGTCCCCAATCCCAGTGTGACAGTGAGTAGGAAGGGATTGGGTAGGTGGCTCAGAGCCCAAGTGTTGGATTTGCTGTGTGTAGCCAAAGACCATTCAGAAGGAAGAAAGGAGGAAATATGATACAAAGCCACATGAGTGAAGTTTGACCGTAGCCTAACTCTACCACCAGCCAGGGCTCAGCATGGGCTTTAAAAGGTGAGGAGGAGCCACAGGTGAAGGCTCATCCTCTAGCTGTGGTGCAGGAGACGTTGTGCTCAGAAACCTAGATCTGTTCATGGCTGCAGTGGCGTCATCATATGCCCCTTTGTTCTGGGGCAAAGGCCACAGCAGGAAAGGAGCACACTGATGAACCGCAGAGTCTGTTCGCTGTTTTCACCAGGATTTCCCCCACTACGAAGTGTTGACTTGGTGAACCACTGTGATTTGAAGTGAAGGACTTGGGAAACACAAGCATATGTGAAGATTTCACCGTTTCAGGTACTAGTGCCCACCAAGCCTGTATGAAGGCACAACCGAAAGACGCCTTATTATTCAGACTTTATGTTTCTGTTTTCACCATTGCACCCCTTTGCCACTGTCCTGGTAAGATGGAGGAGTTTAATGTGTACCATACAGCATCCGGGGCTTCTGAATGCCTCAGTACATTGGCTAAGTGCTTCCCAGGGCCACCCACCTACTGGTCACAGAGAACCAGAAGTTGAGTCTCCCACTTCCTAACCTATTGCTTTTCCTGTTACTCCACAGCTACCTTGCATCCATTAGTTTGAAGTGCCCCATCCTATAGCCCCCATTAGACTAAGTAAAAGATAAACCCTCCAGCAAAGCATTTCCTTCCTTTTATTCTAATGAATAAATGGCTTTGGCTGAGTTCATGAGGAAGAATGAGGTGCTTAGTTATAAACTCACAAACGAACTGCCTGGCAACTCAGGAAAAGAATTGAATCACTAATCCTGATTGAACAGAAAGCAATCTTGAATTAAAAATGGAACTTGAAGTAGACTTAGCACTAGAATGTCTTAGATAAATCACGTCATCAGCTTCCTGTAGACTCATAGCCCACAGGTAGCCCGCACAGGGAATTTGGCCCCGAGGACTGTGACTGCAGCGCCAGACCCTTCTGCCAAGCAGCAGTGTCTCCCAAGAGGTGACCCACTCAGCAGAGGGTGGGGTGCCACTTTGTCTCCTTACACTGACTCCCTTCTCAGTCTTCCTCTCTGACTAAATTAGAAACAATGCAGAGCTTAGTCTGCTTTTTTTTTTTTTTTTTTTTTTTTTTTTTTTGCCTTTGTTGGTAGGTTTTTTGAATGCCAACTTCCAATAGGGCTTATGCTATTTTTAAGGCACAAAATAATGCAGAACATTGACCTAAACAAGTGTCCCCCCCCCTTTATTTGGAAGTGAGTACTTCCTCTAAGAAGCTTAGAGTCAAGTTCAGACCACATTAAGCAAGTGTGCTGTTCTCATCAGCCTGGGGGCCCTACAGGGTGTCTCCAGCTAGCCTCAGCCTGGCCACTGCCTCTACCTGGGAGACCCTTACTGAAGGGGATGCTGCAGTCCTTCACTTGGGAAAACCTGGTCTCGGGGGAAACTTGGAGGAAAAGCCCTACCTGGCAGAGCTCAGATGGAAGGCAGCAGAGAAGGGCGCATTTCCAGGCCACGTCCGTTCATCATCACACACGCTTCGTAGAACTACACGATTAATTGGCCCTGCCAGACAATTCTGTTTCACACTTGCCAACCAGACACCTCTTTAGCTGTTTCTCAGCTAAAGGCAACAGATGGGCAAACAAAATCTCTTCCTGTTGAAGGTACTAAGCTGCCCAACTGTCATAAAAAAGAGAGTGACCCCCTCCCAGGTCCCTCTCCTGGACCTCTGGTCTCCATAGAATATGCTTAGAGCTGGAAGCTGATTGATATACAAGGAGTCCAGTGTTGAACTGAGATACATCCCCTGTTCTTCAAGATGAGGTTTCCTTTAATCTGTGGAGGAGCCACTAATTGATGCCCAGCAGGAGGTGGAAAGCAGGTAATGTTCCTCGTTAGCTCCTCCTCCAAGGAAGAAGCCAACTCTTCTGTCTCCCTGTGGACTACAGCTGCAGTATCCTTGGTTTTGGATTCATCCTAAACATAGGCAGCTGGCTTCATTCTGCAAAGGCAGATGGTGAGAGTGACAGAAGTTTCAGTAGTGACAACCCAGATCCTCACCACGTTCCAGCACCAGAAATAGATCACTAAGTTCTGTTCACAAATACCTCCCCACAGAGGCCATCTATAGGAGCTTAAGAGCATTGTTTTTTAAATACCCATAAGAATAATTAAACGTATCAGTTATGTTAATATTTCTATTAGCCTGCTTTCCTCCTTGCTTAGACCTGGAGAATAGAAAGCTGAAAAGTTTCAGAGGTAGAGGAGGCTGACTCTGGCACATGGGCCATCACAGAAAGCAGCCTTGATGGGCACTTGAACCACTTCCCTGGGCCTCTGGGGAATGGAGAAGGGGGCTCCAGAAAATTGAGGCAGAGAGACACCCAAGATACACTTTGCGTCCTTTGCAGTTTTGCCCAGGGCTGTGATGCCGTCACAAACCACTGAAAATTGACAAGAGTAGCATCCTGTGAATTAGCAAGATTCAGAGAATTTGGTACAGTAAAAATCACAGGACACTGCACTGTCACACTTCCCCAGAAAGTTGAACTACCACATACTAGCAAAGGATCTCAAGAACACAATATGCAAACCTAACTAAAAGTTGCAGTCAGTGCTGTATTTTCTGGCAAGGATCCTGGACAGGTGAGGCCAGACTTCCCAGTTAAGGGCAGGCCTGAATCCAAGTGACAGTGGAGGCTCTACGCACCTGTTCACGTCACACCCTTAAAAGACTATGTAGATCTCCTCATTGAGAAATTCATTGTAGGACACATTGGTTCATTTTCTACTTGAAGGATTGCTATCTGAATTGCAGAACGTGATCATGACCTCATGTTCTGAAACCATTTCTTTCTTGCAATAGCATGCTACTTGTTTATGGGATTCCAATTTCAATTTGAGTTCTTGTTTACAGAGCACTGCATATAATATCAACATACGGGGTACAGTGAACAATGTCTTAATTTAATTTTCTTCTATGTGTTAATTCTGTAATTGCCTTCCAGTCATCCAGCTCAGTAGAATGAGGGACAGGAGGTTCTTGCTGGGGGTGCTGGCAGGGAAGGACATTTTGTAAGCATTTTCAGGCATTGATGGGTGTCTGCAGAGCACTGTACTGATGACAGGTTATTTAAGACTGTGCAGTTAGAAAGTAATTAGAGTAACTAAAGCACTGAGGACTTCAGCTCTGTGACAGTGGCAGAAACCACAAATGAGATAAGTTTTAAAAAGAAGACTGCACTATGATGAGACTTTTTAGCTTTTTAAATAAGCATGTATCAAAAGAAGTTTCTAGCAGGGTTTGCAGCCAAGATGATGCTCCGTGATTATTTTGTGCTTCAGGACAACAGTACTTAAATCTTTCCTCCCACCAGCTCTTCTCAAAGGCAAGTAGGGATGGGGGGGGGGAGGCAGCATAGAGAAATGTTAGGAAAGAGAATGTAAATCTGATACGCTGGTAAGGAATAGGTGGGTTTGATGAGGGGCACTGTAATGTGTTTGTTTGAAAGACCCCGGGTTCTCTAGCCAGGAAACCCTGACTTTCAGTCCCAGTTTCACCACCTGCCCTGCGCAAGGCACTTAAGCTCTCAGAGCAACAGTTTCCTCACTCCTAAGAGAATGATGGTAACCACAGCACCGTTATCCATGGTGGGTCTTGTTAGAAAAGTGGTGTTATGGCAACAGGGTACTGAGTCAGGCCAGGCGGCCAAGACCTAACATTGCACTGTGGAGGCACCCTCACCCTAGCCCTACGCCTGAGTGTCCACGGAATGTTTAGTAGCCAGCTTGTTGTGACTTCCACCTGCCTGCTTGATTCTGTACTTGCCTTTGCTCTGGTGGAATAGGAACTGTGGGCAAACTCAGGCACGAGGGTTTGGACAGTCACCTGGGGTTAGGGTTCCTCCCATGTGTACGAAGTGACCGAACTAGCAGGAGGCGGTGCTGCATGTCTATAGGTGGACATGGGTAATGGAAACAGTAAAATCCTTAATTATTGGTTTTTTAAAAGTGTCTGCCACCCAGACAGCACGTGGTGAGAACTGCTGCTCCAGGGTGTGACTATCTTGAGATGTTTTTAATTAAATGAAAACATTCCTTCCAGACCGGATGTATATTGGCCTGCAGAGAGTGCACTGGATTGCCTTGGAGAAGAAAAGGGAATGCTTCCCAGTTACTTCTCTTGGCTCTAAAATATGATGACTTGCAAAGGAAGACGACAACGTTCATTTCTGTCGTTTCTTCCAGAACATAATTGCTGAGCATGAAATCCGTAACATTTCCTGTGCAGCCCAGGACCCGGAAGACCTCTCAACGTTTGCTTATATCACTAAAGATCTGAAGTCCAATCACCACTACTGTCACGTGTTTACTGCCTTCGATGTGGTGAGTACCTGCCCTCTGGGGCAGATTACATGCTCTCCAAATTGTGGCTGGGTTTTATCAAAAGTCCAATTTGTAATTAACAATCTTCTGGCTTGGTTATGTAGTTTTGAGGTATATCAAGTGTACTAGTGTGATAGGGCTGTCCTAACAAAATGCCACAGCCTGTGGGGAGGTGGGTGCCTTAAACAACAAGAAGTTACCCTCTTATTGTTCTGGAGACCAGAAGCCCAAGGCCATAGGTGTCAGCAGGTTTGGTTTCTTGGGAGACCTCCCTGGCTTGCACGTGGTACCTTCTCACTGTGGTCTTTTCTCTGTGGGTGATGTCTGTGTCCATATTTCTTCTTATGAGGACACCAGTCAGATCGGCAAACAGTCACCTGATACATCCTGAGATTCTAGAGGTTAGAGCTTCCTCGTGAAGTTTTATTCAACCCATAAAACCAAGTATATTTTGGTAGGATCAGCTTTTCCTGTATTTTAACTCTTCCTTCCAGCTTAGAACTCCAAGCCTGCTCGATGTTTGATTATTCAGCTGCTAACATGCTTCACTTTGAGACATTCCCTTCTTTATCTGGTGGCAAAGTGTGATACAGATTTTTGAGCCTCCTTGTTCCTTCCATACCTGTGTCAGGTCCTCCAGTAGCCATGTCTAAGGCATAATAGGTAAGTTAGTCTCATTTGGTATTTGTAGTTTCTTTTTGTTGAATACAAGTCCAGTCAGACCCATATAGATAATAACTGGAAAATCCGGGGTTTGGCTGGTTAGTCATAAATTTAGCAGAATTTGAAAATGCGACTTTAGTATGGTTATTTTGCCCTGCTCACTGGGTTTGAAATGGACATTGCAGTGTATAATATTTCTGAAAGGCCAGCCCAGGTTCAATGTCATTCATAGAAGACCCCTTGAAATAATATTTTCCAGTTTCTGATAGATACCATGGGCTGAGGCCAACCATAATCCGAAACTTATACCACCCCAGGGTGCATCAGTCAGGCTCATGCCCAAAACCTTTGCATCATGCTCACCCTGTTCAGTTTTTGAAAATTGAAAATGGGAAAGATTGCTCACAGGCCTTTAAAAACATTCATTCTATTTTGGGAGCCCTGTGGAGAATCATATGAGAGTGGTAGGAGGGAACAGGAAGACCTGCAAAGCAAAACCCTCCTGGCTGCTGAGAGTAGCTCAGGCTGCCTCTCTGCACAGGATGCTGCTGCTGACTGAAGCCATTCTGCTCCAGGCTCACCAGGATGCGCAGCATTAGGACTCTGGTGCCTTAACTTGCCATTCTTATGAAATTCAGACAAATGAGGTCCTATCCACATCCACTTTGGTCTCTAAGATTTATTTTATCTATTTGAAAGGCAGTGCTACAGTGAGAGAGAGGTCCTCCAGGTCCCCTCTGTGAGTGCAGGAAGCAGGGGGCTGGAGAAGTAGAGCAGCCAGGACTTGCACTGGCACCTGTATGGGAGGCTGGGGCTGTGCGCAGTGGCTTATCCCCTATGCACCAACCCCCAGCTGCAGTCTTTTGTGAGGTCTTTGAACTTGTATTTCTCTTGGACAGTCCAGTCACCAATAGTGGGGTAACACTTTGTGGCACAATTCTTTCAAAGAACAGCAACTACTTTTCAAATCTTTTTAGTAGACACTTAAAATTAAATCTAGTTTTGGTACCATGTGATGTTTTGATACATAAATGCATGTGTAGCATTCAAATCAGGGTAAACATACCTATCTCCTCATTTATCATTTCTATAAGGAAAACACTCAAAATCTTCACATTTTGGAAATATACATTATCATATCATTATCTGTGCAGTAGACCACCAGAAGTTTTTCCTCCTAACTAAAACTATGTAAACCCATTAATCAACCCTTCCCCATCCTTTCCTCCTCTTACTCTGCCAACTTCTGGTAACCATTATTCTACACTCAACTGCTACGATACCAGCTGTTTGATTCCCCATATGACTGAATCCATGCCATATTTGTCTTTCTGAGTCTGGCTTATTTTCACTTAACATAATGACCTCCAGTTAGAGCCAGGTTGGCAGCATCCATATTGATTTTGGTTTTCAGGAGTTAGAGGGGTGTCCTGAAAAAAAAAAAAAAAAAAAAAGGACCAAATTTCACATCTCACACCAACTGCCTCCTCACACCCAGATCTTAAACCTTCTCTGAGTCCTGATTTCCTCACCTGTAAAGCAAAGATAAGGATTTGAACCTCACACATTTAAAAAGCAGAATGTATATAGACTGCCTCATAAATACTAAATGTGGAGTGTCGGTTCCTTCCCTTTCTTGTTGACTACTGACAGCCCGACCCTTCTGCTCAAAGGGCAAAATAGACTTCCTTGAAATATATTTTCTACCCAGTCGTTCCACTGTCATTGTAAAATAACTGAAAAAGTAGGAACAATAAATAAAAATAAAAATAGAAGCAACAGGAGGACGGCATTGACTCCACAGACCTTGCTGCCTCTTTGCAGTGTTTTCATTGAACACTAGCATTGATATTGATACTTTTCAGCATAAATCCCAGCCTTTCCCCAAGCGTGGTAGTAATACATCATTTTCCTAAGTAAGAGGATAAAAAGCATTGTTCTACACCCAGACCAAAACGATACCTAAAGGGCATCTGCCTCCTTAAGTTTGTTAGCTGTATTATGTGACACCAGGAGATTGAAGTGAAATGTAGGGGTAAAAATTGTTAGACTACAGTTGTTGAGTTTTATCATCAGTATTTTGTCCCTGATACATTTGGAAAACATATGGAAATTGCTTCCGTTTTTATTTTTCATCCAGATGTTTGCTTTAGGATCAACATCCACAAGCTTAGGGTTCTCACATCAGCGCCGAAGGATTTTCATCTTACACAGATCCACCAGTTTAATCCTCTAGGTGAACACGGTTTGTCCGACTTCAAAGACAGTAACAAAGGGCCACCAGCCATGACCTGAGCCTTTGAGCACTTTTGAGGTGCAACAAGCTATGCGCGCACTAAAAAAAGCTTCTTTGAGCATGGGTTTTATATAAGGCACTTCAGTGTTTCAGTCCAGCCCCGAATCCATTTTATGTGAGTCAGTCCCCTGGGCTGCTCCAAAGGGCAGAAAAGTAAAGAATACCTTTTGGTACCCCAAGTATACATTTAACCTTTTCACTAGTACAGACAAGTACACGTATATTTCTAACTGCAAAGTTACTGCTGCTTTTACCTTGTAGACTTTTTATGAGCCACACGTATGTTTATGTACTAACATCACGTATCTTTAGCTGCTGTCATCAGGAAAATTCAGTGGTATTCAGGAAGTTTCTAGTTTATGAATGGTTAGAATTTTCCCACACAGAATCTATGGTCTGGGAAGGAAGGCTCAAAGCCAGAGTATGAGTTTAACATGGTTTACCTACCAGAGACAGTGCTAAGCCTTGAGTGGGCACAGGTATGAGGCAGAGTGGAGTATGCTGTACTTCCCAAGTTCACTTGGCACTGAGACCCTCTTTTGGAGAGCATCTCACAGGGGTGGCATCTGACACATTTTGGGAAAGATTATACCTGATGATCTATGAGCCTATTTTTATTACTTAGAATCTACTATAAATTCAGTTTGTGTTATTTGCAGTTGTAGATGAAAGGCAAATGCCAATAGGACTAGAGCAGAAACGGAATGAGGCTTGTCAAGAAAAAAGCCAGCACATACCCCTAGGTGGGCAACCAAGCCTGCTCTGAATTCCAGCATCTATGCTCTCACTGCCATGAGAGCCGATTTCTATTCATGTCTATACTTGCTAGGCCTGGAACACGCCTCACCCACTGAATAACGAGACATGTCCCAACTCTACCTTGTTGGGTAGAGAGGGAGAAGAAAGGGTGGGAAGGAAAGAAGGGTATGTTCTGAGACTCAGAGTTGTGAGAGTTAAAACACATTCAACTTTCTTCTCCTCCACTCTTCTCAAATGTGTGGTGGGAAATTCCACGCAGATGGGATTAAGTGGGAGAATGGCCCCTATAGGTAAGCAGCAGGTATAACTAAAATAATTTGGATACTATTCTCTTCTACATTTTCTTCACTTCATTCAAGATTTCTCAGTAATTTGAGGTGCCTTTGAAAAGTTCATGGAAATGTGTATTACAAAAAAAAAACTAGGTATGCATTTCAAACATTTTTGTACCAAAATAAAACTTATCTTTTAATTCCATTTTTTCCAAGAATTTTTTGACATTGTGGAGTTGATATAGGTAGATCAGAAAAAAAAATTGATGCAGTCTCTGTGGGAGTATAATATTTGCTTTAAAAAGCAGGGAAGGACCTCATCCAATAGCTTGAGTTGTTGAAAATTAAAAAAAAAAAAAAAAACTTAAAAGCTGTGACTCTGCTGCTAGACCCTTGCTAATTCTCACTCTGGGAAGAACACATTTGCAGTCTTTGGTATTTTTAACCATGCTTATTTTTCTCTTACTTGCAACTCCCAAATTGTGTCATCTTCAGTGTGTGGCATGTGGTACAGCCGAACCAGGCTCAGGCATACGTAAGAAGCGAAGGCCTTGGAGCCGGTAGGAAGTGCAGGTCGGAAACAGAGCCTCCTCTTCCATGTGCTTTCTTGCCTGATTACGGGCCATGAATGGATCTAAGTGGGAGAGAAATGAAAGCCTGCAGGGAAACGTGGTCAGGGACTGTGTGAGCGCACCATGGTGCCCTGCCACCAGTCAGTACCAAGCAAACCAAGACAAAAGAGAAAGAAACTTCTAGAGTCGAGACCTGCACCAGCTTCTGACTTTGGCTCTGCTACAATTTTCTCAGTCTGTTGAAATTTAAATTCCTGAGCCCTTTCTTAAACACTGAGATGATAGCCATGGAACAGTTTGAGGTTCCTGAAGCCAAGTATTTATGGCTTATGTTGCAAAGGTTGTTCTACAAAGTGGGAACTTGGAGATGCAAAAGTATGTTTGTTGTCGCTGATGACAGTGGACATCCTACAACTACATATAGTACCTGGAAGGAGGTGGTTTCCACTTCTATTTCTCCACCTAAAAATGGCCCTCAGACCATTTGTGCTACTGTGAATATAAATGTCAATTTAAGAAAATGCTAAAGCACAGAGTGCTTAGTATTGAACTGTAACACATTCCCTGGCTGGTCTTTCACGTTGAGAGTGAAAGCCCTCTCCAGCCAGCTGAATTCCATCCGCAAGTCAGCTGCTAGAGATACCCAGGAGCTCCAAAGAGCAGCAAATGGCCCTCACTGAATAAAAAAGTAGCAGTCCTGGTCCTGTGGTCCATCCACACCATCACCCCTCAAAAAGAATTAGTAAATTCACACTGGTAGGGTTCGTTCATCCATAGCTCCTCTCCACTGGCATGAATCACCAAGAATTAACTAAGGCCCCCATAAAGCCAAAGATGAATGTGTATTCAGAGATTAATAGTTTTTCTTTTTTTCTCATGATTGTTACCAGCACCTTAGAGGGAACCCATCTTTTTGTAAAGTTAGAAAACAGGCATTCTGAAAATTTTTCCCAGGTAGACTGCTTGAGGATTTTTATGTATCTAGTCATCCCTCAGTACAGGGTGTGGAGGTACAGAGAGTGGGTGGGATCGATTTCAGGACCTCCCCTATACCAAATTCTGTAGATGTTTGAGTTCTTACATATAAATGATATAAGATTTGTATAGCATCTACATACATCCTATTATATACTTTAAATCATCTCTGGATTACACATGATACAATGTAAATGCTATGTACACAGTTGTTATGCTGAATTGTTAAGGTAATAAGAAAAAAGCCTGTCCATGTTCAGAAAACATGATTTTTCTATTATTTTCTGTCCACGGTTGGGTTGGTTTAACCTACAGGTGCAGAAGGCGTAGATACCAAGGACCAACTGCATTCTTTATAATCCCCTCCTAAATAACTGAAAATCAAGTATCATGTTGAGGGTTGCAGCCCTTAGAATCATCCTTGTCTCAGACTCCAAGTTGGCTGTTCTTAGCTTCACAGTTTGGCAAGAATACCTTTAAGCCTCAGTGTCCTTATTTGTAACATGGAGATCACAACAGCACCCAGCTCCTATGGAATTACAGAGACTGAATGTGGTGACTCGGACCTGTTTCCAGCGCATGGTATTCAGTAAATCTTAGCGCTAAGCACAGGGAGAGTGGCAGTAGGTGTCATGGTAATGCTGGTGCCCTCATAGTCAGACCTGGGTGAGGATTTGCATCCCAGCGCTGGGTTTGCAACGTATAGTTTACTGCTGCCAGTGGTCCACATCTGAGGGGAAAAGACAGAGGCCATAGGAAACACATTCCTGCAATTATGGAGGGCCTACCAGGAGTCGGCACAGATCCCTGCTCTTCAGGAGCTCACAGTCAGCTTGGAGAAGCAGCAACAGAAATGAATAGTTTCAATAAAATCATACCTATTCTGTCCTGGAACTGTGCCAGGACCCAGCAGGGCAGGATCCCCCAGACGTGGGACACTTAGCTGGATGTGAACATTTGGTGACTTTGGAGGTGTGACAACTCACTTCGAAAGATGATCTCAGGGCATAAGGTAGGCATCTGTGGTAAGAAAAAAAAAAGTCATTTATACTCATAGTCAGCCCTCTGGTAGCCAAAAGTTTAACCACATCTGGGGATTCAACCACTTGTGGACCAAAAATATTGGAGGGAGTGGGCATTGTGGTTTAGCTGATTAAGCTGCAGCACGGGGCACAGGCAACAGGTATTGCAGAACCTATTTGAGTCCTGGCTACTCCACTTCCAAACCAGCTTCCTGCTGATGGTCCTAGAAGCAGCGAATGTCTCAAGTGCTTGGCCCCCTGCCACCCACACTGGAGATTTGGATGGAGTTTCAAGTTGCTGGGTGCTGTGTAGGCATTTGGGACATAAACCAGTAGATGGAAGCTCTCTACCCATTACTCTGCCTTTCAAGTAGATTAAAATAAGCTTTTTAAAAAAATATTTGAGAAAAAGATTTGTCTGAACTAAATATGCACAGACTTATTTTCCTTCTCATCATTCCCCAAACAATACAGTATAAAGCTATTTCCACAGCATGTTCATTGTATTATGCATAACAAGTAATCTGGAGATGATGGAACGTCTACAGAAGGCTGGGATACTACGCTGTTGTATACGAGGGCCTCGAGCATCTGCAGTTCTGGTATCGTGGGGGTCCTGGATCCACTCCCCTGAAGGTGCCAAGCGATGACTCTGCTGTGTTTACTAAGTCAAGGAAATGGACACCAAAGGGCAAATGAGAAGAGCCTGAACTGGCGAGTGCCCATTTCCAAGGTCCAGCAAGGCAGGTCAAGTTTACTGCAGCTTCAGCTAGGAGCTTTCATTCTTGCAGATCGAGAAGTCGGAATTTGGCAGATCTCTGTCCTCCACACTCCCTCTACAAATCCTCACCAAGTAGCAGGATAAACACTGTTTCCTCTCTGCCTTGGCAGGCCAGTCCCTCTGGGGTGGGTGTGAGAAGCCTGCCAGCAACTGCCTTCAACTGTGGTTCTGTGAGGACAGAGGTGACCATGGCCCACATTCCATGGAGCACCTGGAACGTTACAAGAGAGCAAGTCATGATTTAATGAGCAAGGCCTGACTTCCTGTACTTGGGTGAGACATGGAGTCTCACACCCTGGCAGATACAGTGGCAGAATGTTCCTGGCACCCTTAGAAATCTGGTTTTTAAGAACATTTAATGACATGCAAAAATAGTTCTATAACATTAGGTGAAAAAAGCAACTTATGAAACAGCACATAAAATATTCCAACTTTGTTTTTAAATCCACACATATAAATATTCATATAGCATATAAAAGTATGTGTATAGACACAAATATAAAAAGAAAATACACCAAGATGTTAGCAGTAGCTGTTTCTCCAACAGTGGAATTTTACAGGTGAAACTTGTTTTTTCTTCTTTATTCTCTGTTTAACTATTTTCAAAATTTTCGGCCAGTGCCGCAGCTTAATAGGCTAATTCTCCGCCTGCGGCGCCGGCACACCGGGTTCTAGTCCCGGTCGGGGCGCTGGATTCTGTCCCGGTTGCCCCTCTTCCAGGCCAGCTCTCTGCTATGGCCCAGGAGTGCAGTGGAGGATGGCCCAAGTCTTTGGGCCCTGCACCCGCATGGGAAACCAGGAGAAGCACCTGGCTCCTGGCTTTGGATCAGCGCGATGTGCTGGCTGCAGTACGCCAGCCGCGGCGGCCATTGGAGGGTGAACCAACGGAAGGAATACCTTTTTCTCTGTCTCTTTCTCTCACTGTCTAACTCTGCCTGTCAAAAAAAATTTTTTTCTACAAGTACTCCTGTTATATTTAGTGTGAAGAAAATATTTTCATAACTCTTTGAATTAGCAGAAATTATCCGTAAAGAAGCAGTGTGCATTTTGGACAGTTGATATCAGTCCTATCCTAGATAGGCTTGTTAGCAGAATTCCTGATATTTATTTTGAAATGCTGAAGACCTGTGGTTGGACAATATTTACATCTCTAATCTATTAAGATTACTTTCTGGCTGCTACTTGAGAGAACTGACTATGGGCAGAACTAAAGAGATGTCAATTCTGTGCTTATGCCTGGAATGTTCTCCAAGCTATCTTTGCCTCAGGACATGGGTGAAGCAAGTTGTAGATGAGGCTTACCCCAGGTCTTAGAAAAACAAAAAGTAGAAGCAGAGTACAGCCTGCAAAGAAATGGGGTCCTTCTCCCTGGAGATTCCACCCAAGACTTAGATTGAGAAACACTTTCCTTTGGCCAGTGCCGCGGCTCACTAGGCTAATCCTCTGCCTAGCGGCACCGGCACACAGGGTTCTAGTCCCGGTCGGGGCGCCGGATTCTATCCCGGTTGCCCCTCTTCCAGGCCAGCTCTCTGCTGTGGCCAGGGAGTGCAGTGGAGGATGGCCCAAGTGCTTGGGCCCTGCACCAGCATGGGAGACCAGGATAAGTACCTGGCTCCTGCCATCGGATCAGCACAGTGCGCCGGCTGCAGCGCGGCGGCCATTGGAGGGTGAACCAACGGCAAAAGGAAGACCTTTCTCTCTGTCTCTCTCTCTCACTTTCTACTCTGCCTGTCAAAAAAAAAAAAAAAAAAAAAAAAAGAGAGAGAGAGAAACACTTTCCTCTAAAACCCTGCTCACCTTTGCTTCACTGTGAGAGAAGGCAGAATGGAGGAATCGGCCCTGGCCATGGACACTCACCCTTACCTTATCCTTACGATGCAAGGCCCCTTATCTCAGGTACCTCTGAGGCGACTTCCTTGCTGCAATTCATCTAACAAGCTTAACGTAACAAGCGATACTTCATATATTCTGAGCCAGATTCATGCAAAACCAGATGAGACTAGCACCTGCCAGGAGCTCAGCCATCCGGGGAGTCAGACCTATAAAGAGAAAATCTGGACAAAAGCCACGAGAGTCAGTAGAGCTATGACCACCTTACTGAGCCTGGGGGGACACAGACAGGAAAGGAATTCAGAGACGGCTCTTCAAGGAATCGATGCCTCAGGTTTGTCTTCTAGGCTGAGAGTCATTCGTGCAAAGGTGGGAGAAGGGCAAAGGATATCTTACAAAGAAAATGGGTTGTTTTATAACAGACAACTGCTTGGCCAATTAGAATAGCTAAGCCAGCCTCTTTCTTAGGCACTGCCTCCTGAAGCACTAGCAGGTGGACTGCTGACCCCTGCAGTCAGGCCTCTGGGCAATGGGCTGCCCTTTCACCTGGCTTCAACTGTGCATGAATCGCAAAGATGAATGTGTAGTTGAGTAAAAGACAACAGCTTCCAATCAGAATCCTGGACTGTCAGGTGGAAGGGACAAGGGGTTCCCTGGGCCAGACTAGCTTCTCAGGGCTGTCCCTTCGGGGCAGTGGTGGGTGATGGAAGGCTTTGCCTATGGCCTCTGCTCACCAACACTGGCTTCTCCACACTGGGCTCTGTGCAAACTCAGTGCTTTCCTTGAATGTGTCCAGATCTATGCCTTCTTCACAACATAATGAACCTCTGCTGACCCCTGGAGGCCAAAGAACAGCCAAGTCTGGGCCTGTAGGTTTCTGATGCTTCAATTCTAGCAGTAGAAAATGGGGCTTTTGTGTCCATAATGCAGCGTTGCTGGAGAGGTCAGAAGGCCCACTGTGAAGCACAGTCTCACAGCCTGGGCTCAGAGGGCCACCTCCCCTGGGCTGTCTCCTCCCCTCTCACTCACTTCCCTAAGACCACATGCACCAGGCCAGCACCGCGGCTCACTAGGCTAATCCTCCGCCTAGCGGCGTCACCACACCGGGTTCTAGTCCCGGTCGGGGCGCCAGATTCTGTCCCGGTTGCCCCTCTTCCAGGCCAGCTCTCTGCTGTGGACCAGGAGTGCAGTGGAGGATGGCCCAAGTCCTTGGGCCCTGCACCCCATGGGAGACCAGGAGGAAGCACCTGGCTCCTGCCTTCGGATAGGCGCGGTGCGCCGGCCGCAGCGGCCATTGGAGGGTGAACCAATGGCAAAAGAAAGACCTTTCTCTCTGTATCTCTCTCTCCTTGTCCACTCTGCCTGTCCAAAAAAAAAAAAAAAAAAACATGCACCAGATGACGGGGAGACTTGGGGCTGCATTGGGCCTACCTTGTCAACCACACTGGCAGTAATGGTTGAAGAAAGTAAGCCCTGGAGCAATAACATCTGCTCATTTGAATTTGAAAATAGCAGCTCTTCCTCTAACCTGAAACCTCAAAACCTCTCTACTCCAAGTCCAGAGAGCTGAGCACATAGGGACCCAAGCTGGCACAGGGAGCCAGCCTCGTCAGGCTGCAAGAAGAGATCAGCTTCCAGGAGCTCGATGGAAATGGAAGGGGACAGTAGGAAGTCGATTCTTCACCATGTTCCATGTCCAGGGATAATGGTGAGAAGGCTGTAGGAGCAGCAACACAGCAACTCACACGAGGTGTCGCTTCCCGCATCCCAGGAACAGGGCTCGGAGCCACCTTGGAGAGCAAGAAAGGGAGACTGATTAACTTGGCCGAGTTCACATAGCTAGAAAGTGGCAGAGCCAAGATCCAAACCCAGACCCGGCCTCAGTGAGCCCATATGGGATGCCCCTGGGCTGTCTGCCTTCAGTGTTTCCCAGAGGCTACCAGTAATGCCTGCCCTGCACTTTCATTGAGGGACCCTCTAGGAAACCATCTCGTGTTCTAGAGACTTACAGTGTGGAGAAGAGACTCGTACACAGTATCTCTAGTGAGACCCAGGACAAAACTTTCAGATGTCAGTGTCTCTGAGGCTTTGTTTTCTGAGAGGAAAAAGCATACTTCTCCTGCAAGGAAATAAGCAGCATATAATTATCCTATTTCCCTTTTTGCCTTGACCTCCAGGAAACTCAGGCTCAGCCCTAAAAACAATAGAGAACTCTCTGGTCTGCATATTGATGCTGTAACTTTCCCCCTGGTGTACGCCTTCCGTTTAGTCTGTGTTGTCCTGATTCAGCTGTGTATCTGTGTGTTCTCACATATCCTACCTAGCCATGTCAGCTGCCTTAAATCCTGCGTAGAACGGGGCATGGGGTAAATAGTCTCCAAATGTTCACTTAAATAGCTGCCTAGAATTCCACTGCATGGAACTACGTAGTATACGTAAGTCCCCATTAATGAAAATGTTATACACTATACTGAATATTCTTGCATATACGCCATTGAGCCTGAAAGATTTCCAAACCACGAATGGAAAAGCCCTGATGATGTGCCAGGTCGGTATGATAACCTGAGTGGCCTGAACTCTTCCTAGGGGACAGGAGGCCCACACTCTGATGCAGTCTAATACCCGATGGAGCAGTGTGCTGGGTAGGTTACCCTCAGTGACTGGCATACAGGGGACAATGGGGGACACCTCTTGGCCTCTATATGAGCCTCCATTGGAAAGAACAAGAGACTTGACAGATGCTCTCACAACCCTGTGTCACTCGATGAGCTCGTCCCCACACCACAGGCCGGGCACAGAGGAGCCCATGGCAAATCCGGCTAGCCCTCCTGCTCCGGAAGCTTGCCTCTTCAGGTTCCTCTACTGAGGCTTGGTCCACAGATCTCAGTGCCTGGCAAAGAGAAGGGAAGGGGACCCATCACAACATCTGGGTTCAAATCCCAGCCCGGCTAGGTGTTGGCTTCATTAGAAAGTTACGTGATTGCACGTATTTACTCCTTTTTTTCATATGAGAGAATAAGTAAGACTAGACCTACCTAATAGAGGTGCAATTGAGATTAAATGGGATAGTTCACATAGAGCACTTAGCATAGTATACTGCACAGAGATTATAAATGTTGGCCAGTATTGACATTAGGCTAGCTATTAGTCGTGATTCTCAGGACCATCCAGTAATGTGATATTAAAAAGGATTTTTAATCCCCACTGCAAATCAGTGTCATCACTGATCAGGGTAATCACCCTCCCCATGCTCACAGATACACACATGTGTGCTGTCTTTCATTGGTTGGCTCGGGAAGGTAGGAAGTACTTACAGAAGACCAGCACGCTACCGAGGCAGGAGCCAAGACAGGGTCTGGGTTACGGCACTTGAGAGGTGTGAGGAATGAGCGCACAGCTAGCCAAGGTTGACTTCGTGCTCAGGGAAGCAGTCACTGGAGCTGAAGCATGACTGTGCCGACTCGAAGGGATGCTCCAGCTCTGTGGCTGCAGCTGGCAGATGTGACCCTGTCACCAGCGTGGGTCACAGTCATCTGCTTCCCCACGCAAGGGCCGGGGCTAGGAATGTTCCTGCGTGCTCAGTACTGCTCCTCTCGCTCACACTGCTGGCCCAGGGTGCTCCAGTCATGTGCCGGGAGACAAACTGTCCCAAAACATAGGGCACACAACAGCCTCCATTTCATTACACTCCTAACTCAGAGTCCGGGGTGAGGCTGGGTACGGCAGTGCTGTTCCCGGCTTGAGAACCCCTGGGGCCATCTGCCCAGAGCTCCCAGGTCCAGAAGGCTCCTTCACTCCCTACCTGGGGCCTCTCACCATGCCAGGCTCAGACAGCTTCATAGTCTGGTGATCTCCGCGTGGCCAGACCTCTCCACCAGGACTGATTCTCCCAAGGCAGTGTCTCCAGAGGTCCAGACTCCTCACAGTCTGTATTTACAGTCTTTATGTTAACATTAATACATGTAATATTGTTATTAATATGTAAATGACTTACATTTCGCTGCTATTGGCAGCCTTGTCCCAGTAGAGCTCTTTGCTCTCATAAGAACTCTCCTCCCGTTTTAAGTCGTGGGGCTGCTCTTTAGAGAGGCAGGAGAAATGGCCGTGCACACAGGGCTTCTCCTCCATCCAAACGTGTGTCCTCAGGCTCCATCAATGAGTGCCTCGTCCCCGCAGCAGCCCTGGGATGCTGGGAAGGTAACAGGGTAGGCGTGCCTCCGTGCCCAGGGGCCCTCCCTGACTTGCAGGTTGACACTTCAGACACAAAGGCTTCAGCAGAGAGGGAGGGAACAATGCCCAATGCCCTTTCCATATGGAATCACAAAAGAACACTGTAAAGCAGTCAAAAATAAAACCAAATTAGACGTCAAAGAGAATGCAGGCCAAACCAGGGGAGGCCGTTTGGCAGGAAATCTTAGTTCCCAAGGCTGCCTGTGTGTCGACTTTGAGCAGTTTTCTAATACGGAACTAATTAAAAATGAGAGGGCAGAACTTGTCTCCTGTTACCTTTCAAAAGCTTTCGGCTCCCCGTAATAGTCATGTGAAAAGTCTCACTTGCTCAAGTGAGCATCTCTGACTTTTATTTGAAAACACCGGAGCTTTAAGGAGATCTCATGTTCAGGAACTTGTTTTTAGATTGATAAAGAAATTCACACTCAGGGAGCCTCACTGTTCCAGCGTCTGAAGCTGCGTATTAAGGAATCCCTGTATCACTTTTCCACCAGTCCAGTGCCAGCCCAGAGCACGGGGTGTCTGCTGCATGTCCCTAACAGGTGGCCATTCGCCCTCTTCTGCAGTAGTGGGGAGCGGGATCAAGAGCCCTCGACCTCATTCTGAGCCCACAGAGGTCGGGACCCCCACCCACCTTCCCGAGGGACCCATGCAAGCCCGGAGCAGCAGAGCCAAAGCAAAGTGAGTGCTGTGCTGCGTGTAGGCAGTGGAGAGGCTCGGCCTCCTCGCGCAGGGACGGTCAGAGCTGTCTCTCGGCCTCCTCCGCTATCATTTGTTGATGTGTTACTAATTTACCGCCTGACTCATTCTGCGAGGCAAACACAGGCTCGGTGCTCATGGCCAGGAAGTGCTCTGCTTGCTGTGCACGGGGCAGGGTCTCCAACAAGCAGCTGTCTGCCTCCCAGGCCATCGTTTCCTAACAGGGAGCCCAAAGGGAGCAGGAGCATCCTCCGTCAAACCAACCCTTGAGCTCAGAGAGTGTTCCCCACTAAGGCAGTTACCATGGACCTGGCATCGATCTGAAACCTGACCAGTCCAGAACTCCCGGGCCTCCTTGGAAGAACATCGTGCATCTCCCTGTCTATCCTCGTCCTGTGACACCTGTCTCAGATACTTCTGCCCAGAAACCAGGGACTTGACTCCCACGTGCTTAGGCATGAGGAAGGTGTGGTTGCAATGTCCACAGAAGCAGAAGCACTGTTTTTTTTTTTTTCTTTTAAAGATTGATCAATTGATGGATGTGAAAGGCAGCTCTACAGCGGCCGATGCTGTGGAGTAGCAGGTAAAGCTGCTGCCTGCAGTGCCAGCATCCCATATGGGCACCGGTTCAAGTCCCTGCCACTCCACTTCTGATCCAGCTCCCTGCTAATGTGCCTGGGAAAGCAGCAGAAGATGGCCCAAGTCCTTGGGCCTCTGCACCTAGGTGGGAGACCTGGAGGAGGCTCCTGGCTCCCAGCTACAGATCAGCCCAGCTCCAGCCGTGTGGCCATTTGGGGAGTGAAGCAGTGGATGAAAGACCCCTCTTTCTGCCCCTCTATAAATATTCCTTTCAAATAAATAAGTAAATCTTAAAAAAAAAAAAAGCCAGGGCTACAAAGAGAAAGAAAGATCTTCCACTTGCTGGTTCACTCCCCAAATGGCTACACAGTCAGGTCTGGGTGAGGCAGAAGCCAGGAGCTCCATCCTGGTCTCCTGCATGGGCACACGCACTTGGGCCATTATCTGCTGCCTTTCCACTTAGGGAGCTGGATCGGAGGCAGAGCAGTCAGGACTCAAACCAGCACTCTGATATGAGAGGCTGGCATCACAAGCAGTGGCTTAACCTGCTGCACCACAAGGCCAGCCCCCAGAACGGGCCATTTCTGTGTCCTTGAGCAAACCAAGACTAAATGTACCAGGGACAGGCTCTAGAATGCAGACTGGTGACAGACTGTGCTGCTCCTGGCTGGCGCAGTGACCTGAGAACATCCTCTGTGGCCAGCATGGGTCACTTCCAGGATACACTGTGACCTCATGAAGTCCCAGTGCAGAAAGACCCTGCGTCCCCAGTAAGTGGAGACGGGAGCCGTTCTTGGAGGCAGAAATGGAAGATCCAACCTCTCTGGAGAAGAGAGGAGAAGAAAACCTCGTGAGAAGGGCCAGAGAAAAGATCTTTTCTCCAGGTGCTACGTGGCAAGGCGCTCTGGCCTACAGCCTCCTGTCTGTTGCTGATTTGATGATAAAATAGAGAGTGGACCCACAGGGAGTGCAGAAGCCTCCAGAAAGAGCCAGATAATTGGCTCTGTCTGAGCCCTGTTTGCATGCGTGCCGCCCTGACTGTGAGACTCCACAAGCATGACTAATGCCTCTCCCCTCAGCTTAAATTAGATTTTGATTGTGTTTCATAGATGTTCACTGAATCCCAGATGTTTGAGGTAAAAAGACCCAGGCTTGTCAGGCACACCTCCCATGGTGTGTGTGGGATGTCCTGGCAGGCAGGGCAGGCTCCAAGGACTGCACTGAAATGCCACCGGTAACCCCTTCCAGTCCACAGCCCTGGGAGCACAAGGCAGATCTGCACGGAGCGGGCTTCCGGGGCCAGCGGGCTGTGTGTGGGCCCTCGTCCCCAGGAGGTTCATGGCTGTCGGCAGGTATGCTGTGCCAGCAACCAGCGCCTCAGGCAGACCCTCAGCTGGTCTTGGAGTGTCCTGTTCCTCATAGACACCCACCGAATCACTGCTACCTTGGGTGGAGGAGTTCAAGGCCCCGGCTGGTCCACCTCCCGTGGTATTCCTCTCACATACTACCAGTTCTGACTTGCAGAATGCCCGTAGTAAAGACTTTCTCATTCTTCTTGCAGAATTTAGCTTATGAAATCATCCTGACACTTGGACAGGCATTTGAAGTCGCTTACCAGCTAGCACTACAAGCAAGAAAAGGAGGCCATTCCTCCACACTTCCAGAAAGCTTTGAAAACAAACCCTCCAAGCCCATCCCCAAGCCCCGCGTCAGCATTCGCAAGTCGGTGGTAAGTAGAAACCTCAGATGGGAGGGAAGGGGTAGGGGTGCTGGGTGTGGGTACCACTTAGACTCCAGGGTCTCCCCTGCCTCCTCCTTCCTCTTGGCCTCCTCCTGGCAGGTGTCAGTACTGTCTCAGGTTCCTGCAAAATCTTAGGGAGCAAGTCTACGAACTGGGAGGCTTCAGGGAAAAGTCCACTCCTCTGTCACCTGCAGGGACCAAGAGGGGTGCCAGGTGCTGCCACTGCCATTCCTAGTGAATCTGACCTGAAGGCCCAGGAAGGCTCCAGTGCAGTGCCCTGAGGCTTCAGTTGCCATCGCCAAGGGGGCAGAACCTCTACCCAGTACCCCCCAGCTCCCGGTGCTCTCCCTGGAACCCCAGAACTCCAGTCCATGTTGAATTTAGCAGATACCTGAAACTCCGTATGTCCAGAACAGGGAGCTTACCCTGCCCTCAGTAGCCTCTTCCTCCATATATTCCCAAGCTCAGTAAAGGGCACAGCTGTTCACTGTGAGGCGTGTACCAAGAATCCCCCACCCCACCTCTAGATCCAGCCCACGAGCAAGTCACGTCCACCCACTCTGCCCTAAAACAAGTGTCCCTTCTGCCGCCCCTGGCGCTGTGCTAGTCTAGGCTACTTCCTCCCACCCAGCCTCCTCTGTGCACTCCTGACTCCCTCCACACACAGATGTCAGACCACAGCACCCGCTGGGCCCAGACACCTTGAACCTAACTTCCCACCACGCTTCTCTTGGGAGCACAGGCCCTCCCTCTCCTAGAATATACCAGGCTCCCTCTGAGCTGAGGCCTTAGTGCCACCTGCTCCAGCCACCTGGAGTCTCCTGCCCTGACTTCTGCAGGACTTGACCCTATCTTGTCAACTTGACTGCATGGGGAGGGTATTCCTGACACCCAGTCACACTTAAGCATGTCACCTGCTTGTAACTACCTAGCATTTATTAATGGAGATGTGTTATCTTGTCACTTACTTGCTCGTCAGTCTCATGTACACTGAGATCTCAGACCAGACCCATCACAGGTGCTCAGTGAATGTCTGTAGATAAAGAAATGAGAACCTGTGGATGGGTTTAACACATTCAGCTTTAAGAATGATTAGGCAAGAATCTTCAGAATGTTGTGGGGGTTACCTGTCAGACTACTATATTCATTCTTTTGTGGGCTGGATAGATCTGTTCACAGCAGATGCCTGCTTGTGGCTTGCCTCTGACCTCCATAGACTTCTTCCAGAAAAGCATAAAGGGTTGGTTGCCATAGGGCTTACAGAATGTTCTAGACACCTTCGCTGGGATATAGGAAAACAGACAATAAATAACACTGGTGTTCTTTACCAGCCTCAAGATCCATCCCATTCAACTGGCATCCAAATTCCATTTATTAAGAAATAACACCCTTAGAAGAGATGTATAATTTGGGACATGCTCAAGCTGACTTGCCCCAAATGGTAGAGTTAAAAACATACCAGGGGATTCCAATTCAATCCCATCAAGGTGGCATGTACCAATGCCATCTCACTATTCCAAGTGATCAATTTCAGTTCACAATTGATCATAATGAAAGGACTAAGAGTCAAAGGGAGCACATAAACAAGTCTAGTACCTGCTAACACTAACCGATGGAATAAATAAAGGGGAGAGTGATCCAACATGGGAAGTGAGATACTCAGCAGACTCATAGAATGGCAGATGTCCTAAATAGCACTCTGGCCTCAGAATCAGCCCTAATGGCATTCGGATCTGGCTGAAAAGCCCATGAGAGTATTTCAGGCATGGAAAGCCAAGACACTCTGGCAAAAGATCTCTGCAAGTGAGATCCCAGTGGAAAGAACAGGTCATCAAAGAAGGAGGTACCTTTCTCTGAAGGGAGGAGAGAACCTCCACTTTGACTATGACCTTGTCTAAACAAGATAAGAATCGGAGAACTCAGAGGGCTTCCATAGCCTTGGAAACTCATGACTGGAGCATAGGGAGACTACTGATGCCATAGACAGGAGTGTCAATTGGTAAAGTCAACAACAGGAGTCACTGTGCACTTACTCCTCATGTAGGATCTCTGTCCTTAATGTGCTGTGTATTGAGATTTAATGCTATAACGAGTACTCAAACAATATATTTCACTTTGTGTTTCTATGGGGGTGCAAACTGTTGAAATCTTTACTTAATGTATACTAAACTGATCCTCTGCAAAAAAAAAAAAAAAAGAAGAAGAAATTATCAACTCCCAACTTGACTCTCACTGGGATTCAACTCCCAACTTGACTCTCACTGGGATTAAACATGACAATAGGTCTGATCTGATTTCATCTTCATTTTAAAAAAATCATCTATTATTTTTCACTTTATGTTTCTGTGTGAGAGCAAACTGTTGAAATCCTTACTTAATGTATACTAAGCTGATCTTCTGTATATTAAGATAATCGAAAATGAATCTTGATGTGAATGGAAGGGGAGAGGGAGTGGGAAAGGGGAGGGTAGTGGGTGGGAGGGACGGTATGTGGGGGAAGCCATTGTAATCCATAAATCGTACTTTGGAAATTTATATTCATTAAATAAAAGTTAAAAAAAAAAGAAATAACACCCTTAG
This sequence comes from Oryctolagus cuniculus, assembly GCF_964237555.1. NCBI lineage: Eukaryota > Metazoa > Chordata > Mammalia > Lagomorpha > Leporidae > Oryctolagus > Oryctolagus cuniculus. The sequence goes on along the minus strand of NC_091442.1, from coordinate 101,712,323 downwards.
AGAGACACAGTCAGAACATGGAAGAAAGCAGCCCACGGCATGGACCCCAGAGCTCACAGGGCAAGAGGAGTGAGGGGGGCCTCCGCTCCACCCCTGACCTCTGTGTCCCTGTGCAGAGCAGGCAGCCTGACATGGCAACAGCACAGGATGAAGCAAGCAGTGTGGGGAAGGTCCGGCCCCAGCCCTCTGGCAGAACTCAACCCTTGCCCCGGCAGTAGCTGATGACCTTGTATGCATGAAGACTAAGGCATTTTAGAACACAGTGGGGTTAGGTTCAAGACCGCCTGATAGGCCCCTTCACTCTCAACTGTCTCCCCTTCTGGGAACCGACACGAGCCCCAGCATGGGCACTTCCCTTCCCTCGGGCACCCCAGAGTTGCTGTGCCAGCTCCCTCCATGCCCTCCTCCTGCTTTCCCAAGCTGACACTTGCTGATTCTTCCGTTCCATTTAAACATCCCCGCATCCTTTTAATAATGTTTATTCAACAGTACTCAGTCCGTGGCTGTGAGTTACTAGGTTGCCAGGAGCTTTTCTAAGTTCTGGGGGAAACAACAGGGACCAAAATAGACAAAGGCCACCTTCATGAGTGTCCACTGCAGTGGAAGATGAACAGATACAATGTACATGGTGCCAGGCATCATGAAGAATGAAGTGAAAGCAGAAGGCAGGAAAGCCAAGGGACCGTTTTATATGGGGTAAAAAGTAAGGCTTCTAGGAGAGGAGGTGGTGTTGGAGCTGGGGCTTGAATGGCATTGGGGCATAAGCATGCGGGTGGCTACCTGGAGAAGAGCAGGAATCAGAGCCAGTGATGTGGGCAGAGTCCCTAGGAATGGGCCAGGGTGCAGGGAACAGCAGGGAAACCGGCATACCGCAGCCAAGAGGGCAGGCGGCAGGGCCGAGTTAGGACTCTGTTCCAGCTGTGATGGAAACACTGGGGGTGACAGCTACAGCATGGCAGGGCTTGGCTTCCTGGTGTGGTCTTTCTGGGCCCTACAGGGCAAGGGCTGTGTCTCATTCACAGTCACCCTTCCAGTGCCTTACACAGCAAGGGTTTAGCATAGCTGTTAAGCCACTGCTTAAGATGCTCACATCCTGAGTGGGAGTGCTCGGTTCAAGTCCCAGCCCTGCTTTCAATCCAGCTTCCTGCTAATGTCACGGTGGGGGGGGCAGCAGGTGATGGCTCAGGTACTTGGGTCCCTGCCATCCCTCTGGGAGACGTGGATTGAGTGCCCATCTCCTGGCTTTGGCTTGGACCTGCTCTGGCTGTTGTGGCATTTGGGGAATGAACCAGTGGATGGAAGCTCTATGTCTTCCACTTAAATAAATTCTTTAAGAATTTATCTATTTATTTGAAAGGCAGGGTTACGGACAGTGGGAGAGACAGAGATCTTCCATCCACTGGTTCGTTCCCCAGATGGCTGCAATGGCCAGAGCTGGGCCAATCCGAAGCCAGGAATTTCTTCTGGGTCTCCCATGAGGATGCAGGAGCCCAAGCATTTGGGCCATCTTCCACTGCTTTCCCAGGCACATTAGCAGGGAACTGGATCAGAAGTGGAGCAGCTGGGACTCAAACAGGCACCCATACGGGATGCTGGTACCCCAGGTGGAGGCTTACCCCACTATGCCACAGCACCAGCCCCTAAATGAATTTTTAAAACATATGCCATGATGTGTGCTAAGGAACCTATCAGAGGGAGCCTTCTGCATGGGGCCTGGGTGGGTGGGAGTTCACAAGGGTCCCAGTGGTTCCAACTACCAGATAACAGGAATTAGCCTTTCTGTTTTCAAGCAGATCGACCCGTCTGAGCAAAAGACTCTGGCCAATCTGCCGTGGATTGTGGAGCCAGGGCAAGAAGCCAAGAGGGGAATTAATACCAAGTATGAAACCACGATTTTCTGATACTCACCGTGCTCCCGTCCTCGCGGTGCCTTGCTCACCAAGCCGTCCCGGAGCAGGCTCTCCCTCGCCTCCGTTTCCACCCTGCCCGGGAGGAAGACTGCTCTGCCAGTGTGGCCTTGTCATGGGCGAAAGGCCGCTGGCCATTCCTGGGGAAGTTCTTTCTGCACCAGTGACGGAAAACGCAACCAAGACTCTCCGGCCGCCACCCTGGAGAGGTGGGAGTTGAGATGGGTTCCCTGGCGCCGGGCTCCCCTCCTCGCCACCTCCCGAGGTATTTCCAGAGACTCCACCCCAATACTTGCTTTGATTTGGGGATAATACCTTTAAAAAAAAAGTTAAGGGGATCTCTAATACTGCCTAAAAGAATACTAATCGAGAGTTTAGCGTACACTGTCAGCAGCTTGAAAGGTAAAATCAGAACAGAACTACCCCATAAAGCATCTGTAAAATCATTGCATCACAGACTATGGTTTAATGCAAATGACAACAGAAACGACCCCCTATGATTGCCAGGAAATTCCGTTCCCCAATTTCTATATTTGTGGCTTTTATATGTAATCAACTATGTCAGATAAAGAGAACCTTTAAATCTAATGATTGAGTCAAGATTTAAGAATGATTTAAAACAGAGGAATTTATTATGCACAGAAAAATGTGTCTTGTATTACATATTTTTATTAAAAGAATGTATCATTAATGCATTGATAAGAAAACTAGTTAGTTGTGAGGGATGTTTCTGGTTTCAGTTCAAATAACTAAATTTCTACTGCTACAACCAAGCAGACAGGCTCGGGTGTGGCAAATCCTGGTGACGCCACCAGAGCAGGAGAAGCGGGCAGGCAGACTGGCCTGGAACCGGAAGTGCTGACGCAGCCGTAGCTGCCAGGATGGTTTTTTAAATCTTCAGTGTTTTAAAGAACATGTTCAAAAAATAATCTAGGGCTCCTGCTGTCAAGATTTCTGTCATGGAAACCTTGCTTGAGAAAGGTGTTAATAAAATTCTATTGCAAAAATTTTTTTTCTAGAAAAAAACAAATACAAAAAAAAAAGAAATTCCAAAGTAATAAAATTTTTCTTGAAACAAACAAAAAAAGATGTTTGCTTACTATTTGATTAAATAAAATTTACTTACATTTCTTTAAGGTATTTTAATTTTTTTAATGTCTCTGTGGAGTATTTGTATGATACCATAATGTATATTTATGTAGAATCAAATTATATAAACAATACCAATATCATTATAGAGAAAAATAACATTTTAATGTATATTGTTCTAACCAATCACATTGTGAATCATTTTGAAATTCATTATAGCGATATTGATAAATTGTGGAATTGTCTTAATGTTTTTTTATTAACCAATATTATTTTAAACCTGAGATTATCAGTTACATTCATCAGTTGGTGAGTTTTGGAGGAAAATAACTAAATTTTATTTCAAACTGACAAATGTATATGGTTTTAGTTCAGTGTTGGAAAATTTTAATACAATATTAAATTACTTGAACTGAACAGTTCCTTGTATATATTTTGCCTATTCACTGTTGATATGTATGTAGTAAATGGAGAGGAAAATAACACTAAAATATGGTACCAAAAGGAGACTGTATAGGAGCAAAGTCAATAGCAGCTTTGCTGAAGCAGAAGCATATGTGTAAATAAGCTTGGGCTTCCAGTTATAAATTTTGTAATTTTGTCATTATTTATATCCTATAAAAAAGCACACAAAATAAAACCGAAGTTGTAGCCACCGGTGCTTGGCATCGTTCTATGAGCATGTCCCCATTCCACACAGAGCAGAACCAAAGCTCTGGCCTTCTCAGTATCCACAGTGAAAGGGATTTTCACAATTAGCAAAATCGTTGAGAAAATGTACTCATTTCCAAGTCCAACCAGTCTCTTAGAAAGATACTCTGAAGTTTGAATTTCAGCCGAAAGTCCCCATTACCTTTGTTTACAGATCAAAGGAGGTTGTAAAGGAGGAACTGCCAAACTAGAACTTTGGAAAAGAGAAATGACAACCAAACTGGATCACTTTTGGAGGATGATACAGCATGCGTGTTTGGAAAAACGTTACACAGCCAGTCCTTTCCTTGTCCTACAGCAGTGTGCCAGCTGTCAGGCGAGCGGCAGGGGCCACAGATAGAACCCGCTGGGTTCTACGCTCAGTGACACGCAGTAGCAAGACATTCTGAGGCCTTGGGGAGTCGATCTGCTGTTCCAAGTCTGTTACTCTCAGAGCAAGCCTGGGGTGCTCCCCACCTGACATGGAGGCCCAGGGTTTTGAACCCCCAAGAGTTCAGACCAGCCCGAGCCAGACAGGTTTCCAGAAGCTCTGGGCTGGGTTTTAGAGCAATGCTTCGACTAAGCTACTGTGGCCCCTTTTTTCCTTTTTGACCAAAAGGGGTCAATAATCCTCTTCTTCCCTCTGCAGATTGAACATGGTCCCAGCACAAAGCACACATTCCAATCAGGATAATTTAAGGATTTAATAGACTTTGCAAAGGTTTTGGCAGCCCTATAAAGGAAACCAGCGGGATGGGATGGTACCTCTGGGCTGGTCATGGCCCAAGGGAGAATGAGAAGAAGATTGGGGGTGGGGGGAGGAGGCTGCCCAGGTTGGAGGACGTAGCCAACTGCAGTGACCCCCAAGAGAGGGAGCTGAGGATTAAAGATCCTGATCTTGCTCTCCACCTGCATCCCGCATGACCTGAAGCCACAGGGTCTGCAGAGCAGGGAGGAGCAAGGAGTAGGCCTGGAGGGACAAACAGGAGAAAGCCAGCCCAGCCACTGAAGGAGAGGTTTGCAGCTCATTTTCTTTAGGGGAAAATTTGACAAATGCAATAAACATGGGATGGGAGGTTCTTTAATACTAACATTCAAAAAAAAAAGACATGTCTTCAATTAGTTCATTTAGTTTTTCTTCTTAGATTGAATTCTGTGATAAATTCAGGTAGATGAACCCTGTGAAAATCATGCCTAGTTAATTCAGCCGGCGCCACGGCTCAATAGGCTAATCCTTCGCCTGCAGCGCCGGCACCCCAGGTTCTAGTCCTGGCCAGGGCGCCAGCTCTCTGCTATGGCCCAGGAGTGCAGTGGAGGATGGCCCAGGTTCTTGGGCCCTGCACCTGCATGGGAGACCAGGAGAGGCACCTGGTTCCTGGCTTCAGATCAGCGTGATGGCGCCGTGGCGGCCATTGGAGGGTGAACCAATGGCAAAAAAGACCTCTCTCTCTCTGACCACTCTGCCTGTCAAAAAAAAGGAAAAAAAAATCATGCCTAGTTAATTCATCAATAAGTCATGAAGTGATTTTTCTCAAGACACACCAGATTCTCACATTGAAATACTTGGGAATATTGCCAGTACATGTCATATTTGTATTGGATGGAGCTGAGGGGAGGCTGCAATAAAGAACACATGGCCAAAGTCTCAACAATCAATAAAAAAATTCACACTTGGACTCCAAGAAACATTGCTCTTAAGCTATTTCTGAAAAGAAATGGAAATCTGATAAGTGGTCTAGCCACCAGAGAACTGAAAATCTATATGGCATAGTCTTTCTTCAGGATATTGTATTTTTCAGTTCTCATTTTACGTAGGCTACTAAGTGGGTATTTCCTATCAAAGCCAAGGAATCTGATGGTTATGAACATATTTACTTAAAATTGGGTAACCACAAACAAGCTAGCACACACTCTACCTGTAGCACAGCTCATCAGTCCATTCTACTCTCCCTTCCTGGCTCCCAGACACCAAGCCCAGCCCCACACCCATTTACCGCCGTGCTATCTGTGCCTTGAGGCAAACAGACCCAAACATTGCCAAGCCCAGCAACAGAATCCTGCTACCCACAGAAACCATTTCCAAAACAGCCACGCACGTGCTGTGAGCCTGCGTAGGCTTGATGCCAGGCACCTTCCTGCATACAGAACAGTGATCATCTTTCAGCTGGAACTTATTTTTGTGGCTGAATTAACCCAAAGACTGTGGTGCCACTTAACTGATTCCCATCTTCATATCTCATCAGTCTACTTAATGAGAACCATGTGCTCGGTCTGGGGCCATTTTCCTTCAACTTGCTTCTGCAGAGATGACCTTTGCAAACCCAACTTACTGTCCTCAGTGTGTAACTCAGAGGAGCACAGCTAAAAAGTACGCATTATCCAAACAGCTTTGGCTGCTCTCTCCAAAACTCCAGACCTGTGTTTGTAAAAGCTGCGTGGGCATTTAGCTTTCCAAAAGTAGCTAATGATCGGTGATGTAAAGATGTAGTCACTGGGCTGACATTGAGACCCTCCATTTGTCAGTTCCTGGGAGTCACCCTGGCTGTAGGAGCTGAGATTTCTCGGGGGCTGTTACTTGGTTCAGACAGTGGAGGGTGCAGAGGTCAGTAGAGCTGATGTGCGGGTGACAAGTCCTGCCACGGAGGAAATTATACTATCTCATCACACAGTGCAAGCATACTTGAAATGCAGTCAGCTCACAACGTGGTAATAAAAACCATTCAAAGCAATCCATATTTAATGCCCAATTTAATTGTCCTCTGCATGACTCAGTGCCTCAAACATCCCAACAGCTGCTCCCTGGGGAGCTGTATGCAGCCTGCAGCTCTCCCAAGCAAGTGGCAATAAGGCGTGTGGTGAGGGAAGTCAAGACGCCCCCAAGCAAGAAGCCACATCAGCCGCTTTCCAATATTGAAAGGCTGATTTCTCTCCAGTTTTCAAAAGTGTATGCTCAGTTTTCTGGGAGAAAAAAAAGAAATCCTGATGTGCGAAGTGTTGAGTCAGGAGTGAGTGGTACAAAGATTCAGAAATTCCGTGTTAGCCATTTCCAGGGTGTAGGTTTGTGAGAGGGGGAAGATGTTATAAACAGGTGCCATGAGTGAGTGGAGTGGGGGCCATGATGACCAATGGAGCTCCTGCCTCAACTTGGAGCAGCTGTTATTTGTTGTTAAGTAGAAATTTTCGACCTCAGGTCACCAGATTTTCTAAGTCTAGAACTTTATGTGAAACCTCTGGGTTTTGAAAGGTTTGCGACAGATCCTGTATTTCTACAGAATAAATGTAGGAGGCAGGCATTGTGGCACAGTGGGTTAAGCCACTACTTGAGATGCCTACATACCATATTGGAGTGCTTGGGATTGAGTCCCACCTCTGCTTCCAATCCACCCTCCTGCAAATGCACCTGGGAAGCGGCAGCGATGACCCAAGTGCTCAGGTTCCTGCCACCCACATAGGAGACCCAGATGGAGTTCCTGGTTCCTCGCTTTGGCTTGCTGTAGCCTTGGCTGTTGCAGGCATCTGGGAAGTGAACCAGCAAATGGGAGATTGCCTCCCTCTTCCTCTACTCTCTCCTCTTTCCCTGTTACTGTGATTTTCAAATAAATAAGACTTTTAAAAAATGTGGATGGGGGGCTGGTGCTATAGCCCCAGTAAAGCCACCACCTGCAGTGCCAGCATTCCATATGGACACTGGTTCAAGTCCTGGCTGCTCCACTTCTGATCCAGCTCCCTGCTATTTTGCCTGGGAAAGCAGCAGAAGATTGCCTAAGCCCTTGGGCCCTTGCACACCCCATGGGAGACCCTGAAGAGCCTCCTGGCTCCTGCCTGGCCCAGCCCTGGCCTTTGCGGCCATTTGGGTAGTGAAGTGGCAGATGGAAGATCTTTCTCTGCCTCTGCCATTCCTTCTCTGTAACTCTTTCAAATAAATAAACTAAGGTTAAAAAGTGCAGAGGCAGGAATTTGGCATAGCAGTTAAGCCCCTGATTAGAACGTCTGTATCTCTTATCAGAGTATCAGGTTTGACCAGGCTCTGACTCCTGACTCCAGCTTCCTACCAATGCAGATCCTGGGAGTAGCAGTGATGGCTCAAGTAACTGGGTTCCTGCCACGCATTCCCAGCTCCTGGCCATCTTCAGCCCCCTAATTCCAATCATTGCAGGCAACTGGGGAGTGATAGGAGCACTCTGTTTCTCATTTTTTTAAATGTAGGCCAAATAAGACCCACGTGTGGATTGGGAGACGTCCATGCCTCATTCATCTGTCAACTCTTTTACAGGTAAGTATCCCTTATCCAAAGTGTTTGGGACCAGAAGTGTTTCAAATTTTGCAGTTTTTTTTTTTTTTTTGTATTTTGGAACATCATCATAGAATACTGGTTGAGTGGGGCCGGTGCTATGTAGCAGGTGCTGACATCCCATATGGGCACCAGTTCAATTCCCAGCTGTTCCACTTCCAATCCAGCTCCCTGCTGATGGCCTGGGAAAGCAATAGAAGATGGTCCAAGTCCTTGGGACCTATATCCACATGGGAGATCCGGAGGAATCTCCTGGCTTCAGATCCGCTCTGGCCGTTGCGGCCATCTAGGGAAGTGAACCAGCGGATGGAAGACCACTCTGTTTCTTTGTAACTCTGTCTCACAAATCTTTAAAAAAAAGAATGCTAAATTAGCATCTGTAATCTAAAAAAAGAATATAAAATTCTCCAAAATCCAGAACTTTCTGAGCAGTACCTTTGGATTTCAGAGTATTTCAGACTTGGGGTTTTTGGATTCGGGATGTTCAATCTAGCAGCTTTCTGACTTTCTGATGTTCCACAAAGCTTCAGTAGCCTCCCAATTACTAACCAGAAGCAGAGCTGTGTGTGTGTAGCTGCAGCGAGGGGTAGAAGAGGCAGATTAGGCAACACTGTCATCTGCTGAATTCTATTCTACACCAGCTTGGTTTAAGACACTGTCAGGGGGCCAGCGCTGTGGCGCAGCAGGTTAAAGCCCTGGCCTAAAGCACCGGCATCCCATCCCATATGGGCACCAGTTCTGGTCTCGGCTGCTCCTCTTCCAATCCAGCTCTCTGCTATGGCCTGGGAAAGCAGTGGAGGATGGCCCAGGTCCTTGGGTCCCTGCACCCGCATGGGAGGCCCAGAAGAAGCTCCTGGCTCCTGGCTTCAATCAGCGCAGCTCCGGCCATTGTAGTCATCTGGGAAGTGAACTGACAGGTGGAGGAGCTCTCTCTGTCTCTACCTCTCTCTGTAACTCTTTCAGATAAATAAAATCTTAAAAAAAAGACACAGGAATTAAATTCAAGGATTAAGAGCAAAGATCGAATGAGATATCTTAAAGGAGGGATTGAATTTTCCCTGACGTCACAGGAACCTCAGAAATGGGCAGTACAGGGATAGAAGGGTAGCTCTATGATATAATCACCCCAAGATCTGTGGCTATTTCTACTCTACCATCCTTAACAAAGTAGCTTCCATCCTTAAGGTCAGCTCATCATAGAATGCCTCTAGCATCATCCCAGATTCACTTTCCAGGCTAAAAAAATAAATAAATAAATAAAGACAAAAGGATGGGAATGTTTCCCTACTGAGTAGGCAACTTTAAAAAATGTATTTTCATTTTTATTTCGAAGGTAAAGAGAGAGAAAGAGAGAAATGTTCCATTTGCCGGCTTTCTCCCCAAACGCCTACAACATCCAGAGCGTGGCCAGGCCAAAATCCTGAGACTAGAATTCCATCCGAGTCTTCGATATGCCTGGCAGGGACCCAAGTAGTTGGGCCATCACTGCTGCCTACCAGGGTGTGCATTAGCAGGAAGCTGTAATCAGAAGCAGAGCCAGGAGTCCTACCCAGATACTCTGATATGGAATGTGGGCATTCCTAGCAGCGTCTTAACCACTGTGCCAAATGCCTACCACAGGGAATCTTTTAGCTCTCCTGCGATCTCCATCCTACAACTTCTACCTGCAGCTCGCTGGCCACCCTTGCTATGTAGTTGCTGTTACTATTAGTTTTAGCTGAGCATGCTGCAGCCCCCAACAATACAGGGGTTAGTGAGGTCAAGGGAGATACTGGATATTGAGGAAGTCACTGGCACCATCTGCCACAATGAGTATCATTGGTCAAAGGCAAAAATTGCAAGCACACACAGGTGAGACACTTGAACAGAGAAACGGTGATTGTAGGAGGGATTTTTATAATCCTGGCAAAGCTGCCATATAAATTGGCCTCCAAACCCTCCAATCAAGATCCCCACAGCTGTGTTAATATCCATACCTGCACTGCCCACCAACACTCCTGAGAACATCGCAGGCAGAGCAGGTGCAGTCAGCTGAGACGGGGGAGGGAACTGTAAGTTTGGTTAGTCATCAACGGCAGCTGCTCCCAGCCTTCACTACACACTCGTCACCTGGGGAACTCTCAAAACTATTAATGCCTGGGCTGGGTCTGCTCTCCAGAGCGCCTGAATTCATTGGCTTGGGGAGATTTTTAAGTATCCTAGATAATTCTAGATGCAGCAAAGTGTGAGAAGTGTTGCTCTTGGGTGCACCAGGCCCTGTGGATCCCATGAGAAGCTGGGCAGCCCACTAGGAAGTAGATTCCTGAGATTACACAATTTGCTGACGTTAGTGCAGCCAGGCTCTGAACTCAGATCTACTTGACAGCAAAAGCTAGGGAGATGCCTCAACGTTTCTAAGCCAATGGCCCACAGTCCTTCTCTCATTCCAAGACCCTACCACTGGATGAATGCATGCGTAACCCAAAGAGTAAATGGGGGACACTCAGGAGAAAGTGAGAGCTTTCCTGTTCAGTCATTAAAAGTCAACAGCTATAAGGCGGTGAGGGAAAGAACTGCCCAGAGAGGTGTGTGACATGAAGCGGAAGCAGCGGGGTCCTAATCTGTAAACCATGGAGACTCGGGCAAACACAGGAATGGGGAACAAAATATGTCATTTACTGAGATCTGTCAGATGCTTAACATACATTTCCAAGCATCACGAAAGGCCTGTATGTTAAATGTTTTCTGTATTACAAATAAAACTAAGATTCCAAGGGTTTGTACCTTTTCAGATGGAAGGTTTCAAAGAAATAGGTTTCAAGGGGAAGGCACTAGCAGGACTGACAGCTCCCCCTGCTCAAGGGCTGAATCATCTAACAAGTGAGAGAGGTTAGGCAGCAGCCACCTGCTGGCAGATCCAATGCCTCCCCCAACCTCTGCCATCCATGTGGCTCCTATCAGAATGGCCTCTGCTTTTTTCAAAGAGCACCCTCTATGGGCACAGGATGGGTTAATCACACTACTAAAAGTAGAAGCCCTTGGGAGCACAGATGGCATCTAACGTCTCTCCAAGAGCTCAGCACTGACGCATCCATCCTGACGCACGAAGTGAATGCATGAAACTAATGAATTAAATGCAGAACTGAAATGATGCTCTTGGGTCTTTCAGCCTAAGGGTTTCAGAGAGGAGGTCCAGGCAGTGTTACCCAGTGGAAGCAGATTTCCATGGGCTGAAATCCAGCTCCAGGGCCAGCATTGTAGTGCAACAAGTTAAGCCGTAGCATGCAACACCGGCATCCCATATGGGCACCAGTTTGAGTCCCAGCTGCTCCACTTCCAATCCAGCTCCCTGCTAATGTGCCTGGGAAGGCAGCAGAGGGAGGCCCATGTCTGGAGTTCCAGGCTCCTGGCTTTGGTCTGGCCCAGTCCCAGCCACTAGGGCCATTTGGGGAATGAACCAATGAATGGATGATCTCTGTGTGTCTCTAATTCTGCCTTTCAAATAAATCTTAAAAACAAAACCAGCTCCACCACTTGACAGTGGGGCCCTCATAACTTAATTTCCTTCACCTGTTCCCATATCTATAACAGGGGAGGCGAGTATTTGGTGTGCTTGGGATATCTGTATCCCGGTTTGAGTCCTGTTTCCAATCCTGTATCCTGTGAATGTGTACCCTGGAAGGCAGTATGTCATGACTCAAGTAGTTGGGACCCTACCACCCACATGGTTTGAGCTGGATTGAGCTCTGGGATCCCAGCTTCTGCCTAGTCCAGCCCTGGTTATTGCAGGCATTTGGGGAGTGAACCTTGTTACTGGTCATGGAGGAGAGGCCAGTTGCTGGAGCGAGTCTTGTGGGTTCTTTTCCTCAGCTTAGTATAGAAATAAAAAGCCAAGAAACAATTTGAAAAGAGGCGGAAAATTTTATTAGACAGAAAACAAACTTTTGATTGGCAAGGACAGAGAAAGTGTCTGGTCCGAGAGAAGACCAGACGGAGTACCCGAGGGGGACACCAGCTTTGAGGAAGTGTCCCGGGTTTTTAAGGCATTACTATCTGTTTATTGGGTTATCCTATTGGGGGTGCCCACTGGACAGGGGGTTTCACATATGTTGATTAGCTTGGGGCTCAAGGAGATAGCACGGGTCTTTTGGAGACTGTCCGTCTCTTTAGGGGCTCAGCCCCCTCCTCTGCTAGCTCTGGGTGAAAGACTGCAGCCACCCTGGAGGTGTGATTTAAAACCACAAGGTCACACATGCAGCCCAGAAAGCTCTTAGAGGGGAGATGCCAGTTGGTCTGGAGACAGGCTTTCCAGCTACAGATGACAGCTTGCTGTGAAGGGCATTCTACCTCTGTCTGAGGGGCCCACAGACCCCCAGCCACACTGGACAGTCTCAAACCTGGCATGGGTAATGAATATATGGGCATATTAATTTTTTTAAAGAGTTATACAGAGAGGAGAGGTGTGGGGTGGGGGTCTTCCATCCGATGGTTCACTCCCCAATTGGCCAAAATGGCCAGAGCCACACCGATCCGAAGCCAGGAGCCAGGAGCTTCCTCCAGGTCTTCCGCGCAGGTGCAGGGGACCAAGGACTTGGGCCATTTTCCACTGCTTTCCCAGGCCATAGCAGAGAGCCAGATCAGAAGTGGAACAGCCAGGACTTGAACTGGTGCCCATATGGAATGCTGGCGCTTCAGGCCAGGGCATTAGCCCGCAGCGCCACAGCGCCAGCCCCTGGACATATTAATTTCTAATCCAGGATCTTGTCTCCCGCAGAGATAAATACACTAAGAAACTAGTACTATGTGCAAATAGGAACAGAATTTACTTAGCAGTAAATAAGGAATAAACATACATTCACACTTGAGTGTGGGCCACTCCACACAGAGAAATACCCAAAACAAGTGGTCAAAGAGTTGTCCATAAATGAGAGGGAGGAAAACTTTTTATAGGGAAGGGGGTGGTGCCTCCCCTCCCCTCATCAGACATACAAATGGGGTGGGGTCTGAGCATGTGCCCTGGATGTGGATGTGACAGGTGCACCCTGGGAAGGTGGGCATAGAGATAACATCACTTTTCAGGGATACAAAAGTTCTAACTCACCTAAACTTTTTTTTTTTTTTTTTTTTTTTTTAAGATTTATCTGCTTGAAAGACAGGTATAGAGAGGTAAAGGCAGAGAGAGGTCTTCCATCCGCTGGTTCACTCCCAAAATGGCTGCAACAGCTGGAGCTAGGCCAATCCAAAACCAGGAGCCAGGAGCTTCCCCGGGGTCTCCCACATGGGTGCAGGGCCCTAAGAACCCAGGCCATCCTCCACCGCCCTCACAGGCCATAGCAGATCCGGATCAGAAGCAGAGCAGTCGGGACTCCAACAGGCACCCACATGGGACGCTGGTACTGCAGGCGTGGTCTTAACCCACTGCACCACAGCGCCAGCCCCATCACCTAAATTTTAATTAACTGCGTGGTTACACCATATCAAACCAGTGGATGGAAAACTGACCTTTCTCTGTCACTCTGCCTTCCAAGTAGATAAAAATAAACATTAAAAAAAAAAAAGAGCTTTTCCTTCCTCCTAAAAAGGATTCAGTATGTCTCAGACATTTAACTGACAGAGTAGGGCAATAAAACCAAGGTGAAGGGTTTACAATCACTGCTAATTGAAGGTGAATTAGAAATAAGAGCTCCAAAATCCACCACGTAAGCTAATGGGTTATCTTCCCCAGCTGCTGAAACCCAAGACTTTTAACCTCTAGCATGGCATTGATTCATGCTCTACTAATTCCAAGCGTATTCTACTTCCAAATATGACTGACAGTCCAATATGTCTGGGCCTTTCTATAAAAGAAAATCAGACTTAGATTCTAGCCCCAGCTTTTTTGCTGGTGAGCTGTTCTTCCCCTTAAGACTGGGGATGCTTCATCTGCGATCTGCCCAACTTCTATGAAGATGAAGGGCTGAGAAGTGCCTGAACAGACAGGCAATAAATATTGGAATGCAGGGCTTGGGACACTCACATTCCATACTGGAGTGCCTGGGTTTGAGTCCTGGCTCAGCTTCCTACTAATGCATACCCTGGGAGGCAACAGGTGATTAGTACCTGGGTTCCTGCCATCCACATGAAAGATTGGGATTGAGCTGCAGGCTCTGGTTACAGCTGGGCCCAGCCCTGGTTGTTGCAGGTAGTTGAAGAGTCAAAGCAGTGAATGGAAAATCTTTCTCTGACTTTCAAATAAAGAAAAATAAATTCATTTAAATAAATACTGGAATAAATGAGTGTTTGCTCCAGGTCCTCCAAACAGCCAGGCAGCAGTCTTCACTCATTTGCTAAGTTTACCAGTTTGATTATTGGTCAGAACACCAGGCCTAAACTCAGGCCGCGCATGCTCTCTGTAGATTCCTATTCTAGCCCTGGGTGATGGGAACTACAGCGGCAGATTTTCTATTCATTTCTATAGAAGCAGTATTCCCAGTGCCGAGGGCCTGACCTCATAAATGAATTTACAATGAACACCAGCAACTCATTTTCCTGAATCACAACTGAAATGAAAATTGCTCAAGCTTTAGCCCCCTCACACCATCTGACTCAGGAGCAAGTCACTGATGCCAGATGACTTCAAAGGCCTGCTCTCTGATGAGCCCCCGTTTTGATCCAATTCTTCTGCTTCTTCCATATGAACATACACAGTAATTCTTCCATGGCTGAACTCATAGCCCAAGAGCCACTGAGGTTCTAATTCAGGCACTTTAATAACTGTATAGCATATCTGTAGTCCTAAGGGGAGGGGTTATGAGCAAGCAATCTATTCCAGTGACAATCTTGAGAGACTCGGATTTATTAGAAAATCATTTTCTCCTTCTCTAAAGGCCAGTAAGTAAATTATAATATAAAATGCTTGTTGAATAATAGGCGGCCATGCTTGCTGACTTAAACACCCAGGGATGTGTTTATTCATTTCATATAATTTGATAGCAACCCTTTTATTCAAATTAAGCTTTACTTTCCCCTAATGATGTTTCACAGCAAAATGCCAAACTAAAATGGGAAGATATGGAAAATTCTGACAATATGCTACATCTTACTTTGACAGCCCCATGATATCTTCATGGAGGAAGAGAATGTAGAAAGTGCTGTGAATGTATGGGCACATAGGACTT
The DNA here is from genome assembly GCF_964237555.1 of Oryctolagus cuniculus. Taxonomy (NCBI): domain Eukaryota; kingdom Metazoa; phylum Chordata; class Mammalia; order Lagomorpha; family Leporidae; genus Oryctolagus; species Oryctolagus cuniculus. The sequence continues at coordinate 101,697,210 of NC_091442.1, read as the reverse complement.
TTCAGTTATTCAGCAAACATTTATTGAAGTTCTAACTGCATGTCAGCCTATATTGGGCTCTGGTATAAAAGATCTGGCTTTCAAGGAGCTTGCAATCTAATGGAAGACTCCAATAAGTAAACAGACAATTCCAATACAAAGCAAACAAAGACACGACAGAGAAAAGGTAGTGCTACAAGAGGGTAGGGCAAGCTCTGAGAAGATGCAGGATTTTATATGGAGAGGTTCAAACATGATTAAGATGAGCGCTTTAGAAAGATAATGCAGAGGGGAAGGAATGGTGGCGGAGAGAGCATTCGGGAAACTTCCCAAAGGTGATGGAGCCCACATAAGACCAAGGCAAGTTCACTGAGCACTTTCATAGTGCAGTGAGATAAGTACTTCATAAGCACTACCTCACTAAATCCTCAAAACCCTGAGGGAGGAATTAAAACTCATTTTACAGGTAACTGCTGACCCCTTCTTGTTTTCTTATTATCTATTGTTCCCCTTTCCCCCAACAATAAAATATATCTACTTATTGCTCTGTCTGGTGTTCAAAGTAGTGACTGGTATTTGCTCAATGTTCATGGCATACATAGGTGGTTGGGCAAACTGGTACAGGAATTTTCCCAATATCACACGAAGGAATCCACACTCACTGCCTTCACTATACTTACCACACTAAATTGCTATTTTTAGTTTTTGCTGGTTCCTTATCTTACTAACTTCCAGATTGCCCTGGACTCATTCTTAGGGCCTCCTGTCCTTCCTACCTAAACTCACCTCATTACTAACTTCATCCAGTCCTGTGGGTTTAAGTCCCACCAATTCATTGATAACACTTTGGTTTCTAACTGCAGCATGGACTTCTCCCATAAATTCCATACCTTTGTATCCAACCACCTCCTCAACATTTCCACTTGGATTTCTCACAGGCATCTCAAATTACTGCCTCTGAAAACCTGCTCCTTTCATGCTGTCCTCCTCTCAGTTGCTAACAATAATGCTTCCAGCTGCTCAGGCCAAAACCTGGGCATCAATCTTGTCTTGTCTCTCCCACAACCTTTATCCCATCCATCAGCAAATCCTATTAACTCTTCAGAACATATCCAGAATCCAACTTGTCACAACCTCTGGCCAGCTTCATTCTGCCCAGATTATTGCATGAGCTTCTCCTGGATCCCCGTTTCAACTGATTCCCACTGTTGCTCAGACTCCAACGTGGGCTCCCCCATCTCAGCATCAAAGCCAAAATCCTCCCAGTGGTCTAGCAGGCAGTCGTCAGTGCGGCCCTTATTCCTCTCGGCCTCCCTTGCCTCTCACCCTCCCCTACCTTGCTAAGGTTGATTTGTTTCTGAGAGGATTCGTCTGAGAGGAGGAGCGTGGTGTGGGCAAGAGGCACAGAGTCACCACACAGACCCCGGGAGTTGGGTGAAAGCAGGCCTGAAGCAGCAGCCCGCAGACTCATTTATTTCAGTTGCTACAGCTGCTTATATAGCCAAGGCAGCCAATCCGGTCAAGGGGCAGTCTATGCCCTAACCAATCACAGTCTGTTGCCAGTCAGGCTCTGTTGCCAGGTAGTTTCTGAAACCATCCAATCACGGCCTGTTGTCAGTCAGGCTTTGTTGTCATGTGGTTTCCGAAGCCATCCAATCACGGCCTGTTGCCAGGCAGTTTCTGTTGTCAGTGGCCATCTTGGCATGACCTTTTCACCTCCTCATTCCACCACATTTCCCCCTTTGCGTTTATTTTTGAGCAACGGGAGGCATGATTCTTTGCCATACCATTGTTGACCCCGTTTCCATGTGGTCTCCGTACGTAGCTGTGCCTGTTTTAGATTGTCCCCCAGGGGATCTTACCCGTCATTGACTAACAAGCACTCAAAACGAGAGACCACAGGATTGCTTGCTCAGATAGAGGTAGGAATGAGGAATAATGGTAATCAGGAATGGCATGACCGCACACAGGCTGTGGGCCGTTTGAGTGGCTGACCAGAGCTAGTGGGGTATAAAGTAGTAATGGAGTGGCTATGGGCAGTTTCTCGGGGTAGGATGATAGGGCAGGTGCATCTGCTAACAAGGCGGAGTCTCAGTCTTTTTTCAGCTGGTTGGGGTTGGCTGTCAGTTGCAGGCTTGATGTTTCTGGCTGGTACCCAAATGGGCTGTTCCGCGTTCTCTGGAAAGACACAAGCATATCCTCTACCCTTGGTTAGCAGAAGCCTTTTTACAGGCGTTGGAATCCAGGGCCTGAATTTTGCATACACTTCAACATTAATGGCAAACATGCGGGTGGGATGGGGTCTAGCGGCTGCCCTTAGAGCCTGGGGTGCCTGGGGACTGCCACAAATGTGGGGATCCTCACTGGGTGCAGATGGGATGACCTCGCATGGGTTATTGTCTCAAGGTCCTCTAAGTTCATCCCATGGGTATGTGGGCGGTGGCTGACTAGGCACTGCTACATTGTTTGCTACCTTGTTTGCTACTTGTTTGCTGCATTGTTTGTTGCACTGTTTGCTACATTTTTTTTTTTTCACTGTCCGAGTTCTCTCCCCCTAAGTTATCAACTGTTGTCTGTGAGACAGGGACCTGGAGTGTCAGGCTCTTATCACTCACAGATTCACTATGTTTGGTAATCTGCATGGGATTCTGAGAGGGGAGTGCGCCACACCAACTCTAGCCAAGGAGACACCCACAGCACTGCTGCCATAACAAAGCAAATTCCTAGCATCTCAGCGGCTGATGGCATTCTGCAGGGGGTTCCCTACGTTAGACAAATAGACAGTGGTGTATCAGGTCGTACGTATGTCCTGTGCTTAGTGGGGGACTTCCTTGTTTCGTTAGGTCAAGGCCGTTTGCCCACACGGTGTCTCCGGAGCGTCACCTCTCTCAGTGAGGGAAGATGACTTGGTTCTGAATTCTGGGATGATCAGTCCCTTATAAGAATTCGCCGGGCAAACCGAAAGTAAAAGGAGGAGCCGAGAAGCAGCGTATGCTTCTGGGTGGTGTGTGCTAACCTGGGGTCACTTAGACTGAGGACAAGGACAAGGAAAGGGGCATAGGAGGGGGTTCTGTGCTCACCCTCACAGAACCAAACAGCACACAAAACACCGAGGGGCCTACTTGCCAAAATCAAGGAGGGACCTTGCCGAGTACGACATGCTGTCTCTCTCTGTCACATTGGCACGCCAGACAACAGAAACTGCCTGGCAACAGGCCGTGATTGGATGGCTTCGGAAACCACATGCCAACACTACCTCTCTTCTCCAGCCACACTAGCCTCCTTGCTGGTTACGGAACTCACTAGCCCCTTCCACTCTACAGTCAGACTCCAGAGCCCACACCACCCACAGCTGTGACCCTTGCCCTCTATTTACACTGCCTGCTTCACTACAGTTCTTTCTGCCCCAGCTGCAGCAGGACAGGGACTTGGCTCATTCCTGTATCCCGAGGACCTACGGGAATGCCAGGAACAGGAGCGACCTCAGTAAATATTTACTGAATGAATAAATGCATTCTCATTTTCACAGATCTTCCCCAAGCCTGCCACACCAGGCAGCCACCACAATGAGGCAACACTCAGATAATTCTGAGAGAATTTACAGGTAACTGATAAAGCAGACAGAAAAGCTGATAGATATTTAGCCTTCTAATCAACAGTTAAGCGACAAGCAGAGTCTAAAACAAAAATGTTGTTTTTCAAAAATTTTAGAAATTTTATTTGTATAAAAATTTGGTAAATTCATATCTTAAAATATATGTGAAGGCAAAAACAAATCAGGTAAGTTTTACATGAAATACAAAACCAACAGTTTCCAAAACATACAAGACACATAAATGTAAAAAAAATCCAATGTAATTTCTCTTAAGAAAAAATAAAGTAAGGAAAATGCCACAAAACAAAATCCACTTCTTGGCAGATCCCATGAGCTGCCATGAAACTTGCAACTACATCATATTAAGTATTTCTTCTTTCCTTGTGTTATCTTGTTTTTCGTCCCATTTTTCTTTCGAACTTCTTTTTAAGACAAGGGCCAATCAAGACTTTTTAAAAGCTCATGTATTGTTATACTTTAACCAGTACTTAGCTTTTAATTCCAAAAGTCAATATTTAATATTCAGAACTACAGATACGCACCTAAACAATGTAAACAAATTAAAGTATAATTGGAATATGCTAGGCAAAACATAACTATTTACAGAAATATTCTATAAAATTAAGATTTTCACTGATCACATTTGCTTAAATCACATTTGCTTAAATCACATTAAGGCCTATAACCTAGTTTCTTAAGTTAGCACTTAAAAATTAAACAAAAAAATTAACAATGTAAAACATTTTATTCACTATATTTATGGTTCCCTCAATGCTACACAGGAAATCTACATAGGAATATCTAGTCAAATACATCAGGTAAAAAAAAATATATATATATATATAGCCTGGTGGTCCATTCCCCAATTACTAGTAAGTACCACCAACAAAAACAGGTTCACTGCTATGAACTATTAGTGCTAATATGTATTTTATTTATGAGTTCTTATTGTAAATAGAATAACAAAAATCTCGCATTTTGGTTATTTATGGAAACCACATCTATTATTATTTTATCTCCATTGCCCTTAATAATACATTGCAGGTGAAATGTCTAGATTCAAATTTCTATTAAAGTTCCTTATCAGGAAGTAAAAACAGCTGGTTACTGACTCTCGTAAGTTTTTTTCCTGTCAAAAGGTATCTTTCCTGATTAACCCTGGAGGGAATGGGGAAGAGAAAGGGAAGCCAGAAGGGAGAAAAGTCAAGGAAGGAAGGGGAAGAGAAGGGGGACAAGCTGGTTGGAAGTTAAGGGTGACATCCTCCAGGGTCGCAGTGACCCTCTGCAGCTGCACAGAAACCCGAGAATTCTCTGGAAATTCACTAAGAGAAAGAACGGCGATGACAACGCTGTCCATCTAAAGTAAATAGAATTAGAAGAAAGTTATCTTTTACTATTTCACATTTTTATAAAAATATTATTAAAACTTATGGTTAAAATTGGCTCTCCCTATTCCCCCCATAAAATTTTTATTTACTAACATTTAACTATCATGCAACTGCTTTTAAAAAAAAGGATTAGAAAAGGTCAAGTCAATCAGGTAAGAAATCTGGTATGTAAAGCAACAGAGAGAACAGGATGGGGCCCAGAGAGGGCACAGGACTGACATCAGCCAGTGAGAAAAAGGTAGACCAATGGAACTGACTCTCTCCAACACTTAACTTTTGCTTCACATAAAGAATTGTTTAAATCTAAGACTCATTTATTGAGTTAATTAGAGGAAATGTAGCAAATTGTGCACACAGACACAATATTCTTAAAGCAAATTGAAAGAGTGCAAACAAGCTCCAAAATTGTTTTTGGGAGAAGTAGACCTCACATGAGAGAGGTACGTGTGTTCAGAAAGCAGGCCACGGCATCCCTGAGGCACAGCCTGTATAATAACAGTATTAGACTATAGATTGCTTTCAAATTATTCTCATTAATTATGTCAACCAATTTGAGTGCATCAAGAGAGAATTTTACCAACAGTATATAATAAGGTATGTATTTACATTTTCATTTGCATCTCCAGGACAAACTTAATGATAATGATTATGAAAAACAAAATTAAAGGTGTCCATTTGGAAAAAAGTACATCAATATTATTCATAAAGCCACAAACACTTTTGTAATAAATGAACACTGCAAAACAATTCACAGCTTTGTAAAAAGTTGATATATGGAGTTTCATTCCAATTTTTTTCTAATTCAAAATTAGAGTTCAACTTACTTTAATACTTCGTTATTTTACTCTAAAACCTGTAAAATATATAAAATACCAAGATTGTCAACAGTCACATATGTTTTGAAGTCAGGAGACACATGGATTTTCTTAAGACTGGTTCCATTTGTGTAGAAGGTCTGTAAGGATTCCCCAGTGACAACATTCCACCACTGTGCAGAGAAAAATAAAATTCTCGTTAGACTGATAATTGCACTACAGGACAATTTTTAGCACAAGCCAGATCCTTCGTCCTGTCACTTTCCCTCTCCCAAACTGAAGCAAACAGCAGGAAAGAATTTTAAAGTTTAATGCCAAATGTATTATCAATCTGATCAGCATTTCCCAATCAACCATGCAGATGGCCTCATAGCAATGTCAACACTTAACTCCACTGCAAAGCTTACTGGGGAAATGTGCAGCCTGCTTAAGAGCTGTGGACACGAGGTTACCTGGCATCCATTATGGCAGTGGTTCTAAACTGAAATCCCCCATCTGCATGTCTTCCTCCATGGACAAGTACACTGGCTTCCTTTCCCTTCCAATCATGGAATTCACAAAGTTCTAACAATATTTGTATTCATTTACCAAATGGATATAGAATTTGGTAATGAAGAATTTGGTAAATGAAGATTCTATATCCATTTGGTAAATATCCCAGCTACAATGAGGACAACAAACAATGCACATGAACACATTCTGAAAAGGCCTTAGGTACATCAAGATTCCAAGTATTCTCAATTCAGTAACAGTGTCATTCACTTTTGAGTAAAATAACAACATAATCAAGTCTCTTTTGTAGATTACGTTATTTTACAAAAGAGATTTGTCATTTCAGGGAAGTTCCAGGTTAGTGCTGGTTTACCAAAATCAACAGGCTATATTTGTGCCACTTACTGTTACTAACTGTGAACATGAATAGTCAACCCAGTTGTAATCAAGACTGCAGAGGACACACCCCACCCACCTGAGAGAGATCTCTTCAGTTTTCAGTCACTAAGCCTCCTGAGATCACCCAGTGCTACCTCCTCATTTTACAAATAAGGAAACTGGAACACTGAAAGAAGGAAGATGACGTAGCAGGCAGGTGGCAAAGGTAGGACACTTCGTGACTTCCTAATCCGGTGCTCCTCCTTTTCCCTCTATTGAAACATACCACCCCACCTGGAAATTCTACACCAGTCACTGGGCTGAATATGGAGTAAAAGCCAGTGGTACTGTTATAGAAGCTAATACAGAAGATGTTCAGGGACTTGAACCTACTCTTTATGACACTTTAATGGTAAGTACATGTCATGACAAATTTGTCCCAATCTATAAAATGTCCAACACCAAGAATGAACGCTAATGTAAATGGTGGACTTTGGGTGGTTATGATGTGTCAGTGTAGGTCCATCAATTATAACCAATGTACATCTTTCATGAGGGATGATGATAGCGGGGAAAATCATACGTGTAGGGGCAAGAGGAACATGAGAAATCTCTATAATAAGGTAGATAGTATTATCATTATACCCATTTTGCAGATGACAAAATTATGGCATAGGGAGGTTAAGCAATCTTGTGCAAGGTTGCAAAGCTACTGAGTCAGACTCAGGCTTTGAACTCCATCAGTCTGTCCCAAGGCCCACTCTCCTGACTGTTACACTCCGCTGCCCCTGAGTAATGACACAGCTCTATCCATCATCGTGTAGTCCGTACTTCAAACCATCCTCTTCTTTCCCAAGTATGAAATAATGTGACTTTGTTATCATCCTAACAGTATGTACCCTGTAACATAATGTTAAGGAAGCAGCTTTAGCTAATGCTTTAGCTGCATTATTTTTTAACTTCTAACAAATAATTTTGAAAGTTAAGAACTTTTTGGCTACTGGATTCCTATTTTATCTCTCTGGCACTCTATTTAAACAGCTTAGATTCTAAAAGGACTCTTTTCCTTAGCCACTACAGCAGCTGTTCCTCCTCACTTTTAATTTGCTCTGTGGTTTTAGATAGTCTCATTAACAGGCTGGGTCAATGCAGGCTGGGCTATAACATAATTAGTTTAACCAGGCAAGTAATCAAACCAGAAGGTGAAAGCAGGCCTGATCTTCACTTACATATACAGACTAAATATAGAGGCTATCAGTTCTTTCACCCTTAAGACGCAGGCACTAAGGCACAAAAATCTATTCTGCTGCTTCATTTCAAGGTTCTCCAAGAACACTGAAACTCTGGTCACTGAACTTTGTAACAACTAATGAGCTAGACACAATTATGTGATAGCGTTCTATGGGGCCCAGTGACTCGAGGGCATGGTTTCTAGAAGTATGCTGCAAAACTGAGCAAATTTTTGAGCAGACAATATAGTTGAAGAGCTCAGCCTCCAACACAAAGACAGCACTGTCTCTCTAAGCACCATCCCTCTTTACCAAAAGAGGACAAGCAGTGATCATGTCTCAAGATCCCCTCACAGGTGAATAAAGCATAAAAAAGGTGTAGGTTAAAGTAACACTTTATAAACAGGATTGTACTTTCAATGCTACTTTGTAAAGGGATCACAACATACATCCTGTCATTAAGTTAAAATCTGTCCTCTATCTTTTTTATAAGCTAACTTTTATGCTGAGTAAAACTGCAACTCTGAGTCCTCAATATAACTAAAATTTCAAATATTTCTGAACACATATACTGTGTGAGTCAATTAATTAGAATCATCTATTTATTCTCACTATTTTCATTAAGAACAGTATTATGAGATCTTATTTGGGATCTATTTTAGTTAAAAAGCTTTCTACCCCTTTGACAAGCAAATCACTATTCAAAACACTCCTCTCAAGTAGCCCCTTCTGTAGGAAGTTCTGCTAACTGTCCAAATAGGGCTTTTACTCTCCTTTGTGCCTTCGCCACCCCCTCAGTGTCCTACACTTTAGGGGCTTCACTTCTTTATCCTCTGTTTCCACGCAGACTGCAAGATGCTGAAGGGCAGGACCAAGACTTGCACATTATGCCACATGGCAGGCTCTTGGCACAGTGGGTACTTGGCAGTCCTACTGAACAGATGGGTAACTACTAGATGCACCTGAAGAACCACAACACAGTCATGGCTTGGCCTCAGTAGTTACCAGTAAGCTTCCATACGCCAATGAGCTAGAGAAAATGGAGGAGGAAGATGATCTGGGTTTGAGTCTAGGAAAGTCACAACCTCCATGGAAATCAGTTTCCTTATCGGCAAACCAAGGATAATAAAATTTAAGCCTCACAAAGGTGGCTAATGAGATGATGGAAGTGAGGCATTTTGTAAATAATCAAGCGATATACTGCTGCTATTGTCTTTAGTATACCACACATTATGTTTTAAATATATTTAACATAAAATACGTTGTTTTACATAATTTCAAACAAAAACAGTTAACAATGAGTGACATGGAAAATAAAGTTAAACACCACTTCTGCTAGTCATTCTAATCATCTAAGTTTTGTACGCGGCAAAGTGAGAGCTCTGGACTCAGGGCATCCCTAACACTGTCACCAAAGCTTCTCTACAGCATGGGATCAGAACAACTCTTTCATCACTCTGCTGGATTTTGGAGGCCCAGATGAGAAACAGGAAGTAAAGAAAGACTAGAGATGCCGGCGCCGCAGCTCAATAGGCTAATCCTCCATTTGCGGCGCTGGCACACTGGGTTCTAGTCCCAGTCGGGGTGCCGGATTCTGTCCCGGTTGCTCCTCTTCCAGTCCAGCTCTCTGCTGTGGCCTGGGAGTGCAGTGGAGGATGGCCCAAGTGCTTGGGCCCTGCACCCACGTGGGAGACCGGGGGGAGGCACCTGGCTCCTGCCATCGGATCAGCGCGGTGCGCCGGCCACAGCACGCTAGCCACAGCAGCCATTGGGGGGTGAACCAATGGAAAGGGAGGACCTTTCTCTCTGTCTCTCTCTCTCACTGTCCACTCTGCCTGTCAAAAAAAAAAAAAAAAAGACTAGAGAGTAGACTAGAGAGTATAATATAAACTGTTCTTTTCTTTCACAATCTTTGAGGAACTCTTACCTTAAGATATCCTCCAGCAGAGACAAGCATTTTGCTATCTGGAGAAAAGCAAAGATCAGTCACCCAGCCTCCATGGGTGGCAGCTCCCTCTTCTACCGAAACAGGCGCAAACAGATGAAGCAGCTCTCCATTGGAGACATTCCATATCTGCAGCAAAATGACATAATTCATTAAGAAGGTTAGAAAGAAGCTTCCTAGTGTGAACTATATAAACATACCTACTGGGAAGTATTTAGAAATCTTTTTTTAAAAGATTTTTTACTTATTTATTTGACAGGCAGAGTTACAGACAGAGAGAGGGAGAGACAGAGAAAGGTCTTCCATCCATTGGTTCATTCCCCAAATGGCCCAACGGCTAGAGCTGGCCCGATCCAACAAAGTCAGGAGCCAGGAGCTTCTTCCATATTTCCCATGTGGGTGCAGGAACCCAAGCACCTAGGCCATCTTCTGCTGCTTTCCCAGGCCACAGCAGAGAGCTGGATCTGAAGAGGAGCAACTGGGACACTAACTGGAGCCCATATGGAATGCTGGCGCCTCAGGCAGAGGCTTAACCTACTGTGCCACGGCACTGGCCCCATAAATCTTTCTTAAAAAACAAAGAGGCACGCTGGCCTTGTGGCATAGCAGGTAAAACTGCCACCTGTGACGCAATATCCCATAAGGGTGCCAGCTGGTATACCAGCTGCTCTTCTTCCCATCCAGCTCCCTGCTAATAGCTTGGGAAAGTGCAGAAGACAGCCAAGTGCTTGGGTCCCTGCACCCATGTGGGAAACCCAGATGAAACTCCTTGCTCCTGGTTTCATCCTGGCCCAGCCTTGGCCATTGTGGCCATTTGAGAGTGAATCAGCAGATGGAAAATCTGTCTCTCCCTTTCTGTCTCTGTAACTCTGACTTTCAAATAAATAAATGTGTAAAAAATAAAACAAAAAAAATAGCTAGAGCGACTGATTAGAATACTTTTTACATTTACTCAGAATTATGGGAGAAGTAAGGAATAAATATAGAAGGCCTAAACAGGAACTATCACCAAAAGGGGCAGGGGTAGAGGAGTGGCACAAAGAATTCTAGTCCCAGGACTAACACCATGAATGCTGACAGAGTAAGGTTGTGTGTGTGTGTGTGTGTGTGTGTGAATGTGTGTTGTGTATGAAGATTATTTTATTAGACTTTAAAACAACCAAATAATTTACAGATACTAATATTTCCAGTGACACTTAATATGATCAGTGCTCTAAGAAATGCACATCATGGTAAAAAAGAAAAGAAAAAGAAATAGAGGGACAGGCCTAACAGTGAAGAAATCCTGGAGAGCCTGGCTTGGACACCTGGCTCTAGTTACTGACTCCAGCTTTCTGCTAACATAAACAATGGGAAGCAGCAGTGATGGTTCAATTAATTTGTCGCCTCTCACTCACATGAGACCTGGACTGAGCCCCAGCTCCTAGCTTCAGTTGGGGAACAGCCCAACCACTGCAGACATCTGGAGAATGAACTACCAGACTCTCTCTCTCAAATAATTTTTTAAAAAATTTTAAAGAAAAAAAAAAGAGGCAAAAACAACGAAAGAAAATAATCAGAATCATCATTTCCAAATGTCTCCCTAGAAAATCCGAGAGAACCAAATGGAAAAAAAAAAAAAAAAAAAAAAAACCCAGCTCATACACTGGTTGACAAAGCAGCCATCCCAGTGCCCAAACTTTTCCCACTCAACTTCCAACTCTCCCTCCTAACACCACAAAGTCCACTGCTTGCTTTTCCTTGATTTCTGAGCTTTCAGCATATAGTACTATCCGTATTGCAAGGTATTTCCAGACACAAAGACAACAGCATTCCATGCACTGAGGGTAACAAAGTGGACCCTATCTCAACAGAGCCCTTTTGTGTGGGAGGCTCTGTACTGTTTAATTAACAAAGGCAGACAGCCCAAAGAGGACCTCAACAAGTTACACTGTAAAGGGTGATTAATAGGTATAGTGTAAAGGAGATTTTTTTCTTTCAGCACTGAAAACAGCACAATCTACAATTCATTTAAAACCTAGACAATCATTTACAAAATTATGTTCCTCAAATTCTGCCACTAGAAACAACCTTTGGTTCAAGTCCAAGAATTAAGATGAATCATTCTCAAACTAACAGGAGACAATTCAACTGCAAGTAACTAGGGCATTTGCCTCCTCACACATACAGGAAATGCCTCAGTCTAACTGTAAAACAAAACCTTTCTGCAGTCAGGTATGGCTGTGAACACAATGTGCATAAGAAAACAAGCACACCTCAAGTAACCAGAAGCCCAGGCTTGCCTGTCCCATGAACAAAGGTCCCCAGTGTGGTGAAGAGCATTTGTCCATGCTCCCAAAGCACAGTACTCTCATGTCAGCAAACCACCTACCCTGATCTCTCCGTTGTCATCTCCTGTCGCCAGCAGGGAACTGTCCACAGAAAAGGCAGAACAGCGGACGCAGCCATTGTGGCCCCTCAACTCATGAAGAGGGGAAAGGAGTTCAAAAGTCCAAATCTGGAAAGCAATTATGATTGTTTAGGAATGGAAAACACCCTCAAAATAAGCATCTGCAAACCCTGCCTTCAGTGCTACTTAGCCATGGAATCAATCACATGGAAGTTCTAACTCTGATTGTTCATACACTTTGATGAGATATCCAAATTCCAACTTGTAACCTTGTTAATTTTTCTAAGTTTCCCGTTAACTACTTAAGTTAATGCCTGAGAAAGCAGCGGAAGATGGCCCAAGTGTTTGGGGTCCTGCCACCCATGTGGGAGACTGTCGCTCCCCCTCTTCGTGGAGGAACAACACAGGACCCTGCGCTGTTCTTTTGTCTGCTTGGCCCTCCCCGGGTTTGCTGCTGGTTCTTTCCGGGTTGGCTACCAACCCTTCCACCTCCGTGGAAAGGCAGTTCCCCCTGCCACTTTCCCCACTTCCGCGGGGGAGCGGCACACCGCCGGCCGGCTCTCTCGGGGGATGCACAGGTGTTCCCCTTAGATGTTCCCCTTAGATGTTCCTCGTGCATGTTGTCTCTCTCCTCCTTTATAGTCCTCTTCCGCCAATCCCAACTCTGCTACCCACACGCCGAGTACGCTGCTCTCCTCCAATCAGGAGCAGGTCCTACAGTTTATTGGTTGAACTGGAGGCAGCTGTGTAGAAGCTGTTTCTCCCTTCTCAGTGTCATATTGTGGGAGAGCAGATGCATAGAATAAGTCTTAATTCCAGTAACTTAGTCTAGTCCGAGTTGCTCCCAGTTGCTCCCCACAGGAGACCTGGAAGAAACTACTGCCTCCTGGCTTCAGCCTATCCCAGCCCCAGCTGTTGCAGCCATTTGGGGAGTGAACCAGTGAATAGAAGACCTCTTTCTCTGTTTCTCCCTCTCTCTTTCTAACTCTGCCTTTCAAATAAATAAATAAATAAAATCTTTAAAAAGAAAAAAAAAAAAAGAAGATTGATTCAAGGAGGCACAGGTCAAAGGAAGGATGGGAGGACAGTCCGCCAGTGAAGAAGGAAGAGAGTGTGGTCTTACGGGTGGAGACAAGAAGTCTCATTTAAGAGACACTGAGGAGTAATGAACACAGCATGAAAGACAGAATAATGTCCCTGACAACTGCAAGGTCTGTAGTTTGGAAAACTTGACAGATGGTGATGCCATTAACAAAGGTGGATAGGCCGGCGCTGCGGCTCACTAGGCTAATCCTCTGCCTTGCAGCGCCGGCATACCGGGTTCTATTCCCGGTTGGGGCGCTGGATTCTGTCCCAGTTGCCCCTCTTCCAGGCCAGCTCTCTGCTGTGGCCAGGGAGTGCAGTGGAGGATGGCCCAAGTGCTTGGGCCCTGCACCCCATGGAGGCTAATCCTCTGCCTTGCGGCGCCGGCACACCAGGTTCTAGTCCCGGTCAGGGCGCCAGATTCTGTCCCAGTTGCCCCTCTTCCAGGCCAGCTCTCTGCTGTGGCCAGGGAGTGCAGTGGAGGATGGCCCAAGTGCTTGGGCCCTGCACCCCATGGGAGACCAGGAAAAGTACCTGGCTCCTGCCATCGGATCGGCGCGGTGCGCTGGCCGCAGCGTGCCGGCCGCGGCGGCCATTGGAGGGTGAACAAATGGCAAAGGAAGACCTTTCTCTCTGTCTCTCTCACTGTCCACTCTGCCTGTCAAAAAAAATAAAAAATAAATAAATAAAAACAAAAACAAAAAAACAAAGGTGGATAAAAAAGAAGAGAATGGAGTACTCAACGTTAACTAACCAGCAGTCACTAGAATGTGATATTTATAAGCACCAACATACAACTGTATAGAAATTCCCTGTGGATGTTTAATTAATTACAAAATTTCTTCCAATGATTTTAATTATCTATAATATGCAGTAGAGACTCCATTTGATTAGTCATAGGCAAAAATTTAATCCATACAGAGAAATCAGAAATCCTCAATGTCATTCATTTAATCGATTTGACCCCAAATAAATGCCAATGAGCATCCACCAAATGCTCACAAAATATACAGACATGCAGAAACTGTTACTATTCTGTTTGGTACATTATTTGAATTCATAACATAAACAACACTAAGTTTCAGACATTTCAATTGACTGACCTACCTTTGCAGTCTTATCAGCTGAGGTAGATGAAAACTTGGTTGCATCAGGAGAAATATCACAAGAAAGTACAGTGGCCTGGTGACAGACAAAGTCTTTTTCTATTCTTCCAGTAATAATATTCCATACCTTAAAAAAAATTTAGAAGTTGACATTTTTTAATGTATTCTAGTGAAATGCACATTTTGAGATTCAATGCTTGTTTACAGCCCTTGTCTCTTCCATTGAAGAACAGTGTTTTGTTTCTTCATACTATTTATTGGACTCTTACTTAGTACAGGGTTAACTATATGATCATTAAGTAAACTGAAAATAGATCTTTGTAAAAATTAAGAGTAAGAATGGAAGAGGGAAGAGGAAGAAGGGTTGGAGCGTAGGCAGGAGGGAGGGTAAGGATGGGAAGTATTACTATGTTCCTAAATCTTTATATATGAAATTCATGTAACTTAGGTAAATTTTTTCTAAAATTCTGAAATAAAAAAGTTGACATTTTTAAGTATAGTTCATATAAAAGAGCATAATCAGTTATAAAACAAATTTGGAAAACAAGGGCTTTAGCACACTGGCTGTTTTGATCTCTTTAAGTATCCTTTTGTATAAATGCTCATAAACACAGAACAGTCATAGGAGACCACAGTAAACAGAAAACAGGCATGAAAAATTAAAAGATTTAAATCCAGGTAATCACTAACATCCATGTGCTTTTGGTTGCCACAATATAATTATTACAATATCAGAATACTTTTTAACAAAACAAATCTGAGCTTCAAATTACCTTAACTGTTCCATCAAATGACCAAGAAAGTAGTCTTGAATTTTTCAAGAGCCTAAAATCCGTCACAGTTTCCTGATGGGCTTGAAGGAAGACATATTCATCTGTCTGCCAATTCCATACCTGAATGTCAAAGAAATAAATCTGTTATAATCCTCCCCAAGTAACATTCCAATGGGAGGCTGGGAAAGTATGGACTGTCTCATCTGAGGTCTTTTATCCACATGGCATTTCAGAAAAAACAACGATGCATGACAAGGAAGTTTATGGTGTCCACAACTTATAAACAGAAAAGCTGGGGATAATTAACTTGACTAAAAGGGCAAAGTAAAATATTTTTCTTTCTAAATAAAATTTGTTTTTTCAATTGCTTAGAGAACAGTTAATTACCAGAAGATCGGGAAAGCAACAATATGCCCATGAGGTCACCATTTGATTAAATTTTCCAGAGAAAATTATCCAAATCCCAAATCACAGATTTCTGAACCTTCAAGCTGGATAAGTCTGCAGATTCTGGCTCCAACAAAGCCAGCCCTATCGCCTGGGAAGGTCAGCTGACCAAAGCAGTTTAAAATCAGGTCATTTCTACACTTCAGAGATCACAGATCTTAGCTACCCACTTAAAGCAGTCCTCAAAATGACAGGAGAGAGAGAGCATTCATTCTCATATGGAGCTTTAGGACACCAGTAGAGGCAGGAGATTGAAATAATGAGTAACTGGCACAAAATAGCACACAAGCATATCTGAGACACATGAGTGAACAGAAATCACTTCTATGCCAAGTCTATTTAAAGAATTTCTCTTAATTACTACATTAAAGCGTTTATAATTAGTCTTACTAATTCTTGACTTCAAATTAACTTATTTACCAAATATTTAGCACCAATATGTAAGACAAATATGGATCAAACAAAAATCTAGCATTAGAAACCCTAAGAATCTAGCAAAGAAAATGTCCTACCATTAAAAAATCTATAATTAGAAGATATTAATAACAGAGATAAAATTTTGGGGAAATCAAAAAAGCAATTCCTCAGGGAAGATTTGGTGGAGACGGCGCATTTAGAGTACCTGAGGAATGGGTTGGAAGTATGATTCATAAACCGAGAAGGGCAACTCAAACAAAGGTAATCAATGCTGGTGTCAAAGTACAAGATGGGAAAATGTGAAAAGACAATAGGCACCTAGCTCAGGGTTCAACCTAACTGAAGCACAGGATATGCAGAAGTAACAGTAGAGCAAAAAGGCTCGGAAGGTATTTAGAGAAACACCCCAAAGGGCCCAAAGGCAGTCTCCAAAAAAATAAAGACATAGAAAAGTGAGCCCCTAGCAAAGGTATGCCAATCAGTGATATTCTGGGTCTAGTTTCTGATTGGTGAAGATTAAACAGTAGAAACGTCTTTAAGCCTTTTCCTACTAGGCTCCTACAAAATTGTACAAGAATGACACCTTTTATTACCCTTTCTTTACTCTTTATCCAGTGCATTTAGCAGTCACTCTCTCCAACATGGCAAAGCTCTCAGATCTCTCCTTATCTTCTGAGTGCTCACTCACAGAGGCAGGACATCAGAAGCACACTAGCTTATATGCAAGCAAGGAGATTTTAGAAAATTGGAAGTGAGTAATTCTAAAGAGAATGTATTAGAATTTTGAGTATTTTAAAAACCCAATGATAAATGCTGAGGGAAGGAAGGGAAAGAGGCTTTTCTGGCTTCCCAAATCATACCAGAAAATCTGTGTGATTAAGCATAACACACCCTAGACCACTTCCACCAGGAACTTTCTAGCTCCCTTTTCCCATCTTCCAGGATTTACTGGGCTAGAGCATCAGTGGCTACTCTTGACAACCCTTCCTGGTTGACAGACATTGCCAACCCTAGCTGTGTTCAATTCAGTGTTCATTCTTACTGCTGTCCTACATACCAAGAAGCCAGCTTTTGTGAACAAATGTAACAAAGAATTTGACAATCAGTAAAGGATATTAAGAACGACCTTCACAGCTTTTGTTACAGAACTCAGAGGGCTTCCATAGCCTTGGAAACTCATGACTGGAGCATAGGGAGATTACTGATGCCATAGACAGGAGTGTCAATTGGTAAAGTCAACAACAGGAGTCACTGTGCACTTACTCCTCATGTAGGATCTCTGTCCTTAATGTGCTGTGCATTGAGATTTAATGCTATAACGAGTACTCAAATAATATATTTCACTTTGTGTTTCTATGGGGGTGCAAACTGTTGAAATCTTTACTTAATGCATACTAAACTGATCCTCTGTAAAAAAAAAAAAAAAAAAAAAAAAAAAAAAAAAAAAAAAAAAAAAAAGAAAAGAAAAGAAACTATCAACTCCCAACTTGACTCTCACTGGGATTAAACATGACAATAGGTCTGATCTGATTTCATCTTCATTAAAAAAAATCATCTATTATTTTTCACTTTATGTTTCTGTGTGGGAGCAAACTGTTGAAATCCTTACTTAAGGTATACTAAGCTGATCTTCTGTATATTAAGATAATCGAAAATGAATCTTGATGTGAATGGAAGGGGAGAGGGAGTGGGAAAGGGGAGGGTTGTGGGTGGGAGGGACGGTATGGGGGGGAAGCCATAGTAATCCATTATTCGTACTTTGGAAACGTATATTCATTAAATAAAAGTTAAAAAAAAAAAAAAAAAAAAAAAAAAAAAGAACGACCTTCACAGCTTTTGTTACAGAAGCTTTCCAACAAGGCAACGAGAGTGATACTTTTGTTGCTGGCCTCAAATATACTGTGTTAATTGAATCACTTTCAGATAACAGCTAAACTTTCAACTGCATTCAACAAATACGAAGCTGAGTTTGGGAATACATTTACCTTTGTTTTGCAATATACATTGTTGCAATGATATATATATTCTGTACACATTTTTCAGTTATATAAAGAGGATTTAAATTTTTTAAAGAAATTTCTTAGGCCTGTAAGAATCAATAAAGCCTTATATATTGGCTCAGGTGAACATGACTAATACTTGCGCTTTATTTACTTAAAGGTAAAGGACCAAAAACTACAAAGGGAGACCTCAATTTTCATAACTCAAAGTGCTTTAACTTTGACAATACCTTCAGTTCAACAAAGATTTACTGAACATACAAGGCACTGAGGATACAAAATGATTAAAACAAATTTCCATTCAGTCATTTATTAAAAACATTAAAAGGGTCAGCATGGAGAGTAAAGCCACTGAATGTGATGCTGACATCCCATACAGTCACAAGTTCGTGTCTCAGCTGCTCCACTTCAGCTCCAGCTCCCTGCTAATGGCGTGGGAAAAGCAGCAGAGGATGGCTCAGATGTTTGACACCCTGCCACCTACATGGTAGACTCAGGTGAAGCTCCTGGCTTTAGCCAGGCTCAGCTCTGGCTGGTGTAGCCACTTGGGGAGTGAACCAGATGGAAGATCTGTCTCTCTGTCTCTTCTCCTCTCTCTGTAACTCTTTCAAATAAATAAATCTTTTTTTAAAAAAATTAAAAAACTGAAACAAAATCCAACCAGTTACTTATTGGATATATCATTCAAGAGTTGCATTATATCAATGTGTACTCATTAAAACATTGTAAATGTAAAAAATATTGAGCAGAACACAGAAAATAGAATGAAAAACAACTTAATTTATACTTTAAAAATGGATTTTTATTCAAAAATTATTTCTAGAAATTATTTCTCCCTCCATCTGAGAATATTTGAAATCTTCAAGCAGGTCATAAAATCTTATGAATTTAAGTTTTGACAGAAAGGCTATATGGGGGCCAGCACTGTGGCGCAGTGGGTTCTAGTCCTGGCTGCTCCTCTTCTGATCCAGCTCTCTGCTGTGGCCTGGGAAAGCAGAAAAAGATGACCCAGGTCCTTGAGCCCCTGCACCCACTTGGGAGACCCGGAGGAAGCTCCTGGCTCCTGGCTTCAGATCGGCTCAGCTCCAGTCATTGCAGCCATCTGTGGAGTGAACCAGAGGATGGAAGACCTCTCTCTCTGTCTCTACATCTCTCTGTAACTCTTTCAAATAAATAAAATAAATCTTAAAAAAAAAAAAAAAGAAAGAAAGATTATATGGTATACAACATCTCAACAGAATTTCATCAGATACAGATTAGTCTCACCCATTTCAAAGACATCTGGATAGGAAGAAATGTGGCTATTACACTGAGTTTAATGAAGTACTATTATGGAAGCCCATAATTAATAAGTTCTGCACTGAAGGAAAATTTTTTTTTAAGATTTATTTATTTATTTTGAGAGACAGAGTTACACAGAGAGAGAATGAGAGGCAGAGAGAGAGTGTCTTCCATCCGCAGTTCACTCCCCAATTAGCCGCAACAGCCAGAGCTGTGCTGATATCCAAAGCTAGGGGACAGGAGCTTCTTCCGGGTCTCCCATGTGGGTGCAGGGGCCCAAAGACTTGGGCCATCTTCATCTGCCTTCCCAGGCCATAACAGAGAGCTGGATCAGAAGTGAAGGCGCCAAGACTTGAACCGACGCCCATATGGGATGCCAGCACTGTAGGCAGCAGCTTTATCCACTAGGCTACAACACTGGCCCTGCCAAATTTTATTCCAAACATATACCTTTCACAGGACCCACAAAGAGATAACATAAAGAGATATTTTTTTTCTAAAACAGTATGTAATAGCACAATTAATTATTGTCACTAGAAGAAAGATTTACACTAAATAAAAGAATATCCTAACATCTGTTGAAGATACACATTTATCTTCTTTTCTGAAACTACTAAAATGTCAAGTCAAGAGAATGGGAGAGGGTTATGGGGGGGAAAACTGCTATAATCCAAAAGTTGTAATTTTGAAATTTATATTTATTAAATAAAGTTTTTAAAAAAACATGGGAGAGGCCGGCACCGCGGCTCACTAGGCTAATCCTCTGCCTTGCGGTGCCGGCACACCGGGTTCTAGTCCCGGTCGGGGCGCCGGATTCTGTCCCAGTTGCCCCTCTTCCAGGCCAGCTCTCTGCTGTGGCCAGGGAGTGCAGTGGAGGATGGCCCAAGTGCTTGGGCCCTGCACCCCATGGGAGACCAGGATAAGTACCTGGCTCCTGCCATCGGATCAGCGCGGTGCGTCGGCCACAGCGGCCATTGGAGGATGAACCAATGGCAAAAAGGAAGACCTTTCTCTCTGTCTCTCTCTCTCACTGTCCACTCTGCCTGTCAAAAAAAAAAAAAAAAAAAATGGGAGAAGAGATAACAGCAAAATGTTGGGAGCTAGGAAGCAGGAGAATGGTAACTGACTCACAGAACCAAGAAATCAGAATCTAAAAGTGTTAAAGAAAGTCAAAAGCAACAAAATTGAGAGTAAAAGTTCCCAAAACATTCATGACTTGGACATACTAGGAACATCCAGAGGTGAGACTGAAGGGGACCTAAGAACAGAAGTGTTAGGGGTTGTAGGAAAACAGCAGCAGTACAGGTACATTTCAATCTCCCTAGAGCTCTCCATTAAAAATAGACACAGCAACTAGAATAGCTAAACCAAAAGTTCACAAACATGTCCAACAAGATCATGTTAAGGGACAAAGTATTCCCATAAATCCCCGATACAAGTGGATGGGAACAGAAAACTGGTTAACAGCAAGTGTTTGGTAAGAAGCAGAGAATCCCCAAACAGCCCACTGGCATTCACTGGACAGTGCAGTGGACCAACTAGAAAAGAACAGCAGAAATTGAGTGCCAGAAGACTGTTGCACAATCCAGAGGGCTCTGTAAATTATCAGAATTAACTAAGAGAATTCATTGTACAATGAGAAGAAATCAGTGAGAATAGCATCTAAATGTAAACCAGCAACGATGGCAACAAAGGAAAGAGAAGATCCAATAAATGATGGTGCAGATACCTCACCAAACAAGATGGTGTTTCTAATGCTTTATAAAAACAATAAGAGAAGGAGCTATGGAGCTGTGAAGCTAGAAATGACGGACATCCTCACTCCTGCAAAGAGCTCAGGAAAACTGATTGCATGTTATTAAAAAAAAAAAAAAAAAAAAAAAAAAAAACACAGAAAGAAAAGAATCATAAAATCATTGCAAAATCCCTAAGTTAACTATGAGAAAATGAAAAAGGAATAAAGTACAGAACAATGCTCCTACAAACAGGGAAAGCCAACAGCAGAATTTCTGGATTAAAGAGCACCAAAACAATTTACAGTAAAATTACAGTTTTGGGAACAGGAGATCAAGTGAAGATTTACATCTTAAATGTTGAGATCCAACCTCTACTCCCAGTTCTCTTCCCTCTCTGAACTCTGAGAATCTGTCAGACAGATTTATCCTCCAGACAGGAGACAAGATTCTTCTCTAGGTAACTCATAGAGGTATTCTTATCTCAAACAAATTGACCCAAAGTTACACAGAATGGCTCTTTACCCAGATCACCTCTCAGAGAAGGTCTCCATCAATATACAGGATTTTTTTGTTTGTTTATTTGTTTTTAATCTGACAGAGTTAGACACTGAGAGAGAGACAGAGAGAAAGGTCTTCTTTCCATTGGTTCACCCCCCAAATGGCCGCTACAGGCAGAGCTACGCCGATCTGAAGCCGGAGTCAGGTGCTTCTTCCTGGTCTCCCTCACGGGCGCAGGGGCCCAAGCACTTGGGCCATCCTCCACTGCCCTCCAGGGCCACAGCAGAGAGCTGGACTGGAAGAGGAGCTAGAACCTGGTGCCCATATGGGATGCCGGCGCCACAGGCGGAGGATTAGCCAAGTGAGCCACGGCACCGGCCCCCAACACACAGGGTTTTCAATCAATCTTTTGATAACCAGGTCTGAAGTCAATGATCACTACACAGCTAAGGAGGCCCTTAAAATAAAAGGCCAAGGGCTGGCATTGTGGCATTGTGGCATGGTGGGTAAAGCTGCCACCTGCAATGCCATATAAGAGCTAGTTCATGTCCCCACTGCTCCACTCTCAATCCAGCTCCCTACTGATGGCCTGGGAAAAGCAGTAGATGGCCTAAATGCTTGGGCCCCTGCCATCCACACAGGAGACCCGGAAGAAGCTCCCGACTCCTGGCTTCAGCCCAGCCGAGCCCCAGCCATGCAGCCATCCAGGGAGTGAACCGGCAGATGGAAGATTTCTCTCTCTGTCTCTACCTCTCTCTGTAACTCTCAAATAAATAAAATAAATCTTAAAAAAAAAGCAGTAAATAATTTTTAAAGAATATATGATAAAGCCTTAGATTCCATATCCATAAACCTTAATTATGGCAAACTATTCTCTTTTTCATACTATGATAAACATTTCATTCCTATGATAAACATTTTATTCTTAAAAAGAAAAAATAGGGCGGCGCTGTGGCACAGTGGATTAACGCCCTAGCCTGAAGTGCCGGCATCCCATATGGGTGTGAGTTGTAGTCCCGGCTGCTCCTCTTCCAATCCAGCTCTCTGCTATGGCCTGGGAAAGCAGTGGAAGATGGCCCAGGTCCTTGGGCCCCTGCATCTGTGTGGGAGACCAGGAAGAAGCTGCTGTCTCCTGGCTTCAGCCATTGTGGCCATCTGGGGAGTGAACAAATGGATGGAAGACCTCTCTCTCTGTCGCCACCTATCTTTGTAACTCTTTCAAAGAAATAAAATAAATCTTTAAAAAAATAAATAAATAAAAATAAAATAAAATTACTCAAGCAGATTTTCTGTTATAAAGAAAAATAGAGAGAAATTATATAAATGTGACCAAAAGATCACCTGTTAACACAAATCTAAATACTCAGGCATTCAAATGAATGCCTTGATTTTCAAAATAAACAGCTTTCCTATAGAGGGTTTTAAGTCAGAGTACCTGCCTCACCCACAGAAAAACACAAAACACAAACAAATTTCATCTAAGCCCATATGCATAATCTGAATGTATGCCCAAGGTAATATATTTAAAATGCACACCAGATTTAAGGTACAATCAGAGTGTTTCTCTGCTATGGTCAGCATGACGTATATCAGGAGGCTATCTTCCCTCTCACCTGAATTGCAGAATCATCAGAACTTGAAATCAGAGTCTTCCCATCAGCTGTGAACTGAATATGCCGTACAGTTTTCTTGTGCCCAATCCTGGACTGGAAGATTCTGCTGTTTAGAAGTTCTAAAATCTTCACAAAGTAAGAAAACCACCGAAAATTAATACAAAGAAATTAAGCAATTATACCCCAGAGATATTAAACTAAAATTAGAGCACAGAAGGCTTTACAGTTTCCAATGCATGGTGCTTTCAGCTTAACTAAAAGCACACTAACAAATAACACACACACACACACACACACACACACACGTACACATACACACTAACATAAAGCACTCACTAGAATGACTAGAGGCAGTAGGAACCAGTAGTCCTTCTGAGTACTCAACTACCCAATTCCTCAAGTAAGTGGCAGTCTGGGCTCAGCTTCCAAAAAGAAAATGACATTTAAAATGGATGAGAAAGGAAAAAGGAAAAGATCTTGGCTGAGACAAGCCAAGCTCTTCGTGAAGCAATTGAGACAAGGAAAGACAAAGGATGACAAGGCAGGCAGGTAGAGGAAAAGACATGAGAAGGCCAGGGCAGTTCAATGAGAAGTCTGACAAGGGCTAAAAACTAGTACACGTTTGCCAAGTGTAGAGACTAAGAAAGTAGTGACAGAAACTCAAAAAATAATGACTTACATCAAAAAGACTATCATAGTGCACCCTCTCTAAAAAAAATAGTAAATGTGGTTGCTTTCCCCAAATTATAATATACTCAAGGAAATACAGATTATGCTAAAATGGGGTTCAGAAATTCAAACCTAGACCACTTCTGAAAGTCTCCTCAGAAAAGAGGAATCTTATGAATGAGGCTTTCCTAGATGTGCAGAGTGGACAGCCTCACAATTCCTATGAGGAGACTGTAAGACTTGAAGCCTAGCTCTGCCACTTACTGATTTTATGAAAGTTGTGGAAGTTAAAGAGTCCAGACAGTGTCAAACAGGAATAATAAATACCTAACATCCAGGATGTTAAAATTCAGTGTAAGGATCATGTTCAATAAACACCTAATAATAGGTGCCATTATTATTTTCTTATTATACTTGGCTGAATCATAAGAAATTTCCATTTTATAAGCTGAAAGCAGTCAATTCTTAGTGATTTCACATGGTTCATTATATTTTATTTATATTATTTGAAAAGTTAAGGATGTGGATGGAGCACAGGTGTGTTTTGTGAGTTGTTTCTAAAAACTAAGCTTTTTTTTTAAAAGATATTTATGGTAAAACAAAAAAAATATGGTACTAACTTGGCAACAAGGCCCTTTAAGAATAAATAATATACAACAGCTTAAGAAAAGAAACTGAAAGGAAAACACTAAGGTTCAGTTGTACAATAATCCTTTGCTTAACAAACACCCATAATACACTTTTCTCTGCCCATCTTAACAAATTTTTCACAATAATGAACAAAAAAATGGGAGCAGTCATTTGACCTAGCAATTAAGTCACCTGTTAGGATGTCTGCATCCTGTATCACAGTGCTTGGGTTCGAGTTCCCTGTTTAAACTTACTGCTAAAACATACCCTGAGAGGCAGCAGGTGCAGTTTCAAATGACTAGGTCCCCGCCACTCACATGGGAAACGTGAATGGAGTTCCCAGCCCCAAGCTTCAACCTGGCCCAGCCCCAGCCCTTATGGGCATTTGAGCAGTGATCCAGGGGATAGCAACTCTGTCACTGTCTCTCTCTCTCTCTCTGCCTCTAAAATAAATGATATTTTAAATAAAAATAATGAAGAAAAACAAAACCTTTACTCTGAATCCATGCTACAATGGCCACAGCAAATATATTAAGATCACTTTTCAAAATGTTTGTCTCTACTCTGTGTATAAGTACACAGCCTCCTCTCTGTGAGGCAATATGGACTACAGAATATTTTCGTAACTCATTATGAAAATGAATCCGGGGGCATAGCAGGTTAAAGCCCTGGCCTGAAGCGCTGACACCCCATATGGGCACCGGTTCTAGCCCCGGCTGCTCCTCTTCTGATCCAGCTCTCTGCTATGGCCTGGGAAAACAGTGGAAGATGGCCCAAGTCTTTGGGCTCCTGCACCCATGTGGGGAGACCCTGAAGAAGCTCCTGGCTCCTGGCTTCGGATCAGCGTGGCTCCAGCCATTGTAGCCATCTGGGGATGAACCAGTGGATGGAAGACCTCTCTCTCTGTCTCTGCCTCTCTCTGTACCTCTTTCAAATAAATAAAATAAATCTTAAAAAAAAAAAAAAAAAGAAAATGAATCCAAAGTAAAATAAATATAGCTAGTGCCAAAATTAATAAAGAAATAATTCCCAAAAGCCTATGTGAGAAAAAGTGAAAGTAGGAACTATGTTCTTTGAAAGACTATCATATAGAGAAAAATCTGTTTTAATGATGAATTTTATTTGTGATAAAAATAGCACTTTTATCCAGGATGGCTTTTATTATACTTCCTTTTTATGTCTTACACCTGATTCCACTTTTACTTATTTAGTCTTGTTAGATAAGTTAAGGAATTGAGGTGGTTAACAGGTGTACTTTTTTTTAATACTCTTTTTATTTTTTTATAAAGGTCTTCCATCCGCTGGTTTACTCCCCAAATGGCTGCAATGACCGGAGCTAAGCTGATCCAAAGCTAGGAGCCAGGAATTTCTTCCAGGTCTCCCACATGGCTGCAGGGGCCCAAGCACTTGGGTCATTTTCTATTGTTTTCCCAGGTGACAGCAGAGAGTTGGATTGGAAGAGGAGCAGCTGGGACACACAAACTGGATCCCATATGGGATGCTGGCGCCGCGGGTAGAGGCTCAGCTTACTACACCACAGGGCCAGCCCCGAGTAGGTGTACTTCTAACACCAAAAGTAGAACAGCAAGGACTGGTGGACAAGCACTGATATTCTCAGTGAGCCCTGTCAGTACTAAAATGGAAACAACTTACAAAATGCTCTTTGCATTGATCACTGATAGACACTGTTTGATATACATCGAGAATAGGATAACAACTAGGTAGAGAATAAAAAAACAAACAAAAAAGAAGCCACAAAGACAAAAAGCATGATAAACAGCAGTAAAGGCAATCTGAAAAATACCAGATGGATAGAAAGATTTGTTTAGTATATAAGTATACAATGCCAGCCATTTGTAATTAATTTTAAATAAATAACTGTACTGCACAGTAAGACTGGAGACTAGTTTTGAATACCTCAATGGTTCCATCTTCATCTCCAAATGCAATGTACTGAAGATGAGGACTTAAGCAACAGCAGCTAACTTGAGCTTCAGTCCGGTAATCAATCTGACCTGTTTTTCCATTAATGAGCTAATGAAAAATAAGGCACAATCAGTTATTACACTGTAAGAGCAGTTTTTGTTCTTCAAAACAAAGGCTTCAATGGGAAAAGTAAAATAAACCACAGAAAATCACCAACATAGCTCCCAGGGGAGCAACAAAAGCCCTAGCCTAGTCTCGGCAGCTGCATTTAGCACTTCATGCTTTCATTTCATTTCACTTTTGTGATTCAAATGCATTTTCATAAAATAAAACAAGCTGTAAAAGGTCTAAAAAGCAGCTGCTGTGCCCACCACCTGAGACACATCTGCCTGATTCATAATCCCACAGCTAGCTCCACACCCTGTTTTCCACTTCATCACAAAGCCCATTTTCAATAGGGCTATCATTTGTTAAAATATACTCTTCTGGAATCTTTCAAGAGGGTTGGTAAAACAGGAATGCAGCAGACATTACATAAAAAGATAAATGCAAATAAAAATGCGCTGTCTAACCTCCAAATTACTAACAAAACAGCATACATTAAAATTATTTTCTGTTGGGAGGGGGTACTGGAAAAGAAACCAAAAGCATCATTTTTAAAATTTTATTTATTTATTTGAGTGACAAAAAGACAGAAATAGCTCTCATCCTCTGGTTCACACTCTAAATGCCCACAATAACCCGGGATTGGGCTAATGCCAAGGCCAAAACCAGAAGCTGGTAATTCAATCCAGGTCTCCCACATAGGAGACAGGCTCCCAATTATCTGAGCCACCATGGCTGCCAACTGGGGTCCACATAAACAGGAAGCTGCAATCAGAAGCCAGATACACCACTGAATGCAGACATATTGATGAGGAACACAGGGGTCGTAACCGCTATCTCAACCGCTAGGCCAAATACCTACCCTCAAAAGTACAGTGTGTGTGGCTAGATCTGTAATCCTTAAACGAAGATTACTCAATTTCATAATCTGTGCCATTGATAATTTTTTTAATCCTACAAATAGACACGTCTACCACTCAATCAAAATACATGACCTGGAAAATATTTTTCAATCTTAAATCAATTATCAGATACCTCTCTCCTGGTGTCACAACCCAAAGCTGAGGATGTTCCTTCTCTCAAGAATCAATTTCAAGAACTCTTTTAAGACCTTAAAAAATAATAAGGGCTGCTGCTGAGTTGCAGCAAGTTAAGCCATCACGTGGAGGCCTGGGACACTGGCATCCATATCAGAGCAACGTTTGACATCCCAACTACTCTGCTTATGTGCTTGGGAAAGCAGTGGAAGATGGCTCTTGTAGGAGACCCACATGGAGCTCCAGGCTCCTAGCTTCTGTCTGGCCCGTGTCAGCTGTTGTTACTATTTGGGGATTGAACCAGCAGATGGAAGATCTATCTCTGTCAAATAAATAAAATAAATCTTAAGAAAAATAAAAAAGATGGCTTAGAGCTAAAAAAAATTGTTTTGTTCACTTAAATAATTTAGCTATCTTCTAAACTCTCTCTTAATCACTGATGTAAAATACTTTTATAGTTAGGTGGCTTCTAAGTCTCCTAGTTATGACAACTGTTAAAGAAAGGCTGTGGGGTCGACGCTGTGGCATAGTAGGCTAACTCTCTGCCTGCGGCACGGGCAGCCCGTATGGCCACCGGTTCACGTCCTGGCTGTTCCTCTTCCGATCCAGCTCTATGCTTATGGCCTGGGAAAGTAGTGGAAGATGGCCCAAGTGCCTGGGTCCCTGCACCCACGTGGGAGACCTGGAAGAAGCTCTAGGATTCTGGCTTCAGATCAGCCCAGCTCCAGTCATTGCAGCCATTTAGGGAGTGAACCAGCAGATAGAAGACTTTTGTTTCTGTCATCTCTCTCTCACTCTGTAACTCTGCCTTTCAAATAAACAAATAAGTCTTTAAAAGAAAAAAAGTGCATGAAATTAATAAAGGAAACACAAGTATGAGGGCACTGACCTTGACAAGAACTCTACAATGAAAAATACCCCAAGTGGAAGAATTAACTGTTAAACCCAGTTAATGAGGAATTCACATCCAGTTCCACATCCTAATTCATGCCAGAAATACAGGGCATCGGGAGCCCCTAATCAACACTAAATGTACAGCACAGCTTGTACAATATAGAACACTCCATTCTTAGGGATGTCTCCTAGCCTGACTTTCGCACAGCACATGAGGACAAGTTATGACATGCCGTACACAATTTACAACTAGGGCTCTGTCTCCTGAATTTGTCTTCTACTTTGACTATGTAACTAAGTCATAGACTGCTGAAGATGAAAAGGCCCTCCCAGGTGAAGAAAGTGAGACTCAGAGAAGTGATGCAATTCACGCAGCATCAGAGAACTAGTTGATGATGAAATGTGAACTTGCACTTGGGTCTCATGAGTGAAGTCACCGTTCTCTCCACTACACCAAGCTGAGCTCTTCAGTTTTAGAACTTGTTAAACTCTTTCCTAGCCTCTGTCAGTGTGTCTCAAGCTCCTGTCATGTCTCATGCCTTCCATGTCCATGCTTTCTCTCTCCTCTCTACCTCAACTACACTATCTTCTCTCATTCTCACACACACATTCTTGCTTCCTACCTTTGATAATCAAATCAAGAAAAAGCAAATGCAAAGAGATGGCATAAGATCACATTATCACTGCTTAACTCCTTTCCCTGGAAGTTAAAAAGACACTTCTATAGCCCACCTGGAAAAAAGGTTCTCAACTTGTATAATGTGCTCTAAGAGCTAATGAAGGGACCTAAAATAACATACCACAGTGAATAGTTCATAGGATCATTAGCCCTCACCTGTGACAGGTTTCTGTCCTTCCCAATCCTATACTTCTCAGTCCTCAGAAAGGAGGAATGCCTCACTGTTCACATAAAAACCATGCCTTGCCCCTCTTCTCTACGGCAGCTCTTAACACCTCTCTCAGCCACAAGTCACTCCACTCCACTCCACAGGCTGACAACTCCTACACTGCTACACTACTCAGTTGTTCTACTTGGGCTGGCCAACAAGAAGAGTCTCTCGTGTCTGACCTTTCATAAGGTATATACTTACTCCTGCTGCCACTATCTGCAGTGCCACCATCACTTCCAGGACTTCTATGTCAATGCACTACAACCTGCTCTGGGCTTATGGATAGATGACATTTTACTTGAGTCATCAATACAACAGTGCTAACCTGATACTGAACACCAATGCTCTGCAGGACACCTGTTCTCTCTTACTATTGCTCAAAGTTACTTAATAGCATTTCTCTAACAACAGATCTCTGGGACTCTTTCTCTTCAGTTGGTCATGATATACTTCCAAGGAAGGGAGAAGGAAGGAGGGTGGGAAGCAGAAGAGAAGAGGGAGGGAGAGAATATCATTATGCTCTTAGAAGCTCTTAGAATTGTGTCTACAAAGCACACTGAATCTATTAAAAACTAATTAAGAATTAAAATTTAGAAATTAAAACAACCAAAAAAAGAAAAAACAAAAACAAAGATATACTTCCACTTATGTGTCCCACTATGTTAGAGGGCAGGGGGAGAGCAGTCTGAGTAGCGCTGTTTGGATTCCTAAGCAATATAGTTCTTCCAATTTTATTACACAACCCTTTCCTTCTCAAACTAAGAATCATTCAATAAATACTTAAATGAATGAACAGGTACATGTCATCATGTATGTAAACTTCTGCTCTTACCACCTAAGTCTTTTGAGTCAGACTCCTTCACTTAAAGTGACATCTGTTGTTTCAAAGACTCCATCAAGGCAGAGGTTGTGGGTTAATCCACCTTTTGGGAAGCCTACATCCCATAACAGTGCTGGGACTGGGTCCCACCTCTGATTCCAATCCAGCTTCCTGCTAATGCACACCTTGAGAGGCAGAGATGCTAGCGCAAGTACTTGGGTTCCCTGCAACCCATGTGGAAGAAGACCCAGACTGAATTCCTGCTCTTGGCTTTGACCTGGCTTAACCCTGGCCATTGTAGGCATTTGGGAAGTGAACCAGTGGATGAACGATACCTTCCCACTCCTACCCCATGCCATCATTCCACCTTTCAAGTAAATAAAGGTAAATAAACAAACATTTTTTTCAAAATCATGTCTGGACAAGTAATGTGTTTAAAAACATCCAAAAAAAAATATATATAAAGACCCTATTACCCTTCCCCTACAAAAATACTTCCATTTGGGCTAAAATCCTGTCTGGACAAGTTATGTGTTTAAAAACATTTTAAAAAAAGGACCCTATTACCCTTCCCCTGCAAAAATACTTCCATTTGGGCTAGTGTTGTGGCACAGAGGGTTAAGTCGCCACTTAACAATACTGGCATCCTATACAGGAACACTGGTTCAAGTCACGGCTTCTCTGCTTCTGATCCAAATCCCTATGATTGCACCTGGAAAAGCAGCAGAAGAAAAGATGGCTGAAGGGACCTGTGTCCATGCTACTACACAGGAGACCCAAATGAAGTTTCTGCCTCCAGGCTTCAGCCTCTTCCAATCCCAGGCTTTGTGCCATTTGGGAAGTGAACCAGAAGATGAAAGATCTTTCTCTCTCTGTCTTTCCCTATCTTTCTCTCTCCCTCTCTGTCACTCTGTCTTGCAAATAAATAAAAGTGAATCTTTAAGAAAAAATGCTGGGCTGGTGCTGTGGTACAGCAGGTTAAGCTGTGACCTGAAGTGCCGGCATCCCATATGGGCACTGGTTCAAGTCTTGGCTGTTCCACTTTTGATCCCTGTTAATGGACCTCGAAAAGCAGCAGCAGATGGCTCAAGTCCCTGGGCCCCTGCATCCATGTGGGAGACCAGAAAGAAGCTCCTGGTTTCTGGCTTCAGCCTGACACAGCTCTGGCTGTTGGGGCCATTTGGGAGTGAACAACTAGATAGATCTCTCTCTCTGTCTCCCCACTCTCTCTCTGTAACTCTACCTTTCAAATAAATAAATAAATCTTTAAAAAAAAAAAAAAGAAAAATACTTCCATTAGTATGCTCATCTTATTTGCAGATTCCACCAGATATGCCTGAATCACTATTGCAAACAAGCTCAAGTTTGTCCTCATGGTATTTCTAGACATCTTGCAAATCAAGGAATGTGATCATATATTTGTCTTTAAAGGGCACCATTTTTCTTTAGTGATTTATGTAAAAAAGACTGTTGACATAGTTAAATTCCCAATACCCTGAGTTGTTTAGAAATGGATGAAATGGCTGCCATCATCACTTACAAAACTGTCTTGAACTGGATGGAGCTTATGTTCAGAAACAAAATTTATATTTTTATCTTTTAATTCCACTTTTCCACAAACTTTTTGAAGTTCCTTTTTATACTCACATGCGAAAGGAGTTACTGCCTAATTTAATTCTAAATATTGGCATATCTGAACTTCAGCTCAAAACCTAGATATTTATTCAACTAATGCTTGCTGGGCACTTGTTAGTATTGTGCATAATCCCATGGCTTAAAAAAAGGAAATAAGAAAAATTGTGGGGGCCAGCACTGTGGCGTAATGGGTGAAGCTGCCACCTGCAGTGCCAGCATCCTATATGGGCGCCGGTTCAAGTCCCGGCTCCTCCACTTCCAATCCAGCTCTCTGCTATGGCCTGGGAAAGAAGTGGAGGATGTCCCAAGCCTTTGGGCCTCTGCATCCATGTGGGATACCCAGAGGAAGCTTCTGGCTCCTGGCTTTGGATCAGCACAGCTCCGGTCATTGTGGCCAATTAGGGAGCGAACCAACGGATGGAAGACCTCTCTCTCTGCCTCCTCTTCTCTCTCTGTGTAACTCTGACTTTCAAATGAATAAATCTTTTTAAAAAACTGTGAATTATGAATTCAACTAAAACAATGTTTTCAATTATTTGCTTAAAAATACTCACTTGTAGATGTCTTACATCAGCCGCAAGGACCATCACTTCATTGTCTTGAAAAACAACATCTACTTCTTGTTTTAACACTATTGCAGAGTTCTTAAGTACCTTGTTAGTCTCCCAGACCTGATTAAGAGATAAAGAAACTAAAATAACCATCTGTTATCAGCCCATCCTCTGAGATAATGTAAAGATATATCAATATCTTAAAGCAAGATACATACTATGCTTCACAAGTAAAATACCTATGATGATAGAAAATTTTCAATTATATTATATTCAAAAGAGTAAATATTTATTATTCATTATACATTCTACAATAAGAAGTGGTTAGTATTAATAGTTATGGGCTTGGGGCCAGCTCTGTTATGGAAGGTTAAGCCTCTGTCTGCAGTGCCAGCATCCCATATGAACACCGGTTCAAGTTCCGGCAGCTCCACTTCCAACCCAGCTCCCTGCTAATGTAACTGAGAAAGCAGCGGAAGATGACCCAAGTATTCAGGCCCCTACACCCATGTGGGAGACTGGAAGAAGTTCCTGGCTCTTGGCTTCAGGCTGGCACAGCCTCGGCCATAGCAGCCATTTGGGGGGTGAACCAGCAGATGGGAAGATATCTAGGTATCTTTCTCTCTCTCTCTCTTTCTCCCCACTCCAACCTCTTTCTTTCTGCCTCTCAAATAAATCGATCTTTTTAAAAAAGGGGGGGTGGAGGGTATGGGTCCAGGGCCAGCACTGTGGCATAGCAAATAAAGCCACTGCCTATTCTGTGTCGGTGGCGGTTCATGTCCCGGCTGATTTACTTCCAATCCAGCTCCCTACTAAGGGCCTGGGAAGCGCGGTAGAAGATGGCCCATGAGCTTGAACCCTGTCACCCACATGGGAGACCTGGAAGAAGCTCCTGGCTCCTGACTTCAGCCTGGGTCTTCACTGGCTGTTGCAGCCACTCGGTGAGTGAAGCAACAGACAGAAGACTTCTCTCTGTAGCTCTGACTCTCAAATAAACAAATCTTTAAAAAAAAAAAAAAAAAAAAGGCAGCAGCAGCAGCTATGGGCTCAAGGGTAGGTATTCAGTCCTAAGGTTAAAGGTGCTAACTAAGACCCCTGCATCCTGCATCAGAGTTTCTGGGGTCAAGACCTAACTCCAGATCCTTCCAGCTTCTTGCTAACATAGACGGTAGGAGTCAGTGGATGATGGCTCAAATGAATGGGTCCTTGCCATCCACATGGGAGACCTGCATGGTGTTCCTGCTATCAACTTCAGCTGGCTGCTGCACACATTTGAGGAGTGAAGCAGCAGATAGGACTACTCTCTTTCCCTCTGTCTCTGAGTCTTGCCCTCTGTTTCACTCTCTAACTCTCCTTGTCTCTCTGCCTCTCAGATAAATAAACTTAATTAAAAAGGAAAAAAAAGAGTTTTGGGCTCTGGAGTCAAAATGTCTCAGAATGAATCCTAGCTCTACCTAAAATTGTAACTTTGGGCAGGCTACTTAGTCCGGAGCTGCTTCTCAAACTGTATGACACCCATCTACAAGATGAAAAGCTTACACCAGAAGATAAATCAAGTCTATCACTAAACATGCCATAACAGCATGCTTAGTGATACAGTTTGTTCTTTTTTAAATAACATTTTTTGTTGTGTATTCACTCACACTCCTTGAAACTGACACATTAAATAGCACTGATTCTTCTGAACCTAATTTTTTTGTGCCTGTTTCATTAGTGGTAACAAAGATTGCTGCAACATTTAGTAAATTAATACATACTCATACAAAGTACTTGTACAATATCTGGTTTATAGCAAATATTAAATAAATTTTAGCTGCAATTTGTATAAAACATTATATAGGGACCAACCTGGATGAATGAACTCTTCACTTATAACCCAACATGTATAAATAAGGGAACCAGTGCAGTGTTGGAAGTAAGAAGTAAAGAAAATCTGCACTCTACTTCAAGTCAGAATGTGATACACACCATTGGAAATTGACACAGAAGTATACAGCATTAAAGAATACAGACATTCCTCTGAATGGGGAATTCAAGAAAGGGAATTATAGAATGGTTAGGACTTCAACAAAGAGAGATAGAGGAAAGTAGAGTTTGCCAAACATAAGAAATCACTCAAGCAAAAGCACTGAAACAGGGAACTACTGAGTCTGAAAAATGCAAGCAAGTCCAGTTTAAGTTACCTGTAGGAATAAACTGGAAGAATGGAGCAAAATAGGCCATACTGTGGAGAAGCTTAATAGTAGACCTATAGGGGCTGGCACTGTGGCACAGAGGGTTAAATCCCTGGCCTGAAGCGCTGGCATCCCATATGGGCACCGGTTTAAGACCTGGCTGCTCCACTTCCAATCCAGCTCTCTGTTGTGGCCTAGGAAAGCAGTAGAGGATGGGCCAAGTCCTTGGGCCCCTGCACCCGCGTGGGAGACCCAGAGAAAGCTCCTGACTCCTGGCTCCTGGCTTCGGATCAGCGCAGCTCTGGCCATTGCAGCCAGCTGGGGAGTGAACCAGCGATGGAAGATCTCTCTCTCTCTGCCTTTCCTTCTCTCTCTGTGTAACTCTGACTTTCAAGTAAATAAATAAATCTTTAAAAAAAAAAAAAAGTAAACCTAGAAGGATATTTCATATGCTTACTTTGACAGACAATGGAGACACCATTTTGGACAAACATGGAATGACTGTATTGTACACAACGAAAATAGCTTAAAAACAGCATGGTGAAAAGAAAGGTTTCCAGAAGAGACTAATACAACATGAAAAGTTACAGGTTATGAAGACCTGAACATGGTCAGTAAGAATGAAAAAAACAGTAGAAAACAAAAGGGCAGAATCTGAAAATCAGCAAGTGATCAGATGTAGGAATTCAGGTAGAGGAACAGTCAAAGAGTATTCTGAGGAATCAAATGTAATATATTTAAATTAACCAAAATACAGTTTATTCTTTGGACTTCTCATAGCTCCTGGTCCAAGGTAATAACGAAATGTGCTGAAGGAATGAGACTCTTACAGTCCACATAATAGTACTTAACAGGCTGAATATGAATCTAGTAATTTCCTGTCTTACTTTCCCCAATACTGTCCATCAATTTTTTAGTTTGTAAGCTATTTAGTTCAGCATCAATACATGTTTAAAATAACAATCTCAGTATTTCTCACCCTGATAGTCTGGTCATCAGAAGATGTCAAAAATGATGATCCATCAGGAGAAAACATCACACCATGAACCCAACTTAAATGTCCTCGGCAATCAGCTACCTTTAAACGTGAGTCCATATTCCACAACTACAGAATAAACACAGCATATACGAAATCACATTCATAAGTTTCAAATGTACCAGTAACAGTGAAAATAGCAATATTACTTCTATGAATTTAGCCTAAAACCAATAATCAAAAATACAAAATCTTTTATACAAAAGACTATTCATTGCATCTTTATTTTTAATAACAACAACAACAAAAAAACCCTGGAGACAACCCACTGGCCAAAACTATGGAACCAAACGAATAAACTGCAGTAATCCCATAATGAAATGTTATGCAGCCATCAATGGAATGAGAAAAACATCCTGAAATGACTATATCTTTTTTCTGTTTTTTATTTAAATTTTTTATTCATATAAATGGGACAAATTTCATGTACCTCCTAATAGTTTTAAATACATAATGACACTTCCCAACTCATCCTCCCTCCCATCCTTCCTCCTGCTTCCACTCTTATTTTTCTTTTAATTTTTGCAACATGCTTTTTTTTTTTTTTTTTTTTTGAGAACAAATTTTATCATTAATCAAAGAGCCACCTAAGGAAACAGGCAATGGAGTTGGGCACTTAGGCTTATCTAAAACCTATGAGGCAAAAGAATATGGTCACTCCACTTCTTTTTTTTTTTTTTTAAGATTTATTTTATTTATTTGAAAGACAGAGTTACAGAGAGTTAGAGACAGAGAGAGGTTTTCCATCTGCTGGTTCACTCTGCAGATGGCAGCAATGACTGGAAATCCGAAGCCAGGAGTAGGAGGTTCTTACGGGTCTCCCATGTGGGTGCAGGGGCCCAAGGACCTGGGTCATCTTTTACTGCTATCCCAGGCCATAGCAGAGAGCTGGATAGGAAGAGGAGCAGCCGGGACTAGAACTGATGCCCATATGGGATGACAGCGCTTCAGGCCAGGGCTTTAACCCGCTGTACCACAGTGCCAGCCCCAGTTGCTCCACTTCTAATACAGTTCCCTGCTAATGGTCTGGGGAAGCAGTGGAAGATGACCCAATGCTTGGGCCCTGCACCCACATGGGAGACCCAGAAGAAGCTCCCAGCTCCTGGCTTCGGATCGGCACATCAATGGCTGTTGCAGCTATTTGGGGAGTGAACCAGCAGATGGAAGACTCTCTCTCTCTCTCTCTCTCTCTCTCTCTCTTTCTCTCTCTCCCTCCCTCCCTCCCTCTCTCTCTCGCTCCAACACGGGAAGCAGTCCTATGCCTCTCTGTAACTCTTTCACATAAATAAAACTTTAAAATATGTATATAATGAATATCCTCTACTTAATACAACTTTGTTAATTCTCATGATACAACTCTTCGAGGACAGAGGGCCTGCATGGGAAGTTACTGCACAATGACACCTGTTGTTAAATTAACAATTAAAACTCTTATGAATGACATCACTGATTACCCAAGGCTCTTGACATGAGCTGCACAGGCTATGGAAGCCTTTTGAGTCCACAGTCTCTGTTAGTATTTAGGCAAGGCCATAAGCAAAGTGGAAGTTCTCTTCTCCCTTCAAAGCAAAGTACATACTTCTTTGATGGCCCCTTATTTCCACTGGGGTATCACTCAGAGATCCTTCATGTAGGACATTTTTTTGCCACAGTGTCTTGGCTTTCCATGCCTGAAATACTCTCATGGGCTCTGCAGCCAGACCAGAATGCCTTAAGGGCTGATTCTGAGGTCACAGTGCTACTTAATGCTATTGTCATTCTGTAAGTCTTCTGTGGGGACTGCTTTCCATGTTGGAGCATTCACTCCTTTTTAATTCTATTATTATTATAATACATGTAATCCTATCAATATGATCACTTTAACATTTAAGATTGTATTTTTACTACCCAGCTTAAGGGGATTTGGGATCTCATGGCAAGTTTTTAAATTGTACCCTTAGAAGAAAGTCTGGGCCGGCGCCGTGGCTCAATAGGCTAATCCTCTGCCTAGCAGCGCCGGCACACCAGGTTCTAGTCCTGGTTGCCCCTCTTCCAGGCCAGCTCTCTGCTGTGGCCCAGGAAGGCAGTGGAGGATGGTCCAAGTGCTTGCGCCCTGCACCCCATGGGAGACCAAGAGAAGCACCTGGCTCCTGCCTTTGGATCGGCGCAGTGCGCCGGCTGCAGCACACCAGCCGTGGCGGCCATTGGAGGGTGAACCAATGGCAAAAAGGAAGACCTTTCTCTCTGTCTCTCTCTCTCTCACTATCCACTCTGCCTGTCCAAAAAAAAAAAAAAAAAAAAAAAAAAGTAAGTCTGTAGGAATGCATGCAGAACTATACAGCTTTAAAGTTACAAACTTTATACACTTCATAATTACAACTTTAGGAACATGTTGATTTCCCACCATGCCTACCCTCCCATGCATACTCCCAGCCCTCTTACTCCTCCCTCTCTTATTTCCATTCTTATTTTTTACTGAGATACATTTTCAATTGACTTTATACACATATGTTTAATTCTATGTTAAGTAAAGAGCTCAACAAATAGTATTTTTAAAAAAACTGTTCCTCAACAGTGAAGACAAGGACTATTCAAGTCATTGCTTCTCAAAGTGTCAATTTCACTTCTACAGATTGCCTTTTAGGTGTTCTATTATTCATCACAGGCCAGGGAGAACATGTGATATTTGTTGCTTTGGAACTAGCTTATTTCACTAAGTATGAAGTTTTCCAGATTCATCCATTTTGTTGCAAATGACTGGATTTCATTTTTTTACCACTGTGCAATACTCCAGAGTGTACATATCACATAGTTTCTTTATACAGTCTTCAGTTGATGGGCATTTATGTTGATTCCATGTCTTAGATATTATAAATTGAACTGCAATAAATATGGGGGTGCAGATAACTTTTATTTGCTGATTTAATTTCCCTTGGGTAAATTCCCAGGTATGGGATGGCTGGGTTACATGATAGGTCTATATTCAGATTTCTGAGGTATCTCCAAACTGATTTCCATAGCAGTTTTTACCAGTTTACATTCCTACCAACAGTGGATTAGGGTACCTTTTTCCCCACATATTCACCAGCATTTGTTGTTTGATGATTTCTATATGAAAGCCATTCTAACTGGAGTGAGGTGAAACCTCATTGTGCTTTTGATTTGCATTTCTCTGATGGCTAGTGATCCTGAACATTTTTTTTTTCATGTGTCTGTTGGTCATTTTGATTTCCTCTTTTGAAAAATGCCTGTTTAAGGCCTTTGTCCATTGCTTCACTGGTTTGTTTTGTTGTTCACTTTTTTGATCTCTTTATATATTCTGGATATTACTGCATTATCAGTTGTATAGATTGCCAATAATCTCTCCCATTGTGTCAGTTGCCCTTCACTTTCCTGAGTGTTTCATTTGCAGTACAGAAGCTTCTCAATTTGATCAACTCCCATTTCTGAATTTTGGTTTTGATTGCCTGTGCCTCTGGGGTCTTTTCCAAGAACTCTTTGCCTGTGGCAGTGTCTTGCAGGGTTTCCCCAATGTTCAATAATAATTTGATGGCATTGGGCCATAGATTTATGTCTTTCAACCATTTTGAATGGATTTTTCTGTAAGGTGAAAGTAGGGGTCTTCCTTTCTCTCTGTCTCTCTCACTATCCACTCTGCCTGTCAAAAAAAAAAAAAAAAAAAAGGGTGTGGGGGCCAGCGTTGCAGCTCACTAGGCTAATCCTCCACCTTCAGTGCCGGCACCCTGGGTTCTATCCCAGTCGGGGCACCAGATTCTGTCCCGGTCGCCCCTCTTCCAGTCCAGCTCTCTGCTGTGGCCCAGGAGTGCAGTGGAGGATGGCCCGAGTGCTTGGGCCCTGCACCCGCATGGGAGACCAGGAGAAGCACCTGGCTCCTGGCTTTGGATCAACGCAGTGCGCCGGCTGCACTCTGCGCCGGCCACAGTGGCCATTGGGGGTTGAACCAATGGAAAAGGAAGACCTTTCTGTCTGTCTCTCTCTCGAAACGAAGGGAGGGAGGGAGGGAGGGAGGGAGGGAGGGAGGAAGGGAGGAAGGGAGGAAGGGAGGAAGGGAGGAAGGAAGGAAGGAAGGAAGGAAGGAAGGAAGGAAGGAAGGAAGGAAGGAAGGAAGAAAAATGGGGTCTTGCTTCATACTTCTGCATGTGGAAATCCAGTTTTCCCAGCACCACTTGTTGAAGAGACTGCCCTTGCTCCAGGGATTGACTTTAGCTCCTTTGTCAAATATAAGTTAATTGAAGAAGCTTGGGTTGATTTTTGGTGTTTCTATTCTGTACCACTGCTTTGTCCATCTGTTTTTGTACCAGTACCAGGCTGTTTTGATTATAACTGCCTTGTAGTATGTCTTGAAATCTGCTATTCTGATGCCTCCAGCTCTGTTTTTGTTGTATAAGATTGCTTTAGCTATTTGGGGTCTCCTGTGCTTCCACATGAATTTCAGCATTGTTTTTTTTCTGTATCTGAGAATGTCCTTGGTATTTTGATTGGTATCCCACTGAATCTGTAGATTGCTTTTGATAGTATGGACATTTTGATGATATTGATTCTTAGAATCCAGGAACATGGGAGATTTTTACATTTTTTGGTATCTT
Organism: Oryctolagus cuniculus; assembly: GCF_964237555.1. Lineage (NCBI taxonomy): Eukaryota > Metazoa > Chordata > Mammalia > Lagomorpha > Leporidae > Oryctolagus > Oryctolagus cuniculus. The sequence goes on along the minus strand of NC_091442.1, from coordinate 101,657,093 downwards.
CTATTTCTTCCTTTAATGTTTTATAATTCTCAACATAGAGATCTCTGACATTCTTTGTTAAATTTATTCCAAGGTATTTGATTTTTTTTTGTAGCTATTGTGAATGTGATTGATCTTAGAAGTTCTTTCTTAGCCATGGCATTGTCTGTGTATATAAATGCTGCTGATTTTTGTGTACTGATTTTATATCCTGCTACTTTACCAAATTCTTCTATGAGTTCCAATAGTCTCTTAGTGGAGTCTTTTGGATCCCCTATATATATAGAATCATGTCATCTGCAAATTGGGATAGTTTGACCTCCTCCTTCCCAACTTGTATCCCTTTGGTTTCTTTTTCTTGCCTAATAGCTCTGGCTAAAACTTCTAGGACTATATTGAATAGCAAATGGTGAGAGTGGGCATCCTCGTCTGGTTCTGTATGTTATGGGGAATACTTCCAACTTTTCCTCATTCAATAGGATGCCGGCCTGGGTTTGTTACAAATTGCCTTGACTGTGCTGTAGAATGTTCCATCTATACCCAATTTGCTTAGAGTTTTCATCATAAAAAAGTGTTGTATTTTATCAAATGCTCTCTCTGCATCTATTGAGACAATCATATGGTTTTGTTCTTCAATTTCTTAATGTGATGTATCACATTGATTGATATTCGAACATTGAACCACCCTTGCATACCAGGGATAAACCTCATGTGGTCCAGGTGAATGATCTTTCTGATGTGTTGTTGAGTTCGATTGGCTAGTGTTTTGTTGAGGATATTTGTGTCTATGTTCATCAGGGAAATTGGTCTGTAATTCTCTTTCTCTGTTGCATCTTTTTCAGGTTTAGGAATTAAGGTAATGCTGGCTTCATAGAAAGAATTTGGGAGGATTCCTTCCCTTTCAATTGTTTTGAATAGCTTGAGAAGAATTGGAGTTAGTTCTTCTTTAAATGTCTGGTAGAATTCAGCAGTGAATCCATCTGGTCCTGGGCTTTACTTTGTTGGGAGGGCCTTTATTACTGATTCAATTTTTGTCTTTTATGGGTCTGTTTAGGTTTTCTTTGTCTTCATGGTCAATTTAGGTAGGTTGTATGTGTCCAGGAACCTATTCATTTCTTCTAGGTTTCCTAGTTTGTTGGCATACAGCTGTTTGTAGTAATTTCTGATGATTCTTTTTATTTCTGTGGTGTATGTCATTACATTTCCTTTTTTATCACTGATTTTATTGATTTGGGTCTTCTCCGTCTTTCTGTTTTGGTTAGTTGAGCCATTGGTATATCAATTTTGTTTAAAAAAAAAAACGGCTTTCTATTTCACTGATTTTTTTGTATTTTTTGTTTAGATTTTATTTCTTCCCTAATTTTAATGATTTCTTTCCTCCTACTAGTTTTGGGTTTGGTTCGTTGTTGATATTCTAGGTCCTTGAGATGCACTGACAGCTCATTTATTTGGCACCTTTTCATTTTCTTCACGTAGGCACTAATTGCTATGAACTTCCCTCTTAACACTGCTTTTGCTGTATCCCATAGGTTTTGATATGATATATTGTCATTTTCATTTGCTTCCAGAAATTTTTTTATTTCTCTTTTGAATTCTTCTATGATCCATTGTTCATTTAGGAGCATGTTGTTCAGCCTCCATACATTTATATATATATAACTCTAGAGTCTTCTGAGTTGTTGATTTCCAGCTTTATACCACTGTAGTCAGATAAGGTGCATGAAATGATTTTAATTGTTTTGAATTTGCTGAGACCTGCTTTGTAGCCTAGCATATGGTCTATCCTAGAGAAACTTCCATGCATTGATGACAAGAATGTGCATTCTGCCACTGTGGGATGAAAGGTTCTATAAATATCTGTTAGGTCCTTTTGGTCTCTATTGTCAATTAACCCTGTTGTTTCCTTGCTGATTTTCTGTCTGGCTGTTCTGTCCATTGCTGAAAGTGGGTTATTGAAGTCTCCTGTTATTATTGTATTAGAGTCTATGTGTCTCTTTAGGTCTATTAACATTTTTTTAAGTAGCCAAGCATCCTGTAATTGGGTGCATATATGTTTTATTATATTTTCCTGTTATACTGATCCCTTGATAATTACAAGTGTCCTTCTTCATCTCTTTTAACAGTTGTTATGTTAAAGTCTATTTTGTCTTAAATTAGGATGGCAACAGCAGCTCTCTTTTGTTTTCTGTTAGCATGGACTATCTTTTTCAAACCTTTCACTTTCTGTTTATATGTATCTTTGTTGGTGAGATGTGTTTCTTGTAAGCAGCAAATAGATGGGTCTTTTTTTTTTTTTTTTATCTTTTCAGCCAATCTGTCTTTTCACTGGAGAATTGAGGCCATTTACATTCAAGGTGACAAGTAAGGACTTGGCCCTGCCATTTGTCTACAATTTCTTCCTATCATTTATTTTGGATTTCTTTTGTACTTCTACTGGTTTTTTGTTTTTGTTTTTGTTTTTGTTTTTTGCCTTCTCATTCTTTCACAAGGGTGGTTATCTTTCTGTGTTTCTGTGTGTAGCACATCTCTTAAGCGTCTTCTGTAGGGCTGGATGAGTGTCAACAAATGCTTTCAATTTCTGTTATGAAAGTCCTTTATTTCACCTTCATTCATAAATGCAACTTTTGCGGGGTACAGTATTCTGGGTTGACAGTTTTTTTAAAGACTTGACTATATCTCACCATTCCCTTCTAGCCTTTAGGGTTTCTGATGAGAAGTCTGCCATGGAAAGAGATGTGGCATTTTCTCATGCCCATTTTAGAATATTTTATGTTTTACTGTGGAGAGTTTGACTATAATATGTCATGGTGGTCATGTCTGTTAGGAGTCCTATGTGCTTCCTCTATTTGAACATCCCTTTCTTTCTCCGAGTTGGGGAAGCTTTCTATAGTTATTTCACTAAATAGGCTTTCTACTCCCTCTCTCTTTCCAGTCCTTTGGGAATTCCTAAGATCTGTATGTTTGGTCATATGATAGTGCCCCAAAGGTCTCCAACACTATTTTCTTGTGTGTGTGGTTTTTTTTTTTTTGGTCTAACTATAAGATTTCCAAAGATTTGTCTCCTAGTTTGGATATTCTTTCTTCTGCCTCATCAAGCCTGCTGTTAAGAATTTCCATCACATTTTTTATTTGATCGACTGAATTCTTCATTTCTAACATTTCATTTTAATTTCTCTCTATTCTCTATTTCCTGGGAAAAGTTTTTGTTCATGTCTTGTATAGTTTTCTTTAGTTAATGGATTTGTTTCAGATTTTAATAATCCCATGATTAATTGTTTACATTCCATTTCTAGCATTTCCTCGAGCTCTTCATCTTTGCATTCTAATATTGTTGTGTATCCTCTGGGGGGTTTATGGTAACTTCCTTATTCTTGTTATTTGCATTTCAGCTCTTATTTTTCATTTTTGGAGTTGGTTTTTAATTTTTTCTTCTATTGACTTTTTTTCCTGCGGCTTCCTGGAATGTCTGCCCTTTCAGTGAATACCAGGAGCTGTGTAGTGGGTGTGGCCTGTGGGCTCTGGTCAGTGCTCTAGGGTGGGGTGAGTTTCCAGGGTAACGATTCCTAGCTATGCCCTACAGCTTTTCATAGCCACCTAGGCCCCAAGGTCTCAGCATCTAAGGTTCCCCCAGATGCTCCTTGCAGGCGTGCCCCCCTTTTGTTGGTATTTTCCCAGTCACTTCCCAGTCAATCTCTGAGACACTGGGTGCTGCAGAGCATTCCCTCGGTTCCTAGATCTCAATCACACATTACAGTCACTGGTTTAATGTCTGCCTGCTGCTGCTGCCAGTGCTGCATTCAGGTGCCCCCTCTCAGTGGGCTGTTATGTGTGCACCTGCAGGCTTCCCTGGTTCTAATCCTGAATTAAAATGGCATCCAATCTCTCTCGGCCGGGTAGCTGGTTTTGTTTTGGAGAGATTAGTTTTAATCAGCCGTCTCTTTCCACTTTCACTTGGACCTCAGGTGACCGCCAGCAACCTCCGGCTCCCCAGGTTGTGGACTGCTACACAGACAGATTACTGCCATCTGTCCTGCCCCTACCCTGGCCCTGTCTCAAAAATACCACTGGCTCTGGCTGTCCACAGCTTTAGTTTTCTGAGCTCTCTGTGTGTGCATCGACACTCACCACACCAGTTCAAGCTGGTTCCCCTCCTCCCATGGGACTTCCCAGGCAGTTTTCTCTTCTCATCTCTGATGAGTGTATACCTCCTGTGTCTCTTCGCTGTTTCTCCCAAGCCCTATGCAGCATGCCACTCTCTAATCTGCATGGTTTTTTTTTTTCCTCTCAGCCATATTGTTAACAGAATAAAACCAAAGTACATGGGCATAGTAGGCTAAGCCTCTGCCTGCAGCAGTGGTATCCCATATGAGCACTGGTTCATGTCCTAGCTGCTCCTCTTTCAATTCAGCTCTCTGCTTATGGCCTGGGAAAGCACTGGAAGATGGCTCAAGCACTTGGGCCCCTGTACCCACTTGGGAGGCCCTGGAAGAAGCTCCTGATTCCTGGCTTCAGATCAGCTCAGCTCTGGCCATTGGAGCCATTTGGGAAGTGAACCAACAGATGGAAGATCCTCTTTCTCTTTCTCTCTGTCTGTAACTCTACCTATCAAATAAATAAAATATTAAAAAAAAAAAAAGAGGCCAGCACCACGGCTCAATAGGCTAATCCTCTGCCTGTGGCACTGGCACACTGGGTTCTAGTCCCAGTCAGGGCGCCAGATTCTGTCCCAGTTGCCCCTCTTCCAGGCCAGCTCTCTGCTGTGGCCAGGGAGTGTAGCAGAGGATGGCCCAAGTCCTTGGGCCCTGCACCCACATGGGAGACCAGGAGAAGCACCTGGCTCCTGGCTTCGGATCAGCGCGCGCGCCAGCCACAGTGACCATTGGAGGGTGAACCAATGGTAAAGGAAGACCTTTCTCTCTGTCTCTCTCTCTCTCACTGTCCACTCTGCCTGTCAAAAAAAAAAAAAAAAAAAAAAAAAAAAAAAAAAAGAGAAGAAGAAGAAGTAGTACAGAAGAGCATACATACTACATTACCTTTTATGTAACAGAAATAAATGGTTACAGATATAGAGATAAATATATATGTTACAGATACCAGCTTGTATGAAGGTTTTTTTTAAAGATTTCTTTATTTATTTGAAAGGCAGAGTCACAGAGGCAACAGCAGAGAGAGAGAGAGAGAGAGAGAGAGAGAGAGGTCTTCCATCCGCTCATTCACTTCCCAAATGACCACAATGGCCAGAGCTGGGCCTATTCAAAGCCAGGAGCCAGGAGCTTCCTCCAGGTCTCCTATGTGGGTACAGGGGCGCAAGGACCCAGGCCATCTTCTACTGCTTTTTCAGTCCATAGAGAGAGCTAGATCAGAAGTGGAGCAGCCAGGACTTGAACCGGCACCCATATGGGATGCAGGCACTGCAGGTGGTGTCTTTACCTGCTATGCCACAGTGCCAGCCCCATGAAGGTATGCCAAAACAAACTGTAGAAAATGGAATTAAAAGGTGAGCTTATTCTAATACAAAGAAATTCATAAACATACAGTTTTTTCAGAATGCACATTTTCCATAACTTTTTGAAGATTCTCCATATGTAAAATCTTGAGATACCAAAATAAACTTATCTTTTAATTCCTATTTCCATAAACTTTTTGAAGTGCCTTGTATATGCAAAAAAAAAAAAAAAACACTGGAAGGTTAAAACAAAATAAAAATATGATTACCTATGGGGTAAGGAAGTAGAGAAGAAGGAACAGGGAGGGATCACAGCAAGGCTTCTCTGAATATAATTTATTATAAAGCTTTAACTTAGGAATCACGCAAATGTTTTGTCTATTTTTTTGAATAACCTAAAAAATTCTGATGAATATAAGCAGTTTTCATAGACAATTTTCCACTAATACAGTCATCTAACCTTCATTTTAAATGACTGCAGAATCCTACAATAAATGAATGCACTAATTGTAACATGTAAACATTTCCCTTGTAATTCATGCTTATTACAAACTGTTGATGTCTGCCACTAGGCTGGCTGTGTTTTGTCCTAGGTTCTGCTGTAAATTATTCAAATACATTCCAGTCTTATGAAGTACCATATGCGCCTGAGCTCCTTTCACTACATTTCGGATTATAGACCTTTACGATTTCAGAACCAGCATGGACAAACCAGTACTTCACCACACGCACAGTGGTTTTCATTCAGTGAGTTCTATGGTTACAGACTAATTATATGATATCTTCTCTGCCTTATCTCTAGAGACCAAGCTGGGACATACAGAAATGAAGTAGTTCCTCAACTGAAACACCACCTTTGAAGATCCTTTCCTTTATTCCCCCCGTGGCTCCCTATTTCTCTCCCATCATTGCTTTGCCATTTGGGGCCATCAGAATCAACCCCTACATTTCAAGAAGGAAGAAATTATTTCCTGCAGCTTTCAAAGTATTTTCATAAATGACAGTGAAGCATGAAAGATATTTATAGTGTCTTACTCTTCCACTCCTTCTAAAAATCCTGAAGAAACGTGGAGAAGTGAAAACTCCAACCACACCTACCTTGAGGAGGTCCAGAGTTAAGACCTTCTAGTGGAGCTGAAACGTTCAGTTCAGGTCCACTGACCAACAGAACCCTGCCCGCAGCACCTACTTCTTCCCACGGATTTGAACAGCCTGCTTACAGCGGGAGAATTCTCAGCAGGAAGTTCCTCAGTGTTAGATGCACTGCTGTTTTCAGAATTAGGAGGTGCCTGAGGAGCTCATCCACTCACTCTCATCTTCACAGAACCTGCACTGTGAGGGGCTATAATATATCAGCTCTTGCCCAATGCCTTCATGGAAGGCAAAGTTGACAAACTCACTAAAAACTACTGAAATTAAGCCGTGGATACTGAAAAGGTGTTTACAGTTAAGATACCCTTGAAGAGAAGCCTGTAAACCAATTAAATTTCTCTATTTTACAGACAAAGACCCACACCAATCAAGCCTTCAATCATTATTAAAGTATTAAAGCTGGCTGTACAGGTTAATATCATAAAGCTATGTAGATCATAAAGCTATGAAAATACAGTTTCTGAAGCAAGCAAACTCAGTGTGAATGATTTACACAGGCAATTCTCGATTATCCTTAGATTTCAAGAAATTCAGACTTCAAAGAATAAACTACTCACCTCCACACAGTATTGAGACAAAGCCACCACTGCCAAATGATTATGAGGGGAAAAGTCACAATACTGGATAGTGCTGTCACGGCCTGTTTGGATTTCGGCCAATAGGTCACTGGTATGAAAGTCAAAAACCTATCAACAAAAATAGAGATATCTATGAAAGTAAAATATTTAAAAAGGCAAGTTATACCCAAATAGAATCTAAATTTGGCCGGCGCCACAGCTCACTAGGCTAATCCTCCGTCTGCGGCACAGGCACCCCAGGTTCTAGTCCCGGTTGGGGTGCCAGATTCTGTCCTGGTTGCTCCTCTTCCAGTCTAGCTCTCTGCTGTGGCCTGGGAGCACAGTGGAGGATGGCCCAGGTCCTTGGGCCCTGCACCCACATGGGAGACCAGGAGGAAGCACCTGGCTCCTGGCTTCAGATCGGCACAGCGTGCCAGTCGTAGCGGCCAATTGGGGGGGGGGGGGGTGAACCAACGGAAAAAGGAATACCTTTCTCTCTGTCTCTCTCTCTCTCACTGTCTAACTCTGTTTGTAAAAAAGAATCTAAATTTATTTTTCAAAGAATCTTCTTACCTTTTCAAATATAAGTCCTGAAAAAATATTACAATTGCTAGTAATTGGCATAATTAATAAAAGTCATAAACAAGATTTATATTAACATACATATACTTTTAAAATATTTCTTAACTTGAAATATATTTTCTATAAAGGAAAATTCATCACAGATTATCTATCAAGGTTGCCTAGACAGAAATAACACCACCTTTGTGACTAAATGAGGAACTAGCCAAATTAACATACCAAACAGTTCTCCCTAATGCTTGTTTATTCAAGAGAAAATGCATACTCATCAATGATGATCAAAATAATACAGAACAGACTTCCTAAAATGATATTAGCTCAATCATTTCTATTTCTCTCCAGAGCTATCAAATTACTCATTACAATAAATTATTTCTTATTTCTAAACAAAAAAAACCCTATTTTTGAGTAATTTAAGCTTAAGTGTCTTCAATTTTTAAATAACTTTTAAATGCTGAATACAGTCTTCTAAAGTTTTTGTCAAATGATAACATGGTTTGTATTTATGAACACACACATTGATACAGTATAGTGATTTAAGACCAAAGCAATTCCAGCAATTTTTAAAGAAGGGCTTCCAATCAGAGCCAAAAATATGTTCAAACAAATGTATACCCCTGAGGGGCTGGCACTGTGGTGTAGCAGGCATTCCATACAGGCCCTGGTTTGAGTCCCAGCTGCTCCACTTTCAGCTGCTCCACTTCCAATCCAACTCCCCACTAATATACCTGGGAAAGCAGCAGAAGATGGCTCAAGTCCTTGGGCCCCTGCACCCATGAGAGAGACTCTGAAGAAGCTCCTGACTCCTGGCTTTGGATCAGCCTAGCTCTGGCCTTTGTGGCCATCTGGGGAGTGAACCAGTGGATGGAAGATATCTTGCTCTCTCTCTCTCTCTTTCTCTCTCTGTCTCTCCCTCCCTCTTTAACTCTTTCAAATAAAAAAAAAATAAATAGATCTTAGAGAAAAAAAAAAAAAAAAACAAAAAACAAAAAAACAAAGAGCCTGCACTGTGGTGTAGCAGGTTAAGCCTCCGCCTGCAGTGCTGGCATCCCATATGGGTACTGATTCAAGTCCCCACTGCTCCAATTCCAATTCCAGCTCCCTGCTGATGCACCTGGGAGAGCAACAGAGGATGATTCAAGTTCTTGGATGCCTGCACTCACATGGGAGACCCAGATGAAGCTCTGGCTCCTGGCTGCAACCTGGCCCAGTCCTGGCTGTTACAGCCATTTGGGGAATAAACCAGCAGATGGAAGATTTCTCTCTTTCTCTGGATCTCTGCCTTCCAAATAAATAAATAAATAAACCTTTAAAAAATTAACTATACCCCTGAAAGCAGGCACAGATGGTAAGCAGCATAGCACTGAAGGCCAAAATCAAAGGACAGGAAATCAAATTTAAAATGCTTCCCAGGACAGGTTGTTCTTAAAAATTACTGACTGAAAGTGGTAGAAGAAATTTGTCAAATGTGGAACAGTCAATTGTCCCAATTACAAGGCAGCAAAAGACAAAAGACCTGACAACAGGAGTAGACCAAAACATAAAAGAGTTACAAAGAAGTAAGGAGGAAAGAGAGATCAAGACATACGAACTTGGGATCTACATGTGGTTAAGGGTCATCTTGGGACAGCTTTACTTAGCATGGTAATATGTGAAGCTGGGTACAAACTTTTAAAACCAGAAGGCATGGGGCTGGCACTGTGGTGTAGTAAATAAAGCTGCCCCCTGCAGTGCCAACATCCTATATGGGTGCCATTTCGAGTCCCAGCTGCTCCACTTCCAATCCAGCTCTCTGCTATGGCCTGGGAAAGCAGAAGATGGCCCAAGCCCTTGGGCCCCTGCACCCACATGGGAGATCCGGAAGAAGCTTCTGGCTCCTGGCTTCAGATCGGCCCTGCTCCAGCTATTGCAGCCATTTGGGGAGTGAACCAGCAGATGGAAGACCTCTCTCTCTCTCTGCCTCTCTGTTACTCTGCCTTTCAAATCAATCAATCTTTAAAAAAAAAATACTAGAAGGCATTTCATACAACATACATTATTTTCCTCTCTCACTAAAACAGATCTTTTAAAATCTTTTAAATATTTTGCTTAACACCACTGATAATTAGGAAAATGCAAATCAACCACAATGAAACACCACTTCACACATCAGGGGCTGGGGAAATAGGGGAATAGAAGTATGAGGTGATGAAAAAGCTTTGGAGACACAGGCATTTAGGCAAACACTGAAGATGCCCATGCCCATATCAGAGTGCTTAGGTTTGACACCCACCTCCAGTTCCTAACTCCAGCTTCCTGTCCAAGCAAATCCTGGGAAGCAGTGGTGGTTGCTTACGTTAACTGAGTTCCTGACACCCCCAGGAAATATCTGCATTGATGTCCCTGACACCCACAGGAAATATCTGCATTGATTTTCTGGCTCCTGGCATTTGGGGAATGAACCAGCAGATGGGAGCTCACTTGCTCTCGCTCTCTTTCTGCCTTATTTATTTGAAAGGCAGAGTTACAGAGAGATCTTCCATTCATTAGCTCACTTCCCAAATCACAATGGTCAGGACAGTCCAGGCCAAAGTCAGAAGCCAGGATCTTCTTCTGGGTCGCCTATATGGGTGCAGGGGCCCAAGCATTTGGGCCATCTTCCACTGCTTTCCCAGGCACAATGGCAGGGAGCTGGGTCCGAAGCAGAGCAGCTGGGACTCAAAATGGTGCCCATGTAGGATGCTGGCGTCACACGCAGAGGCTTAACCTGCAACACCACAACACTGGCCTCAAAACTTTTTTTTAAAGTCTGAGGAATATACAGGGGTAATGGTTGTACAACATTGTAAATGTAATTAATGTCACTGAATTACATACTGAAAAACAAAGAGACAACTTTTACATTAATGTAATTTATAACACTAAAAATTGTTTTAATCTTCAAATCTCACAAATGCAGTGGTTCCTTTTCTGTTCTCACAAATTTTAGCAAACTTAAGATAAAAGAAGATTGTTTTTCTCTCCAAAGTTTTCTGATAAAGGGGTATAAACCCATAAGCAACCAAGTTCCTAAGGCCACAGCAACCAGATCAATAAGAACCATACATGTGGCCCGCGCCGCAGCTCAAAAGGTTAATCCTCTGCCTGCAGTGCCGGCACACCAGGTTCTAGTCCCGGTCAGGGCACCAGATTCTGTCCCGGTTGCCCCTCTTCCAGGCCAGCACTCTGCTGTGGACCAAGAGTGCAGTGGAGGATGGCCCAAGTGCTTGGGCCCTGCACCCCATGGGAGACCAGAAGCACCTGGCTCCTGGCTTTGGATCAGCGCGGTGCGCCAGCCACAGCGGCCATTGGAGGGTGAACCAATGGCAAAGGAAGACCTTTCTCTCTGTCTCTCTCTCTCACTGTCCATTCTGCCTGTCAAAAAAAAAAAAAAAGAAAAGAAAAGAAAAAAAAGAACCATACATGTGATCCCTTGGTGAATTTTTATATAACTGTATTGTATATTTCAAGTATGCTATTTAGAATACTGATAAACTATTTAGGTGTTAAAAAATATGACTAGAAAAATCACTGAGCCAGGGCTGGAGCTGTGGCATAGAAGATTAAGCCACCACCAGCAATGCCAGCATCTCATGTGGGTGCCAGTTCAAGACCTGGCTGTTCCACTCTCCACTTCCAATCCAGCTTCCTGTCTATTCACCTGGGAAAGTAGCAAGAAATGGCCCAAGTCTTTGGGCCTCTGGAAACACATGGGAGATCCAGATGAAGCTCCTGGCTCATGGATTCAGCCTAACCCAGTCCCAGCCCTTGAGGCCATTTGAGGAGTGAACCAGTAGATGGAAAATCTCTGTTACTCTCTCTCTCGTCTCTTTATCTGTGCCTTTCAAATAAAAAAATAAATCTAAAATTAAAAAATTTATTGAGCCATAAATCAATCCTGACTCCCCTCCTATTCACAGTAACTTTGCACAAACTTTGGCTGCTCTGCCTCACTAGTAACACAGTGCTCTTGGAATCCACTGTATCTCTCTGATATTTATATCAAAAGAAAGTATTATGTGAGAGCATTCTCAACAACTTAAATACAAGCTACTGTTAGATTTGGGAGGAAAAAGGAAGCTATTTTTTTTCCCTTTACCTTTTTTATGCACATCTTCCTCATTTACTTTATAAAAAGCTCATCTTATTCAATTAACTTTTTAAAAAAAGATTTATTCAGAGTTACAGAGAGAGAGAGAGAGAGAAAGAGAGAAACAAAAAGGGGGGGAGGGTCTTCCATCTGCTGGTTCACTCCCCAAATGACCACAGCTACCAGAGCTGGGCTGATCTGAAGCCAGGAGCCAAGAGCTTCTTCCGGAGTCTCCCACATGGGTGCAGGGGCCCAAGCACTTGGGCCATCTTCAACTGCTTTCCCAGGCCACCAGGAGGGAGCTGGATTGGAAATGGAGCAGCCAGGACTTGAAACGGTACCCATATGGGATGCTAGTGCTGCAGGCAGAGGCTTAACCTACTACACCACAACGCCGGTTCAATTATTGATGTGAGCCACCAAATCACAGAATTTTAGGGAAAAGAAAGCACTTTGAAAATCATCTCCTAAATATATTTGAAATCACAAAAGAGAGAAACAAAGAGAAAAAGAAGTGATACTGAATGTATTCCATATTTTAAGTAAATTCAAGGAACATGGCACAGCCTAAATTACTTCTGCATTGTAGGACTTGCCATATCATAAATGTGTTAGCTCACACTATGACATCTAACAGAAGAAAGCAATACCTACACTTCCCAGACCTGCATGACTAAGGAGACTTTTCCTTACAAGGCCATCCACAGCCTCCAGAGCACAAGTCCCAACAACTAGGAGGTTAGGGAGCCTGCCCAAAATCACACAGCTCAACTTCATTTAGAACATTAAACAGTATAAAAATCCAAAAAGTAATAGAAGTTTTAATTTTCTTTAATTCAGCCTAAATCTGACTTTTTGAAATACTAATACTTACAAGGATCTTATTTTTTGCTGCCACCATTATCCTAGCACCATCAGCAGACCAGGAACAACATTTCACTATTACTTCCATATCCTCTTGCGGGTCCTCTGAAGTTAGGAAGAATTTCTTCACATTGATGCTTTTCACCTCATTTGCTGATTTCACATCCCAAAGCTTCAAATTAAAAGGAAAAAAAAAAGCTTATTTTCATCTTAAACTATACCTCTAGAATTTACCCTGGATTAAATGTCATGCAAAATTATTTACTTCACCTAATGAATTATTTTTAGCTAGGCATGACTTTCTGTAAGTTAAGTACTCCAGTTTCACTCATCATTTTCCTAAAACTACAAATAAAAAAGAGACACACTGCCCAAAATGCATAATGTAAAATTAAATAAAAAGTTAACAGAGCCTTGCATGGCATGGAAGCAGCTAAGGACTAGGTGCTGGCAGCTAAGGACAAATGTAGAATAAAGCAAGCTGAGGGGAAGAGACACAACTTGCCATTGCTGCCCTCTGCTGTGCCAGGCATGAAGTATGCTTCTCATCTACTCTATGCACAGCAGGAAGGCTACACAGGGCCCATCCAAGATGAGTTATAACCTAGCAGAGCAAACAGACACAAAAGGAAGTTCCTGAAAATAGAAAATAAGATATACTGAAAGGAAGCATGACTTCTTATGTTCTTGATGGGCTACAGAAGGCTATAAAATTGGATCCTGAGGAACAGGACACAAAATATTCTACACCTCACTCACTATGGGGTCATTTGAACAAGACACAGGCCTTGGAGAAGGTTCATCTTCACTGTACTGAACCTTAAACATTGTCCCAGCTTCTACAAGTGATAAGGCTACAAAGTCCAGAATCTAGGGTTGGTTTAAAAGGAAGGACACACACACACACACACACACATACACACACAAACACACACAAAACCCCTCCCAGCTCCCCCCCAAAAAAACCTACACTGTTTCTCAGACCTTAACTCATCTTCCAAAGCAAAGCTCCAAGACAAAACCTGATTTGTCTGGACAAACACATTTTTAAGTCTCTTTTAAGTTTAGGAAAGTATAATATATACTAAGAAATACAGCCAAAACCAAAACCTTTCCCCTTCAAACAACTGTGTATGAACTGGATAAAGCAAAAGACACAGCAGGGACTAAAACAGTTGGCTTTTCCCTATATTAAAGAGAGACAGAGACAGAAAATAACTTAAATACCAGAAGCTTCAGTCTCTTCAGCCAGAATGTATGAGAAAGCAGACTCTGCTTCCCTACTAATACAAAAAACAAAGCAACCATTGCCTGGATTCAGGAAAGAGAGAACTAACAAAGTCCAATTAAATTATATCTGCCCAGGGAGAGGCCTGTGGCACAGCACTCAAGAGGCCACATGTGATAACTGCATCCCGTATCAGAGTACATAGGCCCACATCTGACCTCCACTCTTGATCCCAGCGTCCTACTAAAGCACACTCTGGGAGGCAGCAAGTGACAGCTGACGCAGCTGGGTCACTGCCACCCCTGTGGGAGACCCAGAGTGAGTTACAGGCTCCTGGCTTCGGTCTGGACCGGCCCTGGATGTTGCAGGCATTTGGGGAGTGAACTGGGAGAAGGAAGATCTTTTCTCTCTGCCTTTCAAGATAATCAGTAAACAAATAAGCAAATTTAAAAAAAAAATAAGTAAATAATATCTGTCTGAACTATATCTTCTGCTGCTGGCCTGCCTTTAGCTCTTATCAAAGTAGCAATGAAATCCTACATATCAAAGGATTATGTACTCTCATACCAGCATTTTAGTTTGAGTGAGTCACTGCCCTGTATTCAAGGTGCCTATGTGCTCCGTGCCCTCTGTACTTTAAGAGGTAATTATTAAATAAAGTCCCACTTTGAGATAGCTTATAATCAGAGCGTGAAAAACACAAGCTTATAAACATGATAGCTGACAAAAAGCTTAAGAAAATTACATAGTCTATGGGAGAAAAAATAAGTTCATAGTTTTCACCCTTTCGGAAGGTAAAAGCTTTAGAAGACTTTGACCTTGAAATACTGTTATCTAATATCATTTTGCAAGACCCCTGCTTACTACCTATCACTGCATTAGTGAAAACCAGCCAGAAATACTGGCTTAACAGCACTGTGGGAAGGCCACCACAAACACCAGGCAGTTCTCACCAAGAGTACCGTAATGTTGGTCCCCTGCAGCTAGTACTTTGTGCTACATAATCACCTTTTGATATAAACACAAGGAGACAGAAATCAAAATCCTGTACCCAACAAACAAAACTCTTTCTAAGTTTCCCTCTGAGTTTGAAGAAGTCTTAGATTAATTTGCAGGGACATAAAAGGGTCTAATCATCTTTAACACATTTCTTTAAGATTTTTAAAATTTATTTGAAAGAGTTACAGAGAGAGGTAGAGAGAGAGGAGGAGAGACAGAGAAGTCTTCCATCCACTGGTTCACTCCTCAAATGGCCACAATGGCTGGAGCTGTGCCTATCTGAAGCCAGGAGCCAGGAGCTTCTTCTAGGTCTCCACCATGTGGGTACAGGGGCCTAAGGACTGGGGCCATCCTCTGCTGTCTTCCTAGGTGCATCAGCAGAGAGCTGGATCCAGAGTGGAGCAGCTGGGACTCAAATCAGAGGCCTTTTGGGATGCTGGCGCTGCAGGCCAGGGCTTTAACCCAATGCGCCACAGCACTGGCCCCTTAAAAACACATTTCTTTGGAACCCAGTCCCAAAGGGACAAATATCATATGTTCTCTCTGATTGGCGACAACTAACTGAGCACCAAAGGGGAAACTTGTTGAAGTGAAATGGACACTATGAGAAACAGTGACTTGATCAGCTCTTGTCCTGACGGTTGATGTACAATGTAATACTTTATCCATTTTAGTATTTTTTTTTTGTTCTAGTACCATTGGTTGAACTCTGTAATTAACACACAATTATTCTTAGGTGTTTAAATTTTAACTGAAAAGTGATCCCTGTTAGGAATTTGGAAAACATTATGCTGAGTGAAATAAGCCAATCCCAAAGGGACAAATACCACTTGTTCTCCTTGATAGGTGACAACTAACTGAGCACCAAAAAGGAAACCTGTTAAAGTAAAATGAACACTATGAGAAACGGTGACTTGATCAGCCCTCACCCTGACTGTTGATGAGCAGCTTAATATGTTATCCCTCTTAGTATTTTTTTTGTTCTATTTAATACTTTTGGTTGAATACTGTAATCAATACACAATTCTTCTTAAGTGCTGAAATTTAACTGAAAAGTGATCGCTGTTAAATATAAGAGTGGGAATAAGAGAGGGAAGAGATGTGCAATTCGGGACATGCTCAAGCTGACTCACCTCAAACGGTAGAGTTAGAAACATACCAGGGGATTCCAATTCAATCCCATCAAGGTGGCATGTACCAATGCCATCTCACTAGTCCCAGTGATCAATTTCTGTTCACAATTGATCATAATGATAGGACTAAGAACCAAAGGGATCACATAAACAAGAATAGTGTCTGCAAATACTAGCTGATAGAATAAAAAAGGGAGAGAATGATCCAACATGGGAAGCGAGATACACAGCAGACCCATAGAATGGCGAATGTCCTAACAGCACTCTGGCCTCAGAATCAGCCCTTAAGGCATGCGGATCTGGCTGAAATGCCCATGAGAATATTTCAGGCATGGAAAGCCAAGACACTCTGGTAAAAAAAAAAAAAAAAACACCTAAATGAAAGATCTCCACGAGTGAGATCCCAGTGGAAAGAATGGGTCATCAAAGAAGGAGGTACCTTTCTCTGAAGGGAGGAGAGAACTTCCACTTTGACCATGGCCTTGTCTAAATATGATCAGAGTCAGTGAACTCAGGGGGCTTCCATAACCTTGGCAGCTCATGACAAGAGCCTAGGGTGATTACTGATGCCATAAACAAGAGTGTCAATTTGTTAAGTCAACAACAGGAGTCACTGTGCACTTACTCCTCATGTAGGATCTCTGTCCTTAGTGTGCTGTACATTGAGATTTAATGCTATAACTAGTACTCAAACAGTATTTTTCACTTTATGTTTCTGTGTGGGAGCAAACTATTGAAATCTTTACTTAATGTATGCTAAACTGATCTTCTGTATATAAAGAGAATTGAAAATGAATCTTGATGTGAATGGAAGGGGAGAGGGAGTGGATAAGGGGAGGGTTGCGGGTTGGAGGGACATTATGGGGGGGAAGCCATTGTAATCCATATTCTGTACTTTGGAAATTTATATTCATTAAATGAAAGTTTAAAAAAAAAAAAAGAAACAAAACATTGCTGAAATGACTAACATCCCCAGGTAACCTGTCCCCATGTGCCTTCCTACTCAGTGGTGGCTATTAATCAGAATTAGATATATATTACTCCTGTGTATCTTTTTATGCTTTTCTTTATATAGTATCCATCAGTGATACATGGTGTAGTTTTGCAACCTTTCAATTTTCATGATTTTGGCATCATATTGTAATTGTTGTTCAGTGTTCTGTTTTGGGGAGAAGGTGGTGAGCATTGTTTTTGAAATTTGTCCGTGTGGGTATACATATTTCTTGCTTGCTCATTTTCCCCTTTCTATATTTCACTGTGTAATTATATTTCATACATTTCCTGTTAATGGGCATTTGAGTTGTTTCCGTTGTTTATTCCTTATAAACAGTGTTTCACTAAAAAAAAAAATAAAAACACATTTCTTAAAAACTATTCTTGTCACTTTGAGATTATATAAATGAATCCAGATATAGACACACATACTACCCTAAGGAATTTACAGGCCAATAAGAGAATAAGAGAAAATAAATATCTCTAACACAACATATATCAGATGTGTCATATGAGAGGAAAAGACAGCACTGAAGGAACGCTGCATTCAGTCTGCAGGCTTAAGGAAACACTGTGTGATGCCTTACTCCTTAAAGTTGAGAGTCTACCTTATACCAACTTAAGAGACAGTTTTGACATCAAACAGACAGAAGAAACACTGTAGGGCTAGAGTCTATCTAGGCCAAGGTGTCAATGAAAAGGGAGAACTAGTCCAATTTGATTATAGCATCAGGGGCTGGAACGCTTCCCACAGAGTTCTCATAGCACCTTCCATCTACTTTTTTTTTTTTTTTTGACAGGCAGAGTGGACAGTGAGAGAGAGAGAGAGAGAGAGAGAGAAAGGTCATCCTTTGCCATTGGTTCACCCTACAATGGCTGCTGCGGCCGGCGCACCGCGCTGATCCGAAGGCAGGAGCCAGGTGCTTCTCCTGGTCTCCCACAGGGTGCAGGGCCCAAGGACTTGGGCCATCCTCCACTGCACTCCCAGGCCACAACAGAGAGCTGGACAGGAAGAGGAGCAACCGGGACAGAATCTGGCACCCTGACTGGGACTAGAACCTGGTGTGCCGGCGCTGCAGGCATAGGATTAGCCTATTGAGCCGTGGCGCCGGCCTCCATCTACTTTTGCTGTAGATGGGCATATAGAATAAAATTGATCAGGTTTGTGAGCTGAAAGATCACACCTTCACCACGCCTCTGTGTGACCTCATGCCCCTACCTGACCTGTGTGCCCACCTGCCAGTCAGGCTAATTAACCACTCCCCTTTGGAAGTGGATTAAAGGCCTGGGAGACGGTGGGCCCGGCCCTTTTTGCCCTCTTTTGCCATTATGGACCTTTGTTGCCCCGTGCCTTTGGGGGCGTAGCCTTTGGGCCGCCCACGCTCTCTGTCTCAGCTCTGCTGCCCATGATAAGCTGTTAGTAGCTGCTCACAATGTTCGCTGCATGTGGCTTTTGGCCTGCTTTCTGCTTGGCATGAATTCCAACTTAATTTCCAGACTTTCTCTTCTCCCTTAGATTAGACTAATGCCTTCACTCCCCTATGCATTTCTCTCACTGAATTAAAAGCTTAAAAACTTATCACGCTGCCTGGTTTATTTATGCCAGTATTCAGAATTCTTCTCTGAATATGAGGCAAGAGCCCACACAGCTTATTAATTTCAAATTTATTAATAAGTATCTGGTAACATAATTGGCACCCCAGATGGGACTTTTAAGGGATATGTTACCGATATTACTTTCATCATTTTCTTGGTTCATTTATTCACTTACCTCTTTTCTCATCTTCACTCTAAAAACTTCAAGACAGAAAGTGTACTTTTTTTTTACTGTTTAAAATAAAATGTCTAGCACGGTTTCTGGCACACAGTATTCAATAAATGATGAATAAATACATTTAAATAAAAGATAGATTACAGGGGGCCAGTGCTGTGGTACAGCAGGTTAAAGCTGCAGCCTGCAGTGCCAGCATCCCATATGTGCGCCAGTTCAAGTCCTGGCTGCTCCACTTCCGATACAGCTCTCTGCTATGGCCTAGGAAAGCAATAGAAGATGGCCCAAGTCCTTGAGCCCCTGTACCCACGTGGGAGACCCGGAAGAAGCTCCTGGCTCCTGGCTCCTGGCTTCAGATCAGCTCAGCTCTGGCCATTGTGGCCATCTGGGGAGTGAACCAGCAGATGGAAGACCTCCCTCTCTATCTCTTTCTTTTTCTTTCTCTCTCTCTCTCTCTTTCTGGCTCTACCTCGCTCTATAACTCCTTCAAATAAATAAAATAAATCTTTAAAAAAAAAGATAGGTTATTCCCAAGTTTTAAGTACAGAGAAGTAGACAACAATGTTACTCAAAGAAATAGGGTTCAGATTAAAGATGCAGATAGAACACATACATTCCTCTCCATACCCTCCCCAAATTCAGGTAAAATAGTAATAAAGGGAATTTTTCCTACTAGGCATAATCCACAAAATGAAGGAGAATGGAGGAAAAGTTAACAAAAACAAAACTGTAAAGACTAGAAAGCAGAAAGATAAGTGATAAGGGCACTACTAAAATTTGAATCTGAGGTTGTAGGAGGAGAAATCAACCCTCCCAATTCATACCACAGAACTCTTAAAAGACTTAGGAAGTGTTGGCACCTAGTAACTTGTGGCAAAGGTGAAATTAACTCAAGAGAGATATTTTAAAAATCTATTTAAATCCCCTTCCTACAATCCAGGTGAGTTGTGTTCCTATGCTGGCCAAAGGACAGAGGATTGTTCTAAACCCTACACAACAGAGAGCACAGTCACCATACTGAAAAATAGGGAAATAGACAAAGCCTGTACTCCAAATGTTGAAATCTCTGCCTACACATCTCAGAACTTTCCAACTAGCCTTACATCCTTCAAAAGGAGACTGTAAAGACTGTCCCCTCACCACACAATCAAATAAATACAAAAGACATTAAGATGTTCAGGCCGACATTGTGGAGTAGCGGGTTAAGCCTCTGCCTGTGATGCCAGCATCCCATATGGACACAGATGTGTAGTCAGAGATCTCAAAATTTGAAATATAAACTTTCTCTATGCCCCTATTTTGAAGTATGGTGATTGTGCTCTCTACTCTCTGTCCTTTGGCCAGCACAGGAACACAGCCCACTGGACTTTTAAAGATTTCTCTTGATTTAAACCCACCTTTGCCACAAGGTACTGGGTGCCAACACTTCCTGAGCCTTTTAAGAGTTCAAGACCTAGTTGTTCCACTTTCAATCCAGCTCCCTGCTAACGTGTCTGGGAAAGCAGTGGAAGATGGCCCAAGTGTTTGGGCCCCTGCACCCACGTGGAAGACCCAAAAGAAGCTCCTAACTCTTGGCTTCAGCCTGGCCTAGACTCAATCATTGTGGTCATTTGGGGAGTGAATCAGCCCCCAAAAAGGTTATTTCCAGGGCCAGCACTGGGGCACAGTGGGTTAAACTGCTGCCCACGGCTCTGGCATCCCATGTGGATGCCGGTTCAAGTCTTAACTGCACGCACCACTTCTGATCCAGCTCCCTGCTAATGCACCTTGGAAAACTAGTGGAAGATGGCTGAAGTCCTTGGACCCCTGTACCACATGGGAGATCCAGAAGAAGTTCCTGGCTCCTGTGTTTGGCCTGGCACAGCCCTGGCCATTGCAGCCATTTGGAGAGTGAATCAGCAGATGGAAGACTGATCGCTCACTCTCTCTTTCTGTCTCCCCTCTGTATCTCTGCCTTTCAAATAAATACGTATATCTAAAAAAAATTACTTCCAAGTAAACAAAATGTAAAGTACCAGATAAAATTTGAATACCTGACAAGTTTGAATAAGGAGCAAGTTTAGACAATAGAGAGCTTTAAGATTAAATTTATATATAGCAGATATAAACATATATAAAAATATATACACACACACACACCAACTAAGCAAATGAAAAACTATTAACCCTAGGAAAAACAGGAAGTTGCATGACAAAGGAAAAAAATTCATACTACATGGCTCAATTGCAATTATTCATAATGATGTAAGCACTGTTCTAAGGAAAAACGTGAAACATAAAAGAATAACAAAAACTGGGTCATCTTTGAGAAGAAAGTAATTGGTTCAGTTTAGAGTATAGTAGTGCTGAGGCTCAGTCTGTTATTTAAGTGACAACTAACAGGTAGTCAGGGATGCATATGGGAAAAACGGGGACTAGAGCTAACACACCTGAGTCACTCATGGAAGACATGAGAGTTGAAGCCATGCACTTGGACGAACGGGGACACAGAAGAGGTGATGGAAGTGGTAGCCAAGGCTAGAAGCTACAGGAACAACTATATTTTAATAGGAAGGGAAAAGATAAAAGGGATTAGAGAGGTAAGAGAACAAAGAATAAAACACTGATGTCAAACAGAGTTTCAAAAATGAACTAGATGGTCAGTGGAGGTTTGAACACTGACCATATAATAAAAAGGATAAGATTAAGAAAAATATCAGTGGGTTAAACCACTGGCCTGAAGCGCCGGCATCCCATGGGGCGCCGGTTCTAGTCCCAGCCACTCCTCTTCCAATCCATTTCTCTGTTATGGCCTGGGAAAGCAGTAGAAGACCCGAGTCCTTGGGCCCCTGCACCCAAGTGGGAGACCTGAAGGAAGCTCCTGGCTCCTGGCTTCGGATCGGCACAGCTCTGGCTGTTGCGGCCATCTGCGGAGTGAACTAGCGGATGGAAGACCTCTCTCTCTGTCTCTACCTCTCTCTATAACTCTTTCAAATAAATAAAAATAAATCTTTAAAAAAATTAAAATATCATATTTCACACTAATAAAGACAACAAAACAATGGAGACTGAAAATAAAACTATTTTACGCTTTTCCAGGAAATATAAAGAAGGGGGTTAAATAGTGGGTGGATACTCAGAAAAGAGAGGTTAAGATAGATGACTTAAGTTTAGTCATAAAAGGAAAGGAGAAAACAGAAAGAATATTTCATTTATTTATTTAAGAGACAGAGAAAGACAAATAGACCTCCTAACCACTGGTTTACTCACCAACATGCCTGCAACTGTGGCTGAGTCAGGCCAAAGCCAGAGCTGGGAACTCAATTCAGATCTCCCACACATTGGCAGGGATTCAACAACAGGAGCCATCACCCTACTGCCTGGCAGGAAACTGGAATCAGCATCCAGAGTCAGGAATCAAATTCAGTCACTCTGACGTGAGATGCAGGTACCTAAACCAGAGCCTGAACCAGAGTCTGAACCTGCCCCAGAATGATTATTTTAAAGGACAATATCATCAAGGAAAAATCAAAGGCTTTTCACTTTTTTTGGTTTTATAAGGCTAGGGAACACTCAACATTTACAGGGTATGGGAAAGAATTTAAAAAAAAAAAATCTAAAGCAGAAGCACAGAGAGGAAATAACTAATGAAGCAAGTTGCCAAGGAAAGAAAGAACAGTAGGCCTAAGGAAAGGATTTTCCAGGCAATGGCACAAGGAAAAAGGGGGAAGAGTAGAGAGTATTTACAGAAGTTTTTTAGGAGGATTAAGGTGGGGAGTTCTTAGTGGATCATTTTAACCCCCTGTATATGTATAAAGTAAGGTTAACTCCACAGAATGAAAGGGTTGGGGTATAAGAACATGAGAAAAGGAACAGAATAGGCATCATGGTAAAAACAGAAAATCAAACAGGGATTAACAGACAGTAACTTAGCAGGAAAGAAGGCACAGTTAATTCTACAGGCCAGGTTTGTAGAACAGAAAAATTGCCTGGTTTTAAAACTGTCTTGAACATTCAGCAAACTAGTGATAATGGAATAATACTAAGGATAATGTAATCTTTTCAGAACTTGGAATTAGCAATGGAGATATCATGAAGAAGAACTTGGCTTAAGAAGCAGAATGTCTCCTTATGAAGTCAAAGGAAGGGAGGGAGGGAGGGAGGGAGGAGGGAGGAAGAGAGAATAGGCTGAGAACACCATAAGGACTACACAGAAGAGAGCTGCCTAAATCCGTGCAAGGTATTTTGAAAAATCTCCTATGATTTGTATACCAAAGGAAGAATGTTTGATACTTATAGATACCACATCAAAGAAGTCAAAACCTTTTTCCCTGAATATTCTATGTAAGATCTTCCCAGCATCCATTAATAGCTAGCTAAATTTTCTGCAATCAGATTCTACCCAGAAAAGGTCCCTGGATGCTCTGCAGTGATTTATATAAAAAATTAGTTCTCAGGGATTGGATTAAGGTGGTGGAGCAGGGAGGGAGCTTACTGCTCTAGTCTAGGAGAAGAAATTTTTAAAAAGTGGAGAGAGTGCAGTCTCAGGGGAAGAGTTAGGGAGAAAACGGCAGAGGAAACTGCACACAAAGTAGAGGGACACAGTGGACCTAGGTGGAGGGTGTAGATGTGCACAACTCAGGACCCCAGCAGCTGGGGGCTCTGTAACACCTTTGGACAGATTGCAGTAGCCCAGGCCACTGGCAATAAAGCTGCAGGAAGAACCTGGAAGGAATCTGGCTTGGAGTTCGGGGGACAGAGTACCTGCCAAACTAGAGAAGAAAAGGGCGAGGGCATGTTTCTCTCTCCCCGATTACCTTGCAAATGGCATCCTATAACAAGCCAAGAAAGAGTGGGTACACCATTTTGGACATGCATAACAGCTGCACCAGCTCATGTCAGCACCCAGCAACCAGCCAAACGGAGACTCCTGAGTCTGGCAGAGAGAACTTACAGAGAGGGCTGGGTGCTCATGACTGTGGCAGACTTGTGCGTCAGAACTGTGAAAACACTGAGGCTTCATGGGAGGGCTCAGGGCGTGGCTGGGTCTTTGGGCAGTCACTGTGGGAGGCTCCACATGCTCAGGGCTCCCTGATTCCCTGGTGAGGGACATTGCTGGGGAATGTGTGCTTACACCAAGGACTGAACAGATCCTTTGTGTGGTCCTTGTGGCAGCAAGGACGAATATTATACCCACTGGGGATAGCGCCCAAGCATTGGAGTCCTTTGAGGAGAGGAAGTGAGCTGACTACACCAACAGACCAGAACAAACCTCCCCTCTGATTAAAAAAAAGAAGAAATTTATCACACTCAATCTGGGTGTCACCTTAGACACTCCCTTCATCCTGGAGCACTGAACAGAGCTCCATGGCCATGCCCACCACACACCTCTAGGTATTCACGAAAAATGGACACTTCACTAATCCACAGAGGCATAGTCCAAAGACAAAAACCATCACAGGAAATAAAAAAGAGAGAGAGAGAGAAAGAAAGAAACCGGTGAGTATCTCCACAAATGCAGAATAATAAACACACCAATTCAAGAAACAAGAATAAGGAACACAACATGATGCCCCCAAAAGAACACAACACTTTAATACTAGACTGTGAAGATGAAGAGATTCAAGAAATGCCAGAAATGGAATCCAAAAAATTGACTGTGGGATTACTTAGAAGTAATCAGAAGCAAAAACATATATATGGCATGAAATAAAATTTCTACCACGAAATTGAGATCTCAAAGAAAAAGCAAAATGAAATCTTGGAAATGAAGAATTTAACAGAACAAATACAAACTGCAGTGGAAAGTCTTAACAACAGAATTGGTGAAGCTGAAGAAAGAATATCTGATTTAGAAGACAAATGAAAGGAAATTATATAGTCAGACCAAAAACAAGAAGAAGAAACCAGAAGACTAAAAAACATTGTTAGGAATCTACAGGATACTATCAAACAATCCAACATATGTTCAGGAGTTCCTGAAGGCATGGAAAGAGAGAAAGGATTAGAAGGCCTTTTTAGTGAAATAGTGACAGAAAACTTCCCTAATATGGAAAAAGAAAGGGACATCCAAGTACAGGAAGCACAACTCCTAACAGACATGACCACAAAAGACCTTCACCACAATACATCATAGTCAAACTCACCACAGTAAAACATAAAGATTCTAAAATGTACAAAACGGAAATGCCATATTACTTTCAGAAAATCTCCAATTAGAACTACAGCATAATTCTCATCAGAAACCCAAAGGCTAGGAGAGAGTGGCGAGATAATACTCTAATCATCAGAGAAAAAAAAACTGTCAACCCAGAATACTGTAATCCTGCAAAGCTCTCATTTATGAATGAAGGTGAAATAAAGATCTTCCTTAACAAACAGATATTTAAAAAATTTGTTACCACCTGTACAGCCCTGCAAAAGATGCTTAAGGATGTACTGCACACAGAAACACAAAAAAACATGGCCAAAACTACAACATAAAAAGGCAGAAAATCTCCCATTAAAAGTACAATGGAAATCCAAAGTTAAAAATGGGAATATTTATGGAAAAATGGCAGGGCAAAGTTCAAGTCCCAGCTGCTCCATTTCTGATCCAGCTCTCTGGAAATGCAGTAGAAGATGGCCCAAGTCCTTGGGCCCCTAACTTAAGTGGAAGATCCAGAAGAAGCTCCTGGCTACTGGCTTCAGAGCAGCTCAGCTCCGACCACTGGGGCCAACTGGGGAGTGAACTAGCAGATGGAAGACCTCTCTCTCTCTCTGCCTCTCATTCTCTCACTGTGTAACTCTGACTTCAAATAAATAAATAAATCTTTAAAAAAAAAAAAAAAAAAAGACTGAATCACCCTAATTCCTAAACCAGAAAAAGAAACAACCGAGAAAAAGAACTATAGACCAATATCCCTGATGAACATAGATGCAAAAATCCTCAACAAAATACTAGCTAACATGCTAACATCAGAAAGATCATTCACCTGGACCAAACAGGATTTATCCCTGGTATGCAGGTATGGTTCAAGATCTGTAAAATCGGCTGGCGCCACAGTTCACTTGGCTAATCCTCTGGCTGCGGTGCCGGCGCCCCGGGTTCTAGTCCCCGGTTGGGGCATTGGGTTCTGTCCTAGTTGCTCCTCTTCCAGTCCAGCTCTCTGCTGTGGCCTGGGAGTGCAGTGGAGGATGGCTCAGGTCCTTGGGCCCTGCATCCGCATGGGAGACCAGGAGGAAGTGCCTGGCTCCTGGCTGCGGATCGGCACAGCACACCGGCCGTAGCGCCCATTTGGGGGGTGAACCAACAGAAGGAAGACCTTTCTCTCTGTCTCTCTCTCTCTCTCTCTCACTGTCTAACTCTGCCTGTCAAAAAAAAAAAAAGCTATAAAAAAAAATCTGTAAATCATAAATTTGATACATAACATTAACAAACTGAAAAACAAAAATCATATGACTATTTCAATAGATGCAGAGAAAGCATTTCATAAGATACTACATCCTTTCATGATGAAAACATTAAGCAAATGGGGTATAGAAGGAACGTTCCTCAAAACAATCAAGGCAATTTATGACAAATCCACAGCCAGCATCTTATCGAATGGGGAAAAGTTGGAAGCATTTCCACTAAGATCTGGAAACCAGACAAGATGTCCATTCTCACGACTGCTATTCAATATAGTCCTATGAGATTTAGACAGAGACATTAGGCAAGAAAAGAAGTCAAAGTGATACAAATTGAGAATAAGGAAGTAAAACTATACCTATTTGCAGATGACATGATCCTATATATAGGGGATCCAAAAGACTACCCTAAGAGACTACTGGAACTCATAAAAGACTTTGGTAAAGTGGCAGGACATAAAATTAACACCAAAAAAATCAATAGCCTTTGTTTACACAGACAATGCCTTGGCTGACAAAGAACTTCTAAGATCAATCCCATTCACTATAGCAACAAAAACAATTAAATGTCTTGGAACAAATTTAACCAAGGAGGCCAAAGATCTCTATGATGAAAATTATAAAAATTAAAGAAAGAAATAAAGAAGACATCAAAAAATGGGAAAATCTTCCATGTTCATGGATTGGAAGGATTAATATTATCAAAATGTCCATACTACCACCATAAGCAATTTATAGATTCAATGTGATCCCAATCAAAATACCAACCACATAATTCTCAAATCTAGAAAAAACAATGCTAAAATTCATATGGAAACACAAGAGACCCTGAATAGCTGAAGCAATCTTATAACACAAAAACAAAGCCAGACAAGGATATAGGGGAAAAGGTACCCTAATCTACTGTTGGTGGCAATGTAAACTGGTAAAACCACTACACAAGACAGTTTGGAGATACCTCAGAAATCTGAATATAGTCCAACCATGCAACCCAGCCATCCCACTCCTCAGAATTTACCCAAAGGAAATTAAATTGGCAAATAAAAGAGCTGTCTGAACCTCAATGTTTATTGCAGCTCAATTCACAATAACTAAGACATGGAATCAACCTAAATGCCCATCAACAATAGACTGGATAAAGAAATTATGGGATATGTACTCTATAGAATACTATACAGCAGTAAAAAAGGATGAAATCCAGTCATTTGCAACAAAATGAATATAGGAAACATCATACTTAGTGAAATAAGCCAGTCTCAAAGGGACAAATACCATGTTTTTTTCCCTGATCTATGATAACTTACAGAGCACCTAAAATAAAACCTATAGAAGTGAAATTGACACCATGAGAAGCAATGACTTGAACAGCCCTTGTCTTAACTGTCAAGGAACAGTTTTTTTGTTTCATTTTTTTGTTTTTCCTTCTTAATGCCATTGGTTGAATTCTTCACTTAACAGAGAATTAATCACATGTATATAAAGTCAATTGAAAATAGATCCCAGTAAAGAATAAGAGTAGGAATAAGAGAGGGAGGAGCTGTATAGTTCTGCATACATTCCTACGTATGTACTTCTATGGGTGGGTTGGGAATGGGGGAGAGGGCAATTATGGGGGGAACAGCTACTATATTCCTAAAATTGTACTTGAGAAATTTGTACTCATTAAATAGAAAGTTTCTTTGGAAAAAAAAAAAAAAACAGAGACATCACAATACCAGATTTCAAGACATACTACAGGGCAGTTATAATCAAAACAGCCTAGTACTAGCAAAAGAAAAAAAAAAAAAAACGGACTCACAGACTAATGGAATAGAATAGAAACTCTAGAAATCAGTCCACACATCTACAACCAACTTATCTTTGACAAAGGAGCTAAAATTAATTCCTAAAACAAGGACAGTCTCTTTAACAAGCAGTGCTGAGAAAACTGGATCTCCATGTGCAGAGGTAAGAAACAAGATCTCTACCTTACACCTTACACAGAAACACACTCAAAATAGACCAAAGACCTAAATCTATGACTCGATACTATCAAATTACTAGAGAACATTGGAGAAACTCTGTAAGACATTGGCACAGGCAAAGACTTTTTGGAAAAGACTCCAGAAGCATAGGCAATCAAAGCCAAAATTTACAAATGGGATTACATCAAGTTGAGAAGCTTCTGCACCACAAAAGAAACACCCAACAAAGTGAAGAGGCAACTGACAGAATAAGAGAAAACATTTACAAACTATGCAAATGATAAAGAATTAGTATCCAGAATCTATAAACAGCTCAACAAAGTCAACAACAAAACAATCAGTTGAGAAATGGGCAAAGGACTTAAACAGGCATTTTTCAAGGGAGGAAATTCAAATAGCCAATATTCACAAGAAAAAATGCTCAAGATCACTAGTCAGCAAGGAAATGCAAATCAAAACTACAATGAGGTTTCACTTTACCCCAGTTAGAATGGCTGTCACGCAGAAATCAACAAACAATAAATGCTGGCGAGGATAGGCAAAAAGGTACCCTAATCCACTGCTGGTAGGAATGTAAACTGGCACAGCCAATGTGGAAGACAGTATGGACTGATAGAGTTTTTGGTCACAAAAGGCTTCCATAGCATTAGCAGTTCATGGCAAGAGCCTCAGGTGATAATTGACATCATCAACAAGAGTGTTAATTGTTAAATTAACAACAGAAGTCACTGTACACTTACTACCCATTTAGGACCTCTGTCCTTAATGAGTTGTACTATGAGAATTAACTGTAAAACTTGTTATCAAACAGTATTTTATACATTGTGTGTGTGTATGTGTGTGTGTGTGGGTAGGTGGGTGTGTGGGTGCAAACTGACGAAATCTTTGCTAGTACAGAGTTGGTTTTCTGTATATAAAGTTAATTAAAAATGAATCTTAATGAAGAATGGGATGGGAGAGGGAGTAGGAGGTAGGGCAGGAGATGGGGTGAGAGGGTGGGTATAGGGGGAAGAACCACTATATTCCTAAAGTTGCACCTATGAAATTTGCATTCATTAAATAAAAACTTAAAAAAAAAAAAAAAAAAAAAAAAAACAAAGACAGTATGGAGATACCTCAAAAAGCTGAAAACAGATCTACCATATGACCTAGCCATCCCATTCCTGGAAATTAACCCAAGGGAAATGAAATCGGTGTATGAAACAGTTATCTGTACCCCCACGTTTATCACAGCTCCATTATAGTACACATATACTATGGAGTACTACTCAGCTGTAAAAAAAAAAAAAAAAAAAAAGAAAGAAAGAAAGAAAAAGAAAAAAAAAGAAATCCTGTCGTTTGCAACATAATGACTGCAACTGGAAACTACTATACTTACTGAAATAAGCCAGTTCCCAAAAGACAGATATTATATGTTTTCCCTGATCTGTGGTAACTAATAGAGTACCTAAAATGTAATGTATTAGAGTAAAGTGGACATTTTGAGATTCAATGATGGTTTACAGCCCTTGTCTCAACTGTTGAAGAACACTGGTTTTTTTCTTCATACTATTTGTTGAATTCTTTACTTATTATAGGGTTAATCTTATTAGTATAAAGTAAACTGAAAATATATCTTCATAAAAATTAAGAGTGGTAATACAAGAGGGGAGAGGAAGAAAGATGGGAGTGTGGGCAGGAGGTAGGGTAGGGTGGGAAGTAATACTATGTTTCTAAATCTGTATATATGAAATACATGAAATTTGTATACTTTAAATAAAATTTTTAAAAAAATAAAATAACCATGTTCACCCCCCCAAAAAAAAACAGACCAAGAAGTTTGCCACCTATGTACATAAACAGGTGGATATAGATATGTACTCTAAACCAAATAAATAGATGTTATAAATTAAAAAAAAAAAAAAACACTTTCTGAACAAGGCTTTCCATAACGTTTTAAGGGTCTTCAAAAAAAAAAAAAAAATACAGCAGATGAACTGGAGGCAAGAAATATCCCCAGAAAGGCTACAAAGACACATATGGGGACCATGAAAAACTGCAGGGACGGTACCTGAAATAAGCATCAGAAGATACTTTGCCCAGAACAATTAATGTATAGGGGCTACAACAAATAGGCAGGAAAGGTGGCAGAGTCCAGGTTACCTATAATTTATTATTTGGTATTATTTGTGTTCAGCTGAGAGTGGCAAGATGAAAACAGTGGTACTTAGATTAGCAGAAGCGGAGAAAGCATTTTAGAAGGCTGCCATCAGACATAATGGGACAACAGCCTGAACCAGAGTTCATATAAAAGAGGATGTGGAAAAGTAGATCAAAATACAAGAAGATGGGTTGAACTTAAAAACAAAGAAAGGAGAATCAATAAACACAAGACCAGAATGACAGTAGAAACACAAATAATAAAGTAGAATTAGAATACTGTCTGAAAAGTGAGGTATTTAATCAAGAATTTATCTTTACAAGGACCAGTGTTGTGGTGCAGTGAATTAAGCTGCAACACCAGCATCCTGAAACATGATAAAAGTCCCAGCTGCTCTGCTTCCCACTGAACTCCTTGCTAAAGTGCCTGGGAAAGCAGCAGATGACCCATGTACTTGGTCCCTGCCATACGCGTGGAAGACCCAGATGGAGCTCTGTGCTCCTGGCTTTGATGTGGACCAGCCCTAGCCATTGTGGCTATTTATGAACGTGAACAAGCAAATTTGTTTGACTTACATCTCTTTCTTCACCCTCTCTTCTCTCTCTTCCTATCACTCTGCCTTTCAAGCAATAAACTCCATTTTTAAAAAAATATTTACAAGGCTGGCACTAAGGCATGGTAAGTTAAACCTTCACCTACAGCACTAAAATTCCATGTGGGCGCCGGTTCATGTCCCCAGCTGCTTCTCTTCCAATCCAGCTTTCTGCTTATGGCCTAGGAAAGCAGTGAAAGATGACCCACATGCTTGGGGCCCTGCGTCCATGTAGGAGACCTGGAAGAAGCTCCTGGCTCCTAGCTCCTGGATCCTGGCTTCAGATTCGCCCAGCTCAAGCATTTCAGTCATTTGGAGAGTGAACCAGTTGATGGAAGACCTCTCTCTCTGTCTCCCTCTCTCTGTAGATCTGCTTCTCAAATAAATCTTCTTTAAAAAATTTACATTTTTATGAATATAAATTTCAGGAGGTCTGAATAAGCATTTTTCTGAACTTCTGCCTGCCATAGACAACCCGTAATGTAAGTGGAAAAATGAACAAATGATAAATAAAAACAGGTCCTTTACAAATCTGACCCTATGGGAGCTGGCACTGTAGCACAGTGGGTAAAACCACTTTTGCAACACTGGGATACCACATGGGTGTCAGTTCATGTCCTGACTGCTCCACTTCCAATCCAGTTCCCCTCCTAATGGCCTGGGAAAAGCAGCAGAAATGGTCCAAGTGTTTGGACCCCTGCCACCCAAGTGGGAGCCCAGATGAAGCTCCTGGCTCCTGGCTTCAGCCTGCTGTCCCACCCTGGCCATTGCAGCCATCTGGGGAGTAGACCAAGGAATGGAAGATCTCTCTCTTTCTCTCTAACTCTCTCCCTGTCTCTGTTTCTTCCTCCAACTCCTTCTAAATAAATAAATAAATTTTTAAAAAAATTACCAAACCCTGCAAATCTCAAAATATTTTGTGAATACATGTCCAATGTAGAATTCAGTTATTAAAATTTAAGAATTCAAATTATATGGACTTGGAGAAGGCATTTGGTACAGAAGCTTAAATCAAAACTTGTGACACCAACATTCCGTATCAGAGTGCCTAGTTTGTATCCCAGTAATTCTACTTCTAAAAGAGATTCCTACTAACATGCACCTTGGGAGACAGCACATGATGGCCCAAGTACATGAGTCCCAGTGTTGGGGAAGCAGATCAAGTTCTGGGCTTTTCGTTCTGGCCTGGCCCAACTCCAGCTATTGCAGGCATTTGGAAAGTGAACCAACAGATGGAAGATCCCCTCTGCCTGTCCCTTTTCCCTTCTGTTTCACTGCCTACATATACAACAAAATTCTTAAATTATATGAAATTTAAACATTAAATTATTTTCATTTATAAGCAATCATTAAGATTAAACATTTACAGTTACATCAAAGCTGAGCCTGGAAGTTGAAGTGATGAGCTTTCTTTAGAAATGTGAAAAATAGAAACCTATTTCCAAATCCAAATCATAAGACTTTCTGTGAAATTACAATCCATTTTAATAATGTACAAAATGCATACCTTTAGTGTTCCATCAGCTGAACAACTAGACAAAAGTTTATCATC
Organism: Oryctolagus cuniculus; assembly: GCF_964237555.1. Classification (NCBI taxonomy): domain Eukaryota; kingdom Metazoa; phylum Chordata; class Mammalia; order Lagomorpha; family Leporidae; genus Oryctolagus; species Oryctolagus cuniculus. The sequence goes on along the minus strand of NC_091442.1, from coordinate 101,624,665 downwards.
TGGTGAAAATCTGCAATGATTGACTGAATTTGTATGACCAAACATCGTATTTCGGCATACGTTTTGATTCAAATCCCAGAGCTACTTGAGAAAGATAAAAAGATAAAAAAATAATTAGTACTGAGCAGGAAAAAGTTACAAATCATATACAGTTCTTCTTTCCCTCCCATTGAAATTTTGGTTGTAAGACATGGCTCAATTCACAGTAACACAAAGGTGTCAAACACAAAGATAAATTTGTGACTAACAAGTAAACTGGGCAGCCTTTAGATCAGCATCTAAATCTACTATGGAACTCAAAGGTTCACCTAGACTTTGGACAGTGCTCTAAGTAACTAACAAAACAATTACTGTTTTTAAAAAATGTTCATTTTTTTCACTTATTTGAAAGGCAAAGAGAAAAAGAGGGGGCTTCAATTCCTAAGTGCCCACAACAGTGAAGCAGGGTAGGCCAAAGCTAGGAGCATGCCTCCATGTGGGTGACAGAGACTCGAGTACTTGAGCCATTACCTGCACCTCCCAGGATGTGCATTAGCAGGAAGCTGGAGTTGAGTGCAGATCTGGGACTCAAACCCAAGCACATCAACATGGGATACAGGCATCCCAAGCAGTGTCAACTGCTGCAACAGAAGTCCACCCCAGTGACTGATGATTTTAACTAAGTGGTTTAGAAGCACTGTTATTTTACTCAGTTATAATGAATTACAGTAGGTAATATGTAAGTTGCTAGGTTATACAACTCTAAAAATGGTCACTTATAAAATTCCTTAATGCAAACCTTGAATCATCTAACCAATCTCAAAGCTATTACTATTCTAAAAAAATTATTCAAAAAATCCAAAGATAGGCATTAGGTATAAATACATTGGACAGGAAATATAAGGGGTTAGAAGGGTATGTCAAACAAAATCTCCAGAAAGTAATTACCCAACTCCACAATGTGGCACATTCTGTGGGACAAATGACTCAATTTTTCTAACAAACGGCACAAGAAAGGGTGTAAAGGGAAAGGGAACTTTTACAGAATAAGAGTTTAGAGACATAACAACCAAATGTCATATGATATGATTGGATTTTGATTCCAATAAACCTATGACCAAAAAACATGTTTTTAACACTATGGGGGAAGGGAACATGGACCACATAATTACAAAGCTATATTTGATTACATTTGGTATGAAAATGGCATAGTACTTATGTTTAAGACATCCAAGATGCATGCTGAGGTATACTGGATGAGATGACACAATATCCGAGATTTGCCATAAAATGCTCTAACCAAAAGGGGGGAGGGTGGTGGAAAGTAAGATTGACGAAATATTAATAATTGTTGGAGCTAAATGATAGATACCACGTTGGTTCATTATTGTATTTTCACTCTCCGGGTATATTTGAAAAAACTACATTAAGCCCAGAAGAAGAAATCATAAATCCCCAATCTTATAATCAGTAAGTGAGCCAAGTCCTGTTCTCTGTGCCTATTTCCATCCTTGGCTTCTTTATGCCAAAACTATATTCAGAACTGATAAGGCAAGTTACATAGAGGCAGCTTCAGATGTACATATTTTCACTGACTTCTCTCAGCTCAAAACCCAACAAAGTACCAATAAGTTCCAATAGTCTTTATGGTAATGAAGGTATGGTTTGAGTATAGTAGATCTTAAAGCAAAATTTGTCCTCTATTAAAATTGTTTACTAATTGATGAGCTCCTCCTACATGGTAAAAGTTTTTGACCGTATTTAAGAGGAAGAAATATAAATTTTCTCAATCTACAGAATGCTTAAAAACAGCATCCAAAGTTGTTCATACATATGAGGATCTTCAAAAAGTTAATCAGGGCAGGCGCTGTGGTGTAGCGGGTAAAGCCGCCACCTGTGGCACCAGCATCACATATGGATGCCAGTTTGAGTCCCAGCTGCTTCACTTCTGATCCAGCTCCCTGCTAATGTACCTGGGAAAGCAGCAGAGGATAGCCTGTGTTCTTGGGCCCCTGCACCCACGTGGGAGACCCACAAGAAGCTCCTGGCTCCTGGCTTCGGATTGGCCCAGCTCTGACCATTGCAGCCATTTGGGGAGTGAAGCAATGGATGGAAGATATGTCTCCCTCCCTCTGTCTGTCTCTGTAACTCTGCCATTCAAATAAATAAATCTTTTAAAAAAAGTTCATCAAAAATCTGTATTATGAAAAAAACCATACAAAGATTTCAAAAAGTTTACACCAAAATAAACATCTTTTTTAAAGGGAAAAAAAAATTTAGAGTGACAGACAACGGAAGAGACCCAAAGAGAGAGATCTTCCATCTGCTGATTCACTCCCCAGATAGCTGCAACAGTGTCAGAACAAAGCCAGGAACCTGGAACTCCACCCAGGTCTCCCACATGGGTGGCAGGGGCCGAAATATTTGGGCCATCTTTGGCTGTTTTCCCAGGCATAGTAGCAGGAAATTGAATGGGAAGCACAGCAGCCAAGATTCAAACCAGCACTCTTATAGGGGACACTAGAATTGCAGGCAGCAACTTACCCCCACAGCGTTAACTCCTAAACTTATCTTTTAATTCCATTTTCCATGAACTTTTTTAAGTACTCTCATAGTACAACAGTTCTTTTTTTTTTTTTTTTAAGATTTATTTATTGGGGCTGGCACTGTGGCACAGTGGGTTAAAGCCCTGGCCTGAAGCGCAGGTCACAGTTCAAGCACTATGCTATGCTGAAGGCCATATTCCCTACAGACTTTTCAGTTACATCAGCCAATATAAATTTTTTTTTTTACTTAAGCTAATATGAAAGCTTCTATTCCTAACCAAAAAAAGTTAGGGTAATACAATCTATAAGAAATCAAAGGAGATGTTCTGATACATCAATTAAATTTATCAATATATTTCTCAATAGCCACACCTACTTTGAGGAAGAAGTCACTTGACCCAGTGGCCAAGAGAAGGTACTGACTTTGGTTGGTGAAACAGCAGCAGTTGACTTGCTCTGAGTGCTCATCATAAGTACGTACTAGTTCCCCAGTCACAGAATTCCAAATCTAAAGAGAACAGAGAAAATCAGTTTACAAATATCCACTATTTTCAAAGGCAGAACCAAAGGACAAGGCAAGCTTGAGTCACTTTGCAGTTTCCATCTATCCTGCCAGGGCAGATTTTCCCAGGCATACATGATGAGCACTTCTCCTTCTCTAAAACATGGCTGTATTTTGCCTCAATGTTTTTTAAAAAAAAAAATCAAAAATTACCTGCAAGTTTACACATGTTTTTCAGTAGCATAACTGGAATCTCATGAAAGCAAAACATTATTCAAAGGCAAGATTTCATATATTCCTATGAATGACGGCAGCAGAGAAGTGCTGTAAAGAAGGTGGCATACAGGACTGCAGATCAAAAGATTAAGCCCAAGACGTGACTCTATCACTTAATGATTTGTGTGTTCTTAACTTACCTGCACCTCAGCTCTCTCTGTGAAATGGGGATATTTTTAACTCTCCTACACAATTCCAGGTATCAAATGAGATAATAAACCTAAGTATATTGTAGACTTCAAGGTTCCATATAAATAAGTAAAGGCAGATTGCTCAGTTAAAAAAAAAAAAAAGTGGGGGAGAGGCTTGTGAGTTTGAGAGAAACCTAGCTTTCAACCCTGATATAATTTTTTTAAAAATTTATTTATTTGAGAGTCAGAGTTAAACAGAGAGAGATGGATAGAGAGAGAGAGAGAGAGAGAGAGAGAGAGAGAGAGAGAAAGTCTTCTATCCACTAGTTTATTCTCCAATTGCCGCAATGGCCAGAGCTGCGCCAATCTGAATCCAGGAGCCAGGATTCTTCTGGATCTCCCACACGGGTGCAGAGATCCAAGGACTCAGACTATTTTCCACTGTTTTCTCAGGCCATAACAGAGAGCTGGATCGGAAGTGGAGCAGCCGGGACTCAAACCGGCATCCATATGGGATGCTAGCACTGCAGGTGGCAGCTTTACCCACTATGCCACAGTGCTGGCTCCTGATACTATTTTTTAAAGATTGATTTATGGGGCCAGCACTGTGGTGTAGCAAGTAAAGTCTTTGCCTGCAATGCCAGCATCCCATACGGGTGCTGGTTTGAGTCCCACTGCAACACTTCTGATCCAGCTCTCTGCTATGGCCTGGGAAGGCAGTGCAAGATGGCCCAGGTCCTTGGGCCCCTCCACTCACATGGAAGACCTGGAAGAAGCTCCTGGTTCATGGCTTTGGATCGGCTCAGCTTCAGCTGTTGCGATCACTTGAGGAGTGAACTAGCGAATGGAAGACCTCTCTCTCTCCCTACCTCTGCCTCTCCCACTAACTCTGACATTCAAATGAACAGATAAATCTTAAAAAAAAAAAGAAAAAGAACTTGTTGAAATGAAATGGACACTATGAGAAACAGTGACTTGATCAGCTCTTGTCCTGACGGTTGATGTACAATGTAATACTTTATCCATTTTAGTATTTTTTTTGTTCTAGTACCATTGGTTAAACTCTGTAATTAACACACAATTATTCTTAGGTGTTTAAATTTTAACTGAAAAGTGATCCCTGTTAGGAATTTGGAAAACATTATGCTGAGTGAAATAAGCCAATCCCAAAGGGACAAATACCACTTGTTCTGCTTGATAGGTGACAACTAACTGAGCACCAAAAAGGAAACCTGTTAAAGTGAAATGAACACTATGAGAAACGGTGACTTGATCAGCCCTCACCCTGACTGTTGATGAGCAACTTGATATGTTTTCCCTCTTAGTATTTTTTTTGTTTGTTCTACTTAATACTTTTGGTTGAATACTGTAATCAATACACAATTCTTCTTAAGTGCTGAAACTTAACTGAAAAGTGATCGCTGTTAAATATAAGAGTGGGAATAAGAGAGGGAAGAGATGTGCAATTCGGGACATGCTCAAGCTGACTCACCTCAAACGGTAGAGTTAGAAACATACCAGGGGATTCCAATTCAATCCCATCAAGGTGGCATGTACCAATGCCATCTCACTAGTCCCAGTGATCAATTTCTGTTCACAATTGATCATAATGATAGGACTAAGAACCAAAGGGATCACATAAACAAGAATAGTGTCTGCAAATACTAGCTGATAGAATAAAAAAGGGAGAGAATGATCCAACATGGGAAGCGAGATACATAGCAGACCCATAGAATGGCAGATGTCCTAAACAGCACTCTGGCCTCAGAATCAGCCCTTTAGGCATGCGGATCTGGCTGAAATGCCCATGAGAGTATTTCAGGCATGGAAAGCCAAGACACTCTGAAAAAAAAAACAACCTAAATGAAAGATCTCCACGAGTGAGATCCCAGTGGAAAGAATGGGTCATCAAAGAAGGAGGTACCTTTCTCTGAAGGGAGGAAAGAACTTCCACTTTGACCATGGCCTTGTCTAAATATGATCAGAGTCAGTGAACTCAGGGGGTTTCCATAGCCTTGGCAGCTCATGACAAGAGCCTAGGGTGATTACTGATACCATAAACAAGAGTGTCAATTTGTTAAGTCAACAACAGGAGTCACTGTGCACTTACTCCTCATGTAGGATCTCTGTCCTTAGTGTGCTGTACATTGAGATTTAATGCTATAACTAGTACTCAAACAGTATTTTATACTTTATGTTTCTGTGTGGGAGCAAACTGTTGAAATCTTTACTTAATGTATGCTAAACTGATCTTCTGTATATAAAGAGAAACGAAAATGAATCTTGATGTGAATGGAAGGGGAGAGGGAGTGGGAAAGAAGAGGGTTGCGGGTGGGAGGGACATTATGGGGGGAAGCCATTGTAATCCATATTCTGTACTTTGGAAATTTATATTCATTAAATAAAAGTTAAAAAAAAGAAAAAGAAAAAAAAAAAGACTCCGCATGCTTATCAACACAATATTTTCAAAAAAAAAAAGTTGATTTATTTATTTGGATGGCAGAATTACAGAGAGACAGAGGGAGACAGAGAATCTTCCATCTGCTAGAACTCAATCCAGGTCTCCCACATGGGTGAAAGGGGTCCAAATACTTAGGCCACCCTCTGCGGTTTTACCAGGTGCATTAGCAGGGAGCTGGATCGGAAGTGGGACAGCCAGCACTCAGAAAAGCACTATACTAGAAATCAGTGTGACAGAGGTGGCTTAATCTGCTGTGCCACATAACCAGCCCCAACCCTGTTATTATTAATGTGAAGCTAGGCAAATGACTGTATCTCCAAATATGTTATCTTCTGTAAAATGGAGTCAATATTTACCTTGTCAATTGTAGTAAGAAACTCATAATGTAACATAAAGAAGTGTGTACATGAAGCCTCTCACAAGGCTAAGTTTTCAGTAATCATCATTCAAGTTACTATGTAGGACAAACAAGCACTCTGTTCCATATCATAATGAACAAAGAAATAAATTAATTAATCTTCACTGGGATTTTTACTTTTTAGAGGTACTGATGTCCCCTCTCATAGTATTCACTTTTGATCTTATCAAAGCATTTATTAGAAGATCCAGAATTCCAACGAGTTTATCCTGGGGTCAGTGCCATGACCTAGCAGGTAATCATACCGCCTGCAGTGCCGGCATCCCATATGGGCGCCAGTTCAAGTCCCAGCTGTTCCACTTCCAATCCAGCTCTCTGCTATGGCCTGGGAAAGCAGTAGAAGATGGCCCAAGTCCTTGGGCCCCTGCACCCAAGTGGGAGACCCAGAGGAAGCTCCTGGCTCCTGGCTGCAGATCAGCACAGCTCCAGCTGTTGCGGTCAACTGAAGAGTGAACCAGCTGACGGAAGATCTCTTTCTCTCTGCTTCTCTTTCTCTCTGTGTGTAACTCTTTCAAGTAAAATAAAATAAATCTTTTTTTAAAAAGTTTATCTTTAAAAAAAAAAGATATTTCTTTGAAAGGCACAGCTACAGAAAGAGACAGAGAGAATCCTCCATCTGGTTCACTCCACAAATGGTCACAACAGCCTGGTCTGGGCCACAACAAAGTCAGGAGCCAGGAACTCCATCTTGGTCTCCTACAAGAGTGGTGAGGGTCCAAGTCCTTGGCCCATCTTCTACTACCTTCCCAGGAACAACATCAGGAAGCTGGGTTAGAAGCCGAATAGCCAGGACTCAAAGCGGGACTCCAATATGAGATGTCAGCATCACAAGCAGCAGCTTAACCCACAGTGTCACAACACCAACCCCACGAATTTATCTTATTTTGGAATTATTCAACAAGTATTTCTGCATCACCATTTATATTTTGAGTTCTTAGGAAATCTGTGCAGTTCTGACTTTGGAACTACCCAGAGTGAGCAACTCCAAGTATCACTTCAAAGTAAATGAATGTTAGGACGGCTATCAAGAATTAGATTTTACCAAGGTTTGAACTGTTCCACAGCCTCCATTCCTTCAACTGAGTGAATACTCCCTATACAACCTTCTTACCTGCCGCACGTAGCCAGATTCAGTACCTCACAACTTCCTTGAAGAAAGCCTAAAGTGAGGTCTCGCCTCCATGTATCAGTGATAAAACATCCCCAAGTCTTCAGTTCCTTTTAAATTCCATATTATTATAAATGCTCCAGTAAAAAGTCAAATGTATGACTTGACGGGGGTGGGGCAAGATGGTGGTATAGCAGCAGGATGTTCCAAGTCACGCAGGGAAAAATGGATAATCAATAATCAATGAGTAGAGGTGATACAAGCAGGTGGCAGAATCACAAAAAGTTCACTGCATAAAGCAATTGTGGGATATGTACACTATGGAACTACACAGCAGTTAAAAAAAAAAAAAAAAAAGATGAAATCCGGTCATTTGTAACAAAATGGAGCAATCTGGAAAACCTCATACTTAGTGAAATAACCCAGTCCCAAAGAGACAAATACTATATGTTCTCCCTGATTTGGGAGAATTAATAGCGTTCCTAAAATGAAAGATAAAGAAGTGAAATTGACACTTTTAGAATCAATGACTTGAATAGCTCTTGTCCTGACTGTAGAGGGACAATTTACTATTGTTACTTTTTATTTTGTATTTCCTCTGTTTCTTTGTTTCCTTTCTTTTTCTTTTCTCTTCTTCATGTTGTATGTTGAACTCTATGTAACATAGAGGCAATCATATGTATATTAAGTCAATTGGAAAAAGATCCCAGTAAAAAATAAGAGAGGGAATAAGAAAGGTGGGAGGTAGTCTATATAACTATAAATCAGTATAGTTCTGCATACAGTCCTACAGACCTACTTCTAAGGGTACAGCCTCAAAACTTGTCATGGGACTCCAAACACATTAAAATCAATGGTGTAAAGGCCATCTTAACTGTTAAAATGATCATATTAAATAATAAAGTCAACATATAGATAGGTTTAAGTGTAGAAGTGATCATATAAATAACATCAAGTGTCTATTAATAATAGATAGAATTAAAAAGGAATGAATGTCCAATATGGGAAGCAGTCCACACAACAGACTCCTAGAAAGACATTCCCTGTAAGTAACACTGTGACCTCAGAATCAACCCTTAAGGCTTCCTGGTCTGGCTGAAAGGCCTGTGAGAGCATTTCAGGCAAGGAAAGCCAAGACTCTATGGCAAAAAATATCATACACGGAGGATCTCTGTGTAGACCTCAGTGGAAAGAAAGGGCCATCAAAGAAGGGAGGAGAGAACATCCATTTTTCTTATGGTTGTGTCCAAATACTGATGGATTCTATGGTCACAAAAGGCTTCCATAGCCTTGGCAGCCTATGGCAAGAGCCTCAGGTGATCACTGACATCATAAATAATAGTGTTAATTGTGAAAGGAACAACAGAAGTCACTGTGCACTTAGTCCCCATGTAGGACCTCTGTTCTTAATGAGTTGTACTATGAGAACTGATTTCAAATCATGTTCTCAAACAGTACTCTATATGTTGTGTGTGTGTGTGTGTGGGTGCAAGCTGTTGAAACATGTTCTTAACATGGAGTTGGTCCTCTGTATATAAAATTAAACTAAAAATGAACCATAATAAAGAAGGAGATGGGATAGGGAGAGGGAGGTGGGATGGGAGTCAGTGGGAAGGTGGGTGTGGGGGAAAGAACCACCATATTCTTAAAGATCTACCTATGAAAAATGCATTCATTAAATAAAAACTTTTAAAAAAAAGTTAAATGTATGGACAAGAGACAAGAAAGAATAATTAGTAGATACAAATTACCCTTTATTTACTTCTCAGATCAGTAACCCAGCTGTTGCTCACCCATCTGGCTTTGCACTAAATATATGTCAGTTTGTAAAAATGTTTTAAAAATCTAGTCTGCATTTCACAAATTATATATTTTACATCAGGAATCTAATCTTAGACAATAATTTTGTGCGACACTTCTGATCACAATGCACTCAAATTTTTCAAATGATGTTTAACCCACAGACCTATTTATGGCAAATTCATTAACTTGTAATTTTTTTTCTGCCTGGTAAATTTCTCAGGCTGATCAATGTAGGCATTTTTGCTGATGCTTAAAAATAAAAAAACTTTCAAACAGTGTTACTTTATAATGGATCAAGTTAGAGGATCAACAAGCAAGAGTACTGTTATTCCTACTTACCCTAGTCCCCATTACAGGAAATGAAAATGAATTCTGTGGTAATTACAACTTAAGAGGAAAAATATTTTCCTACCTTCACTTTCCTATCCACTGAGCAGGTTGCTATAAAATTTTCATCTGTAGAGAATGTACAACAAAGTACTTCATCTTCATGAGCCTTGATTTCTAGAAGTTTCTCTCCTGTTTCAGCTTTGAACACCTACACAAACAGTAGTATCTTTTTAAAATAAGCCACCTAGCCATGGGCCATTACTCAATACAAATATTTCTTTACAAGTTCGGAATCTTTATTATTTACAAAACAGAAATGAACTAGGCAAAATCACTCCAAAATCGAAATGTCTGTCAGAATTTGTAAAACTTAACATAAACTGGGAGATCTTCAAAAAGTTCATGGAAAATGTGCATTTTCTGTTAATTCCACCTTTCTTTTTTTTTTTTTTTTTTTTTTTACAGGCTGAATGGACAGTCAGAGATAGAGACAGAGAGAGAAAGGTCTTCCTTTTTCACTGGTTCACCCCCACAATGGCCGCTGAGGCCAGCACATTGCACTGATCCGAAGCCAGGAGCCAGGTGCTTCTCCTGGTCTCCCATGCAGGTGCAGGGCCCAAGGACTTGACCCATCCTCAACTGCACTCCCAGGCCATAGCAGAGAGCTAGACTGGAAGAGGAGCAACCGGGACAGAATCCGTCGCCCCAACCGGGACTAGAACCCGGGGTGCCGGCGCCGCAGGCAGAGGATTAGCCTAGTGAGCTGGGTGCCGGCCTAATTCCACCTTTCCATGAGCTTTTAAAAATTTTATTTATTTAATTTATTTGTCAGAGAGAAAGAGGGAAAAGAATGCTAGTTCACTCCCCAATGTCCACAACAGGAGAAAGCCAGGAGCCAGGGACTCTAGTCAGGTCTCCCATATGGGTATTAAGGACCCAACTATTTGAGTCAACACTTGCTGCTTCCAAGGGTGTGTACTGGCAGGAAGCTAGAATCAGGAGTAAAGCCAGAACTCAGGCCCAACACTTTGATATGGGATACATGCATCCTTAGCAGCATCTTAACTGGTACACCACTCACTCACCATGAACTTTTTAAGGCACCTTCATAGAGAACTATCTATTGTTGAATGTTGAAAAGTATCAATAAAAATAAACAGAATACAGTTGTAGTTTCTGAAACTATTTTGGCAAATTCTTTTTTCTTAAATATTTATTTGTTTATTTGAAAGGCAGAGTTTACAGAGAGAGAGGGGGAGAGACAGAGAGATAAAGATCTTCCATCTGCTGGTTTACTCCTCAGATGGGCCAGGTAAAAGACAGGCGCCCAGAGCTTCCTCCAGATTTCCCATGTGCGTTTGGGGGCCCAAGAACTTAGACCATCCTCTGCTGCATTCCTAGGCACACTAGCAGAGAACTGGACCAGAAGTGGAGCATCTGGGTCTCAAACCAGTGCCCATATGAGATACCAGCATCACAGGCGAAGGCTTAACCTGCTATGCCACAATATTGACCCTCAAATGTGGGTATCTTTTTCTTAAAGATTTATTTATTTATTTGAAAGGCAGAATTACAGAGAGGCAGAAGCAGAGAGAGAGAGAGACAGGTCTTCCATCCACCGTTTTACTCCGCAGATGACCACAACTGCCGGAGCTGCGCTGATCCGAAGCCAGGACCCAGGAGCCAGGAGCCTTATCCAGGTGTCCCTGAATGTGGTATCTTAACCAATGAACCAAATGCCTACCCTATACAAATTCTAATCTACACGGGATTGGGTACATTTATCTCATGAGATGTTTACCTGCAAGGTTTTGTCAGCTCCGCAAGAGGCTATTCTCTGACCATCCATCGAAAAGCAGGCGTGGTAAACAGCATCTGTATGGGGGCGGACAACTAAGCGGGAGAGATTCTTGATGTTTTCTTTGTTTCTGAATACAAGGAAAAAAATTCACAGAAATCCAATAAATTAGAGTAAAAGTAACTATTTTCTCTCAGTAACAAAGTAAAGCATATCCTTTAACATGCATATATTCCCCAAAACTACAAAATTCTAAAAGTAATAACATGCAAATAACAATATACCTCTGCTAAACAGAAAACAAAATCTAACAAAAGTGGCATTTTGCAAGAAATGCCAGGCAACCTGTTATGTTACAAATGTCACTGAGTTAGTAGAAATCTAGTTAATCAAATACATATCACTTTCTATTTCCTTTTGATACTTTAATATAGTCACAGGTAAAGACAAAACATTATGTAAGGGTACCTTCCAAAAAATCTCCATCTCTTAAAATGAAAGAAACCATAGCAAAATGAAGTTTGTTTCCTACCTAAAATCTGACACTATGCCCACCATTATGATGATGTACTTTAAAAATTCTTCTCTCTCACTCTAATTTTCAAACACATAAGAAAAAAGGTAAAACAATGTTATTTTCTTTGTATCCTTAATGAATACCAACTATTTATATTAATATAGATATTATTCCTCATGAGCTAAAGGATAAAGGAATATAATATGTACTTAGGACAAAGTCCTGTCTCTCCCTCTCTCTGTAACTTTCAAATCTCTGTCTCTTCCTCTCTCTGTAACTTTCAAATAAATAAATATATCTTTAAAAGTAAAATAAAATAAACTCTAATTAGATCAAGAAAAAATTCTTTCTTGAGCTATGCAATTGCCAAAGGCTCAGAAAATGATCTTCACAATAAAGGGTATATTAGGGGTCGGCACTATGGCAATGATTCGAGTCCCAGCTGCTCCACTTCTGATTCAGTACTTTGGCAATGCAGCTGGGATAGCAGTGAAGTACTTGGGCTCCTGCCACCCACATGGAAGACCCAGTTGGAGTTCCAAGCTCCTGGCTCTGGCCTGGCCCAGCCCCGGCTCTTATAGCCATTTGGGGAGTGAACCGACAGATATAGATTGTGAATTCCTTTGGGAAAACTTTAGCACCAATGCTTAGCACATCAGAGACACTCAAAAGCTAGTTGAACTAAACTGAATCAAGGGAAACACTTGATTCAGTTTAAGCAACCTTATTGGAAACAACACTTGGGGTCATAAAATTACATATATCAGGGCTGGCACTGTGGTGCAATGGGTTAAGCCACAGCCCACACTGTCAGCATCCCATACGGGCACGGGTTCAACCCAGCTCCCTGCTAATGCACCTGGGAAAGCAGCGGAGGATGGCCCAAGTCCAGTCCTTAGGACCCTGCACCCACATGGGAGACCTGGATGAAGCTCCTAGCTCCTGGGTTTGGCCTGGCCCAGCCCCGGTTGTTGCAGCCATCTGGGGAATGAATCAGCAGATGGAAGACCTCTCTCTCTCTCTCTCTGCTTCTGTTTCTCTATAATTCTGTCTTTCCAATAAATACATCAATCTTTTATAAATAAATTATACATATAAAAAGACAACCACTCACATTATCTCAAGCTGTAAGGAAAGCACAGCATATAGAAAGAGCACTGTGGCGTAGCAGGGTTAGCCTCCACTTGTGGTGCCAGCATCCCATATGGTTGGAGTCTAGGTTGCTCCACTTCCGATAACAGCTCTCTGCTAATGGCCTGGGAAAGCAGTGGAAGATGGCCCAAATGCTTGGGCCCCTGCACCCAAGTGGGAGACCTGGAAGAGCTCCTGGCTCCTGGCTCCTGGCTCCTGGCTTCAGATGGGCCCAGCTCCAGGCATTGTGGTCATTTGAGGAGTGAACTAGTGGATAAAAGATCTCTCTCTGTCTCTCCCTCTCTCTGTGTGTAACTCTGCCTCTCAAATATATAAATAAATATTTTTTAAAAAAGCATGAAAATAAAAGTCACAGAGACCCAGAAACTAAATCCCATTCAATCAAACACATGAGTTCAGTCAAGTAACAATTTCCTTGTGCCTTAATTTTCTGGTTTGTAAAACAAGGCAATTAATACTTATCTTAAAAGGTTGTTTTGAAGATTAAATGGAATAACATGTGATTATACAATACATAAAATACACTGATGACAGCTCATCCTTTCCTTTTTACTAATTGATGAGTCTAAGAGCAAAAGTGAAGGGGCAGGCACTGTGGTATAGTGGGTAAAGCCTCCACCTGTGATGCCAGATCCCATATGAGTACCAGTTCGAGTCCCGGCTGCTCCACTTCCAGTCCAGCTCCCTACTAATTCACCTGAGAAGGCAGAGAATGGACCAGGTACTTGGGCCCCTGTGCCCAGATGAAAGACCTGAAAGAGGCTACTGGCTCCTGGCTTTGGCGGGGCCCAGGTTGTGGCCATTTGGAGAATAAACTAGCAGATGAAGGATCTCCCTCTCTCTGTGTGTCTCCCTCCCTGTAACTCTGCCTTTCAAATAAATAAAATAAATCTTTATTTAAAAAGAAGAGCAAAAGTAAAGAGCCTCCTTCAAGAAGTAGGAGAATTAGGATTCTGTGGACATTTAATAATGGCAAAGTACAAATTACCTTATAGCCATTATCTCACACAAATTTTCACAAAAAGACTACCTTTAAGGATTGCTATCAGGGCCAGTGTTGTGGAACAGTGGGTGAAGCCACTGCCTGTGATGCCAGCATCCCCACAGGTGCCAATTCATGTCCTGGATGCTCCACTTTTAATTCACTCCTTGTTAATGGTCTGGGTAGGCCCTTGCTACCCATGTGGGAGACCCAGATGAAGCTCCTGGCTCCTGGCATTGGCCTGGCCCATTGCTGGCTATTACAGCCATCTGGCAAGTGAATCAACGGATGGAAGATCTCTCTGTCTTTCCCTCTCTCTGTCTCTCCCTCACTCTCTGTAACTCTGACTCCCAAATAAATAAATAGATAAATAAGACTGATGTCATCATTTTACATATCAGAGAGTAACCCTGTTTAAAATCACAAAATTTCATATAATTGTGTTAAAAGGTTTTTTAATTTTTATTTTTATTTGAAAGGCAGAATGACACAGAGAAGAGTAGAGAAAGATAGATCTTCTATCCACTAGTTTACTCTCCAAACAGCCACAAGAGCCAGGGATAGGCCAGGCCAAAGCCAGAAGCCTGGAACTGAAACCAAGTTTCCCACACGGATGGCAGGAACCCAACTATTTGAACCATCACCTGCTTCCTCCCAGGGTGCTTAATAGCAGAGAGCTGGACTGTAAGCAAAGCAGACATGACTTGAATCAGGCACTCCAATAGGAGATGCAGACACTCCAAGGAACTGCAGGCATCCCAAGGATCTGCTTACCCTACTACACCATAACACTCACCCCAAAACTATTAAATTTTAGAACTGAGATTCAAATGCATGTCCGTGTCTCCAAAGCCCATATTCTTCACCACCAGCCCAGATTACAGGAAGTCAAGCATCTGGTACTAACAATTAGGATGACTTCTCAAAAATGCCTATAAGGACTCTGAAAATACAATCATTTTCTCCTATCCTTAATTCCCTGGAACTTTTCAATAAGTACAAATGCTTATTAAAAGTTCCAGTCCTTTCCAAAGTAGTTAAATCTTCCTGGAGTGAATTTATTCACTATTTGAAAAATAATGACATAGTTGGTGCTCCACTCCCTTTGATTCTCTCCCAACCTACGTACATCCACTCCAGGTAAAGCATTCCGTTATCGACCTCCTGCTTGGCCTGCAGCTTAGCTTGCTGATAAACTTCTGAAGTTTCTGATTCACAGAGACCCAGCTGTATAATGTTAGGAAATGGCTGTCGTCCAAGAAGGTGTCCATTTAAAGATAAAAACTCCTGAAAATTTTCACAAACTGTACAATCCTGTGAATAAATGAAAAGTTCTTAGAAAATATGACCAGAGCTAGGATCTGACATCTTTCTGTTTCTGTGATCTTATCACTTAAAAGGCTTAAACAAAATATTCTCTATATGAACTAAAAATTAATAGCCAACCATCAGGTAACAAATATATAGTCATCCTCTTCTGACTTTGAAACATGGGGTAAAAACCTCATTACTGAACATATTTCTTAATATATTTTTTAAATCACTGAAAATCTTACTTCCCCAACTTTCCAGTCTCATTCCTACATATATTCTCGGTAGACTAGGCAGCAAATCAATTAGAAAAATCAAAGATCAAAGTAGGGAAATTATCTCTCTTCATCCCTTCTATTCTGCTCATTCCCATCATAAAACTTAGAATTAAATGTCAACATGAGATGTCCATTAAGCACTAACTTTTCATATTACTGTATACCTTTTCATCCAATATATGCCTATATTCCACAAATTCATGAATCAGATGAGCAGGGCCAACAAGTTCTGTTTTTGCTTTAATCCAATCCAGGGAAAACATTAAAGCACAAAGTTCCTTTAAAAAAAAAAAAAAAGTTCAACACTACTGTTAAAGAATCAAAGAGCTTTAAGCATAACATTATTACCCTAACACTACTGAAATAAACTTGGCTGATATCTAGAAAAAGAATCCATAAATAATTCCAATGAAATATAAAATGGGCCTCACGTTTTAACAAAGTCAATTTCAGTTGCATTAAATATTTAAATATAAAACGCAGAATCTCAAAGAAAAACTAGAAGATACAGTTAAGTATTTTTATAACCCTGAGGTGAAGGACATCTCTGTAAACATAACACTGAAGCAGAATACAAAAAAAAAAAAAAAAAAAAAAAAAAAAAAAGCTGTATATTTAACTACCTAAAAATTCTAATGGAGTTGGCGTCATGGCACAGTGGGTACAGCAATCCCAGCAGCCCCACTTCTGATACAGCTCCCTGCTAATGTCCTGGGAAAAACAGAAGATGGTCCAAGTGATGAGGCCCCTGCCCCCCAACATGGGAGACCTGGATGAAGCTCCTAGTCTCTGGCTTTGGCCTGGCTCAGCCCTGGCCACTGTGGCCACTTGGGGAGTTAATCAGTGGATGGAAGATCTTTCTCTGTCTCTCCCTTTCTCTATAACTGTGACTTTCAAATACATAAATAAATCTCTAAAAAAAATTCTAATCTTCAGGGGTGTGCATTATAGTACAGCAGGTTAAGCCACTACCTTCTGAGCACCAGGTTTGATTCCTGGCTGCTCCACTTCTAATCTAGCCCCTGTTAATACACCTGGAAAAGCAACAGAAGATGATCCACATACTTGAGTCTATGCAACCCATGTGGAAGACCCAGATGGAGTTCCTGGCTCCTGGCTTCAGCCTGGCCCAGACCTGGCTGTTGTAGCCATTTGAGGAATTAACCAGAGAATGGGAGAGATATCTCATGCACGCTCTCTCTCTCACTCTCTCTCTTTCCCCATCACTCTGCCTTTCAAATAAAAAGATAATGGGCCTGGTGTTGTGGCATTGCAGGAAAAGCAGCCACCTGCAGTACCAGCATCCCACATGAGCACTGGTTGATGTCCCAGCTGCTCCACTTCGATCCAGCTCACTGCTATGGCCTGGGGAAGCAGCAGAAAATGGCTCAACTGGCACTGTGGCGCAGCAGGTTAAAGCCCTAGCATGCCACACCAGCATCCCACATGGGCGTCAGTTCGAGTCCTGGCTGCTCCACTTCCAATCCAGCTCTCTGCTATGGCATGAGAAAGTAGTAGAAGATGGCCCAAGTCGTTGGGCCCCCACACCCTCGTGGGAGACCCAGAAGATCATGACTCCTGACTTCAGATAGGCCCAGCTCCGGCCGTTGCAGCCATTTGGGGAGTGAACAAGTGGACAGAAGACTTCTCTCTCACTGCCTCTGCCTCTCTGTAATTCTACATTTCAAATAAATAAAATAAATCTTAAAAATAAATAAAATATAAATTAAAAAGTCTAATCTTCAGTATAGCAGAAAGCAATATAAATAAAGATTAAGACCAAAAAAAAAAAAAAAGAAGAAGAAAAATATTTCAACATACACGGAAAGAGGAAGGTGAGATAAAACTTGAGAATTTTTAAACAGGTCATCTTACTTTGTGCATATTCGCACTGGCCATGTGGTAGGCCAGAAAGTTGTACCAATACATGCAGTCCTCCTGATCAGGGGAGAGAGTGTATAGCTGGTGATACCTCTGGAACTGAGTGACCACCTTTTTATGTAGATCCTAAAACCCAAATTAAACATTTAAGAGGACAGAAACAATTTTATAACCCAAGCATCACTGTAGCTCCAGCTTCCAAAGCCATTCTAAATATACAAAGAATCTCCTCACAAGATATCTATTAATTAAAAAAGGAATAAATAGTAACTTTATAGCAGAGAAACCTGGTGGATACCACTTCAAGCAAATTATCAACATTAACTTATACAAAATAAGACTCATCAACACCAAGTACTCCCTGATACAATGTACTGAGAAGTATACAACATCATTTCTCTGGCATTCTTGCCAAAACATGTAAAATATTTATCTAGTCAAGAGAAAACATATGATAAAACCAAATTAGAGGGGCTGGCATCCCATATGGGCGCTGGTTCAAGTCCCAGCTGCTCTACTTTTGATCCAGCTCTCTGCTATGGCCTGGGAAAGCACTGGAAGATGGCCCAAGTCCTTGGTTCCCTGCACCCACATGAGAGACTTGGGAGAGGCTCCTGGCTCTTGGCTCCTGGCTTCAGGTCAGTGCAGTTCTGGCCGTTGCGGCCATCTGGGCAGTGAATCAGAAGATATAAGACCTCTCTCTCTCTCTCTCTCTGCCTCTGCTTCTCTGTAACTTTGCTTTTTGAATAAAAAATAAATCTTTAAAAAACAAAATAAAACAAAACAAAAAAATGAATTAAAGGACACTGTACAAAATATCTGGCCAACACAAAAGTGACAAACCCGGGGGCCAGCATCATGGCATAGAGGGTAAAGCCACTGCTTCCAATGCCAGCATCCCATTTGGGCGCTTATTTTATTCCCAGCTACTGCACTTCTGATCCAAACACCCCAAAAATGGCCTAGGAAATCAGCAGAAGATGGCCAAAGTCCTTGGGCACCTGCACCCATGTGGGAAACCCAGGAAAAGCTCCTGGCTCCAGGCTTCAGGCTAGCCCACTCCAGCTGTTTGTGACCATATGGGGAGTGAATCAGCATCTCTCTCTTTCTCTGCTTTCCCTCTCTCTCTGTAACTCTGCCTTTCAAATAAGTAAATAAGTCTTAAAAAAAAAAAAAAAAAAGTGACAAGGCCATTAAGACAAACACTGAGTATCATAGATTTGAGGCGACTAAGGAAAATGAAAATGAGAAAATAAGACAGTAATTTGTAACATGGTATCCTAAATTGGATGTGGAACATAAAAAGGACATTAGAAAAATTGAAATTCCTAATTCTGGGGCGGCTGTCGTGGCATAGTGGTAGGGAATAAAGCTGCTGGCATCCCATATGGGCACCAGTTGGTGTCATAGCTCCTCCACTTCCAATCCAGCTCCCTGCTAATGGCCTGAGAAAAGCAGTGAAAAAAGTCCCAACTGTTTAGATCCCCGCCACCCATGTGGGAGACCTAAATGAAGCTTCTAGCTCTGGCCTGGCCCAGCGCTGGCTATTGCAGCCATCTGACGAGTAAACCAGCAAATGGAAGTTTGCTTGCTCTCTCTCCCTCCCTCCAAGTAGCTCTTTTAAATAAATAAATAAATCTTTTAAAAAAAAATCACACTCTCTAAGTTAGTTAACAGTACTGTATCAATGTTAATTTTCTGGTTGATCACTGTGTTATGGTTATATAAGATGTTAGCATTAGAGGAAGCTAAGTGAAGAGTTGATACATGGAAATTGCTACTATTCTGTAACTTTTCTATAAGTCTAAAATAACTTCAAAATATAAAAATTTTTTTCAGTGTACAGTAACACAAGTACCTGAAGCTGGCTGCGATTCTTCTCTGTAAGAAAATCTACTTGGAGATCATGTAAATAGTAAGAAAATGATTTTCCATTCCGATCACAAAATAAGAGAGACTTATTAACAAATTCCTGCAGTATGTCTTCAACTTCTTCAGTTTCCATGTCCCAGAGAATACATAACACCTGCAAACCATTTTAAGCATTTAATATGTCATAGAAGTATAATGCCCAGGACTGCAGCCAAGATATTAACATTAAAAACCCTAATTTAAAGCCTTGAAAAAGAATGCCTCCATTTCTTAAGAAACTCAACTATTCCTTAAGAAAGAAAGAAGTCAGATGCTTTTCCAGTTTAAAAATGGCTGAGAAATAGACAACTCACACCTTAAACAGAGAGCCCTTGAAGGGAAGTAAGAGCAGAGGGACTGCTGGTGCCGCAGCTCAATTGGCTAATCCTCCACCTGCGGCGCTGGCACCCCAGGTTCTCATCCCGGTTGGGGCGCCAGATTCTGTCCCAGTTGCTCCTCTTCCTGTCCAGTTCTCTGCTGTGGCCTGGGAGTGCAGTGGAAGATGGCCCAGGTCCTTGGGCCCTGCACCTGCATGGGAGACCAGGAGAAAGCACCTGGCTCCTGGCTTGGGATCAGCGCAGCGCGCCGGCCATAGCAGCCATTTGGGGAGTGAACCAACAGAAGGAAGACCTTTCTCTCTGTCTCTCTCTTTCTTTCTCTCTCTCTCTCTTACTCTGCCTGTCAAAAAAAAAAAAAAAAAAAAAAAAGAGCAGAGGGACTGCTACATCTTCTAACCCACCATCTCAGTTCCATGGATTATATCCTTTCAACATCCTCCCAGCAATGTGATCAACACTATATAAAAGGTTACATGCTATAAATACCCATGATGAGGACTGCTGGTCCATCTGTTACCTTTGTAGGAACCTTAACATCTTTCTGAAAGATGGAAAGATCTGTGTAATAATCTTTGATGTCTTCTCTGAGTACATCAACACTTATGGACATGGCTTCATCCAGAGCTTCATAATCATAAGATGAAGATTTCCTTATTCTCTTAAATTGCTTATTCTGAAGCTGCCTGAGGTAGTACTCCCAGCGGTTGGGAAAATCACGTAAAAGTGCACCAATTAAAGACACTACAAGAGGAGAACCTTAAAACAAAAATGTGTTAATATCACATTATGTTCAAAATCACCACTAAATTAAGAATCTATGTATTCTTAAGAAACAGTCCTACAAAAATTTGAGGAGTGCATTAAAGTAGGATATATCTTTGCCCACCCAAAGAATTCCCTTCCTGACTCAGAAGATGAATGAAACCACCATGTGGACCTTTTAAGGTAACTCCCTTGAGGCAGCCACCCGGATCCATGAAATGAGTGGCCGGCTGGCGCCGTGGCTCACTAGGGTAATCCTCCGCCTTGCGGCGCCGGCACACCAGGTTCTAGTTCCGGTCCAGACGCCGGATTCTGTCCTGGTTGCCCCTCTTCCAGGCCAGCTCTCTGCTGTGGCCCAGGAGTGCAGTGGAGGATGGCCAAGTCCTTGGGCCCTGCACCCCATGGGAGACCAGGAGAAGCACCTGGCTCCTGCCATCGGATCAGCGCGGTGCACCGGCCACAGTGCGCCGGCCGTGGTGGCCATTGGAGGGTGAACCAACAGCAAAGGAAGACCTTTCTCTCTGTCTCTCTCTCTCTCACTGTCCACTCTGCCTGTCAAAAAAAAAAAAAAAAAAAAAAAAAAAAAAAAGAAAGAAAGAAAGAAATGAGTGGCTACAGAAGGTCTGCAGAAATGGAGATGTGCTATATCTAGACACATTCCTCTACCTTTCTCAGGCACAAATGCTATGTTAATGAGAACTATTCTGCCTGCCAGCAAAAGAAGCAGACGGCCAGTGTCCATGGATTATATTCCCTGGAGGAAAACCCTAAACAACTGACAAGTGAGACTGATGTTGGTAGCCCTGTGAGGGGTTTGGGGTGTGGCTACACATGGGTTATGACAGGAATAGACATGAACTCTAGACTGAGCTTTGATTACCTAGTGCAAGGTGTGTTTCTGTTTCAAGTGCAATGAAAGAACAGAAGACACTACACAGATTTAGAAGGCCAACAGTCATTTCTTCAGATCAAGTAACATTATAGAACTAGCTCATAATGTTAAACTATGGGCAGAGAGATACCCTCCTCAGAGTACAGTCTGATGAAGTGGAATGAGCAATTAAAACACTGGTATCTACAATGGGGGAAGACACAAGACTAGGACTGGCTTACATGCCTTCACAAGTACACGCTCACATGCAGTGTGAATGGCCTAAAGGAATGTCCCCACTAGATAGTCCTCTGTTTTCCTTGTGGATCTCAGGAGGAGGGACTTGGAAAGTATGCTGTATGACTATGCAACTCTTGCCAAGGGAGGAATAGTGATCATTTAATTTTTTTCCTTCCTTTCCCCTATCACCTCGACTTTTTTCCTCCCCCTACTTAATACAAGGGTCCTATGAGGATCAGGGCTGCAGCTACAACTTTTGTAAGGAGGGATATTTCCTAAATAAGAAATTGTAACTGTTTCTAAAACTTGTATCAGAATTCCTAAGGGCATAAGAGAGTGGGTTGCGCCTTCATCCCATTTGGCAAAACTGGTTAACAGCATATACAGTTATATTGCCTGGTGGTAAAAGCAGCCCACTAGTTTTGCACCTAACTTAACCTTATCCTATCTGAATGAACACTCCCATTCTGAGGGGGAGTTAATTGCTAAACCAGGATTATGGGAGAACCTCAGAAACCTGAATATAACCCTACCATACAACCCAGTCATCCCACTACTTGGAATTTACCCAAAGGAAATTAAATGGGCAAACAAAAAAACTGTCTGCACATTAATGTTTATTGCAGCTCAATTCACAATAGCTAAGACCTGGAATCTACCCAAATGCCCATCAACAATAGACTAGATAAAGAAATTATGGGACATGTACTCTATAGAATACTATACAGCAGTCAAAAACAATGAAATCCGGTCATTTGCAACAAAATGGTGGAATCTGGAAAACATCATGCTGAGTGAATTAAGCCAGTCCCAAAGGGACAAATATCATATGTTCTCCCTGATCGGTGACAACTAATCAAACACCTAAAAGGAAACCTGTTGGAGTGAAATGGACACTATGAGAAACAGTGACTTGATCAGCCCTTGTCCTGACTGTTGATGCACAATTTAATACTTTATCCCTTTTAGTATTTTTTTGTGTGTGTGTTCTACTTAATACTATTGGTTGAACTCTGTAATTAACACACAATTATTCTTAGGTGTTTAAATTTAACTGAAAAGTGATCTCTGTTAAATATAAGAGTGGGAACAAGAGAGGCAGGAAATGTACAATTTGGAACATGCTCAATCAGACTTGCCCCAAATGGTGGAGTTAGAAATGTGCCAGGGGATTCCAATACAATCCCATCAAGGTTGCATGCATGCACCAATGCCATCTCACTAGTCCAAGTGATCAATTTCAGTTCACAGTTGATCATACTGATAGGTCTAAGAGTCGAAGGGATCACATAAACAAGACTAGTGTCTGCTAATACTAACTGATAGAATAAAAATGGAGAGAACGATCCAACATGGGAAGCTGGATACATAGCAGACTTGTAGAAGGGCAGATGTCCTAAACAGCACTCTGGCCTCAGAATCAGCCCTTAAGGCATTTGGATCTGGCTGAAGAGCCCATGAGAGTATTTTAGGCATGGAAAGCCAAGACACTCTGGCAAAAAAAAAAGATCTAAATGAAAGATCTCTGCGAGTGAGATCCCAGTGGAAAGAACAGGCCATCAAAGAAGGAGGTACCTTTCTCTGAAGGGAGGAGAGAACTTCCACTTTGACTATGACCTTGTCTAAATAAGAGCGAAGTCGGCAAACTCAAAAGGCTTCCATAGCCTTGGCAACTCATGCCTAGAGCCTAGGGAGATTACTGACACCATAAACAAGAGTGTCAAATTGTTAAGTCAACAACAGGAGTCACTGTGCCCTTAATCCTCATGTAGGATCTCTGTCCTTAATGTGTTGCTCAATGTGAATTAATGCTATAACTAGTACTGAAACAGTATTTTATACTTTATGTTCTGTGTGGGTGCAAACTGATGAAATCTTTACTAAATATATACTAAATTGATCTTCCATATATAAAGATAATTAAAAATGAATCTTGATGTGAATGGAATGGGAGAGGGAGCGGGAGATGGGAGGGGTGCGGGTGGGAGGGAAGTTATGGGGGGGGAAGCCATTGTAATCCATAAACTGTACTTTGGAAACTTATATTTACTAAATAAAAGTTAAAAAAAAAACTCATATAAAATAGAATTAGAGGTATCATTTTGTGGCACAGCAGGTTAAGTTGCCACCTGTGACAATGGTACCCCATTTGAGCAATAGTTCAAGTCCCAGCTGCTCTACTTCCAATACAACTCCCTGGTAATTAATATGCCTGGGAAAGCAGCAGAAGACGGACAAAGTGTTTGGGTCCCTGCCACCCATGTGGGAGACCTGGATGAAGTTCCAGACTCCTGGTTTTGGCCTGGCCCAGTCCCAGCCATTGCAGTATTTGGGGAGTAAACCAGCAAATGGGGAGATCTCAGTCTCCTTCTCTAACTCTCCTTCTCTCCCCCTGTTAACTTTGTTTTGGTACAAAACAAATTTGAAATCCATGCATACAAAGGATTTTCAAATTTTCATGAAAATATTTACGTGAGAAACTTCCTAATAAAAAACACTACACTAGTTTTTACTTACAAAATTAGAATATCATTTTTATAAAATTCCAACCAAAAAAACTTGAAAATCTAACTCTTACTATAGTTTTTAACTTTTTAACAACAGAAGTCACATATTCATCTTATCCTTCTCACTAAAACCATCTCTAGCATATTATGGGTACACATTAACATTATTTTAACAAATGAATCAATGCCATAATATCATATGTCCATTTAAAGTATCAGGGAAGAACTTAAAACACTAAATATCCTAGAAAAGTTTTTGGATGCTGATGTGCTAAATTATCATATTCATTAGCTTCATTTACAAAAAAGGAATTTATATCCTTATGACAAAATAACCATACCTTTACATTCTTTTATAATACTATGAGCTTGTTCTGGCAAATCTGTTTTCTTCATATTAACAAATAGGGATAAAATTTCAAGTCCTTTTTCTTTTCCTAGGCTACTCTCCACAGGGACTACATATTTAGGACCTGCAACAAAATCACATTAGACACAGTAACTAATTTGGTATGCCATATATTTAGATGTAATTGAATAATACTTCTATTAATTTAATACCTTTATTAAAGTATCAAAAAGTAAGTCAATAATCCTTACCCATTACTGAATCTGTAACACTCTTATCTCTGGTTGTAAGAAGAATCTGACATTGATTGTCAAAAGCTTTTAACACCCAAGGATCCCAAACATCATCCAAGATCAACAGAGACCTAATTAAAAAATAAACAAAATGAACCATGAATAACATGCAAACCTTTTCAAAAAAAAAAAAAAAACAACTGTATCTTTGAAAATCTACTCAATAATTTAAAAAGAAGAATAGATGGCTAGTCCAAAATTTCTCCTTTTTCATGTAAACCGTTTTCAAATAAGGGCAAAAAAATTAGAGACTTTTACCTCCTCACAACCCACATTAAGAACCTATTAAAATTAAGGGTCCAGGGTCCAGTACTGTGGCATAGCAGGTAAAGCTGCCGCCTGTGGTGCCAGCATCCCGTGTGGTCGCTGGTTTGATTCCTGGCTGCTCCACTTCTGATCCAGCTCTCTGCTATGGCCTAGGAAAGCAGTAGAAGATGGCCCAAGTCCTTTGGCCCCTGCACCCATGTGGGAGACCCGGAGGAAGCTCCTGGCTCCTGGCTTCAGATCAGTGCAGCTTAGGCCATTGCAGCCATCTGGGGAGTGAACCAGAGGATGGAAGACTCTCTCTCTCTTTCTCTTTCTGTCTCTCTCTCTCTGCCTCTGCCTCTCTGTAACTCTGCCTTTCAAATAAAAAAAAACTTTTACAAAAATGATTAAGGGTCCATAAGTAGACATTGTGGGGTAACAGGTCAAACCACCACTTGGGATGCCTGCATAATGGAGCGCCAGTTTAATTACTGGCTTCTCCACTTCTGATCTAGCTTCTTTATAATGCTTCCTGGAAGGCAGCAGATGCTGGCTAAGCCTGGGTCCCTGTCACTATGTGGGAGACCCAGATGGAGCTCCTGGCTCCTGGCTTGGGACTGGTCCAGCCCTGGCTGTTGTGGGCATTTAGAGAGTGAGCTAGCAGATGGAAAATCTTTCTCTCTCACTGTTGCTTTGCCTTTTCAAACGAAAATAAACATACATTTTTTTAAAAAATTAAGACTTTACAAAAACAGGACTTTTTATAGCATGGAAGTACTAAGAATTTATCAGTTCAGACATCACTTATTGAGTGCCTAAAGGATTATACAATTAATGGAATTTTTCCCAATTCAGTCGTTAAGCATACCAGAACTAGGCTCAGATTAATATCAGAAAGACAATATTTGATTGTATCAGTGGCAATATGTGATGTGATCATTTTTTACCTACAAAACTAGCAATTTCATGTATACTAACCTGAAAGAAAACTCTAGAAAGAATATTATTTTGGGGGCAAACATTTGAACTAGCAGTTAAGATACCAGTTGGGATACCCATATCCCATATCAAAGTGCCTGGTTCAAGTATTAGCCCTGCTCCAAGTTCCAGCATCCTGCTCAAGTGTATCCTGTGAGCCAGTAGGCGACGGCTCAAGAACTTGGGTCTCTGCAACTCACATGAAAGGCATGGATTGAAGGGCTGGCACTGTGACGTAGCAGGTTAAGCTGCCATCTACAGCATCAACATCCCAAATGGGTGCCAGTTTGAGACCCAGGGCTGCTCTACTTCTGATTCAGCTCCCTACTTATGCACCTGGAAAAGCAGCAGAGGGGCTGGCGCTGTGGCACAGTGGGTTAAATCCCTGGCCTGAAGTGCCGGCATCCCATATGAGCACCGGTTCTAGTCCTGGCTGCTCCACTTCCAATCCAGCTCTCTGCTATGGCCTGGGAAAGCAGTAGAAGATGGCTTAGGTCCTTGGGCCCCTGCACTCATGTGGGAGACCCAGAAGAAGCTCCTGCCTCCTGGCTTCAGATCAGTGCAGCTTAGGCCATTGCAGCCATCTGGGGAGTAAACCAGTGGATGGAAGACCTCTCTCTGTGTCTCTACCTCTCTCTGTTAACTCTTTCAAATAAATTAAAAAAAAAAAAAAAAGAGAGAGAGAGAGAGAGAGAGAGAGAAGCAGCAGAACATGGCCCAAGTGCTGGGGCCCCTGCACACATGTGGGAGACACTGAAGAAACTCCTGGCTCCTGACTTCAATCTAGCCCAGCTCCAGCCCTTGCAGTCATTTGGAGAATGAACCAGTGGATGGAAGATCTCTCTCTCTCTCTCTCTCTCTCTCTCTCTCTCTCTCTCCCATCCTCCCTCCCTCCCTTCCTCCCTCTCCATCTCCATTTCCCCCATAACTCTGCCTTTCAAATAAAATAAATAAATCTTAAAAAAAGAGAGAGAGAGAGAGAGAAAAGATCTGTACTAAGAAAGTGGCTCCCAAGCTTCAGCCTGGCCCAGCCCCAGGTTCAGTGGGCATCTGGGAAGTAAACCAACTAATAGGAGATCTCTATTTCTGTATGTGTATGTGTGTCTGCCTCTCAAATGAATTTTAAAAAAAAGATTACTTTCCAATTGCTATACTAGTGAGATATTTTTAAAATTTTTTATTTATTTATTTGAGAGGTAGAGTTACAGAAAGACAGAGATAGAGAGAAAGGTCTTCCATCTGCTGGTTCGGTCCCTAAATGGCTGCAATGTCTGGAGCTGAGCCAGCCCAAAGCCGGGATCTTCTTCTGGGTCTCCAATGCAGGTGCAGGGGCCCAAGTGCATGGGCCATCTTCCACTGCTTTCCCAAGCAATTAGCAAAGAGCTTGATTGGTAGAGGAGCAGCTGGGACATGAACCAGCACCCATATGGAATGCAGGTGCTGCAGGCAGAGGCTTAGCTTACTACACCACAGCATGGGCCCCATGGTAAGGTTTTTTCTTTTCTTTTTTTTTTTAATGAGACATAAGAATATCCTCCATTTAATACATTAAAAGAAAGTAAGCCCCTAGAACAAGTTTTATCATTAATTAAGGAAGCACCTAAGAAAACAAGCAATGAAGTTGGACACCTAGGCATAACTAAAACTTTGAGACAGAAAAATATCCTCCACTTACTACACTAAAACAAAATAAACCTTTGTGAACAAGTTTTACTGTTAACTCTCATAATACAACTCTTTGAGGACAGAAGTCCTGCATGGGAAGTTAGTGCACAGTGACTCCTGCCGTTAATTTAGCAATTAACACTCTTATGTATGATGTCAGTGATGACTCAAGGCTCTTGACATGAGCTGCCTACGCTATGGAAGCCTTCTCAATCCACAAATTCCTTCAGCATTTAGATAAGGCCATAAGCAAAGTGGAAGTTCTCTCCTCCCTTCAGAGAACAGCATATCCTTCTTTGATGACCACTTCTTTCCACTGGGATCTCACCCACAGAGTTCCTTCATGTAGGGCTTTCTTTTTTTTTTTTTTTTTTTTTTGCCAGTGTCGTGGCTTTCTATGCCTGAAATGCTCAGTGAGGTTTTTTCTACTCAAGAAATCAATCTGCTCATTCACAATAACAATGAACTTCTATGCCAGTTCCTGATGGGTTTCCACAAACTTTTTTAAATTCATCAAAACAGACAAAATAATAATAACAATAATAATAGCATGATTATGCACTAGCATTTTTATCTGAATGGTACACTTCTTCTGTACACCTCAAAAGGCAATAGTCCAAGGGCCAACGTTGTGATACTGGGGGTTAATCTGCTGTTTGCAACACGAGCACCCCTTATCAGAGTGCTGGTTTGAGTTCTAGCTTCTTTGTTTACAATCCAGCTTTCTGCTAATACGCCCTGAAAGGCAGCAAGATGGCTAAAGTACTTAGAAACCTGCCTCCCAAGTAGAAGACCATGATGGAGTTTCTGGCTACTGGCTTCAGCCTGGCCAGATCTGCCTATAAAATAAATATATAAGTAATTTTTTTAAACAGGAATTGCTTTAGAGGCCAGTGTTGTGGTGCAGCAGGTTAAACCACTGCCTGTGATACCAGCATCCCATAGGAGTGCCAGTTCAATTCCCAGCTGCTCTACTTACCACCCAGCTCTCTGCTAACATGCCTGGGAAGGCAGTAGAAGACGGCCCAAGTACTTGTACCCCTGCCACCCACATGGGAGACTTAGATGGAAGATACCTGCCTCTTCTTCTCTCTGTGTAACTCTGCCTTTCAAATAAATAAATCTTAAAAAAAAAAAAAAAAAAAAAGGAAATCTTGAAGAAATTCATTCCTGACCCAGTCTTTTACCCCTTGCCTAGTTTATTTTCTCTTATTCTATGTTAATCCATTAGAAATGTACTCAATGTGAGTGGTCCGCACTTTCTAGCAAAAACCACTACCCAACTCAAAACATATTTCTCTGGAGCCAGCACCATGGCGCGCTAGGTTAATCCTCCACCTGCGGCACCGGCATCCCATATGGGCGCCAGTACTACTCCCAGTTGCTCCTCTTCCAGTCCAGCTCTCTGCTGTGGCCTGGAAAGGCAGTGCAGGATGGCCCAAGTGCTTGGGCCCTGCACCGGCATGGGAGACCAGGAAGAAGCACCTGGCTCCTGGCTTCGGATCGGCATAGCTCCGGCCATTGCAGCCATTTGGGGAGTGAAGCAACGGAAGGAAGACCTTTCTCTCTGTCTCTCTCTTTCACTGTCTAACTCTACCTGTCAAATAAATAAATAAAATCTTAAAAAAAAAAAAAAAAAAGACATATTTCTCGAGAGCCCACAATGAGATGGTAGTATGGGGCAGGCACCTGCATCTGGCCTAGCAGTTAAGAGGTCTGTGTCCCACATCAAAGTGCCTGGATTTAATGTCCAGCTCCAGCTCCTAACTCTAACATCCTGCTACTGTAGATTCTAGGAAGCAGCAGCAGTGGCTCAAATAACTGGATTCTTCCAACCTACAAAAGAGATCCAGATTAAGTTCTCCATTCCTGGCTCTGGCCCCAGATGGGAGCCAGTGCAGGCACTTGGGGAGTGAGCCAACAGACAGGAGCTCTGTCTCTGCCTCTCAAATAAAAAAATAAATAGATAAGTAAATAAATGGTGGTAGGTAAAAAAGAAAGAACTAGGGGCAGGCATTTGGTATGGCAGTTACGCTGCTTCTTGAAACACCTACATATTGGAGTTCCTGAGTTCAAGTCCCAGCTCTGCTCTCTATTCCAGTTTCCTGCTAATGCATACCCTGGAAGGCAGCACATAATGACTCAGGTGCCCACAAGGGAGCCCCAGATTGAGTTTCTGGTTCCTGGCCTGGCCCAGTCCTGGTTGTTGAGGGCAACTGGGGAGTGAACCAGCAAATGGGAGGTGTGTTTCTGTGTGTCTCTCTCTCTACCTTTCAAATAGAATTTTTTTAAAGAAAGAGGGCAAGTGGTAGCCCCTTGTCCCCTCCTTTTTTTAATATGAGAGAGAGAGAGAAAAAAAACAATAGGAAGGCAGCAGTTCTTTTGTAGTCTCTCTGCAGAACAGCAGGAAAAGGACACAATGTTCTCAAGATGTCAGTGGTGAAGTCTTGCTGAGACCTCACACACCGACTACATCTGACCATCTGTACCTTGGGTGTTTGTGCAGCATCAGAATGCGGAGACGGTCTTTAGCCTCTTCAATGTTAAGTGGAAGCCTCTGGAAGAAACTCTCATCCTGATCCAATCGTGAGCAGAGATTCTGCAGTTTCATCAGAAGCTTAGCTTTGTCCTGCTGCCCAACTGAAACCCAATGCACACCTCCCGGGAAACAACCTGGTGAGGAAAAAATAAACAAGGATTCTGAACAGCAGCCCTCCTCGTAATGGCTTCACTGTTAGGCATCATATTTATACAACCTTCAATCTCATCTTCACTTTTTCTTGATTCATGCTGTATATTTTGTTTGGGTGTTATTGTTGAGTTTGTTTGTTTGTTTGTTTGTTTACAGGCAGAGTTAGACAGTGAGACAGAGAGACAGAGAGAAAGGTCTTCCTTTTTCCATTGGTTCACCCCTCAAGTGGCTGCTACGGCTGGCGTGTTGCAGCCGGCATGTTGCGCTGATCCAAAGCCAGGAGCCAGGTCTTTCCTCCTGGTCTCCCATGTGGTGCAGGGCCCAAGCACTTAGGCCATCCTTCACTGCCTTCCCGGGCCACAGCAGAGAGCTGGACTGGAAGAGGAGCAACTAGTACAGAATCCGGCGCCCCAACTGGGACTGTGTCAACTGTAAAAGGTTATAATAGACAGGATTACCAGTGTTATAAGAATGCTAATGGAGTGCTAAGCACCTGCCTCCTGACTGACGAAAAGATGTGCAGCAGGGTACTACCTCCTGGCCCAAATGAATATGATGTTGAGTCAATTCTGAAGCCACACTAGAAAACTCCGAACTTAATTTACAGAAAAATAAAGAAGGTAGGATCATTAGAAAAACAAAGATTTCAAACTTCCTAACACAAGGACCAAAAACTGCAACAGAGACCAATGTAAACAAATATGAAGAGTGTCCTTCTGGGATTCCTCCAAATTGTGAAACAAATTTCAAGAACTATGTTTAAAAAAAAATATGGACAATAAATCTCAACCTCTTTCTTTTCCAAAATGCTCCAGAAAAGGTACACTGAAGAATGAAAAAAAAACTCCACAGTGAACAATCCTCAAGTGAAACCCAAAGGAAAGAGCTTACTCAGTATTTTGAAATCAATGACAGACTTGATCCCTATTAAACAGAAAATAAAAGCTGACAAGTCAGGCCTTGAAAAGAGGACTAAGGACGCTGAAAAGCCACAGGCTCTTTTTTTTTTTTTTTTTTTTTTTTTGACAGGCAGAGTGGACAGTGAGAGAGAGAGACAGAGAGAAAGGTCTTCCTTTGCCGTTGGTTCACCCTCCAATGGCCGCTGTGGCCGGCGCGCTGCAGTCAGCGCACCGCGCTGATCCGATGGCAGGAGCCAGGTGTTTATCCTGGTCTCCCATGGGGTACAGGGCCCAAGGACTTGGGCCATCCTCCCCTGCACTCCCTGGCCACAGCAGAGAGCTGGCCTGGAAGAAGGGCAACCGGGACAGAATCCGGCGCCCCAACCGGGACTAGAACCTGGGGTGCCGGCGCCACAAGGCGGAGGATTAGCCTAGTGAGCCACGGCGCCGGCCAGCCACAGGCTCTTGAATAAATAAACACATGTGGGGGTTTAAAGCAAAGAACTGACTTGGAAACAAAAGGCACACAGGATATATTTAACTTGACAGAATTCTCCAAGACACTATAGCAAACTTACATGCTCAATTTACTGAAAAGATTTTCCTGCTTATGTTAAATACATCAGGAAACTGACAGAAGAAGGAAAAAACAAGCAGAAAATTTGGGAGCTGTCAACTCTTTTCTATCCTTTTCTAAGGAATTCATACTATTGAAGTGAATGAAATGAAGCATTCTAATACTCGTGTAAGAAATGGAAGAAACATGGAAGAAAAAAGGATGGAGGCCAGCATTGTGGCACAGCTGGTTGGGCTACCATCTGTGATGCCGGCATGACACATGGGCTCCAGCTCAAGTCCCAGATGGTCCATTTCCAATCTGGCTCCCTGCTTAAGTGCATGGGAAAGCAGCAGAGCATAGCCCAAGTGCTTGGGCTCCTGCCATCCACTCCTGGCTTTGGCCTGGCCCAGCCCTAACTGTTGTAGCCATTTGAGGAGTGAACCAGCAAATGAAGGGTATCTCTGTATGTTTGTGTGTGTGTGTGTATCTCTTTTTCTCTGTAACTCTGCCCTTCAAATGAATAAAATAAATCTTTCTTAAAAGATTTTAGTTACAGAGAGGCAGAGGCAGAAAGAGAGAGAGATCTTCCATCCAATGGTTCACTCCCCAGAAGGCCACAACAGCAGTAGTTGAGCCAATCCAAAGCCAGGAGCCAGGTACTTATCCTGGTCTCCCATGCAGGTGCAGGGGCCCAAGCACTTGGGCCATCTTCCACTGCTTTCTCAGGCCGTAGCAGAAAGCTGGATTGGAAGCAGAGCAGCTGGGACTCAAACCAGCACCCATATGGGATGCTTGCACCACAGGCTGCATGTTTACCCACTACAGCACAGCGCTGGCCCCTGAAATAAATCTTAAAAAAGGATAGTATTGGGCCAGCGACGCGGCTCACTAGGCTAATCCTCCGCCGTGCGGCGCCGGCACACCGGGTTCCAGTCCCGGTCAGGGCGCCGGATTCTGTCCCAGTTGCCCCTCTTCCAGGCCAGCTCTCTGCTGTGGCCAGGGAGTGCAGTGGAGGATGGCCCAATTCCTTGGGCCCTGCACCCCATGGGAGACCAGGATAAGTACCTGGCTCCTGCCTTCGGATCAGCATGGTGCTCCGGCCGCAGCTCGTCGGCTGCGGCGGCCATTGGAGGGTAAACCAATGGCAAAGGAAGACCTTTCTCTCTGTCTCTCTCTCTCTCACTATCCACTCTGCCTGTCAAAAAATAAAATTTAAAAAAAAAAAAGATAGGATTGTATTTATATATACCTATAATATAAAACCAATTTTGCTTTTTAATCTACTTGGCATAGCAAAGTCAGTGAGCTTCTTGTACTTTCTTATCTGTAACTGGTATAACTGCATTTATTTGGAATTGTGTTTTTAAGATTGGCATTTGTTTATAATAAATTGTAAGTCCAAAAGAGTCTCAGTTGGAACCATCTTTACAAATGAGTTCAATTGCCTTAATATTATAAAAATAATTATTGATTCTTTATTGGAGACAGTAAAGTTGATATTTGACAGTCACACCATAAAAGTAGCTAATTTTTTGTACCTTCAGATGAAATAGTACAGTAAAAAAGAGAATGTTAGGGCCAGTGCTGTGGCATAGCAGGTAGCTGCCCCCTGCAATGCCAGCATCCCACATGGGCATCATGTCCCCGCCGCTCCTCTTCAGAGCCAGCTCCCTGCTCATGGCCTGGGAAAAGCAGAAGAAGAAATGTCCAGGTTCTGGGGCTCCTGTACCGATGAGGGAAACCTGGATGAAGCTCCTGGCCCCAGGATTCAGTTTGGCCTAACCCTGGCCGTTGAGGCCATCTGGGAGAAAACCAGGAGATGGAAGAGCTCTGTCTCTCCATCTCTCTAATTTTTTCAAACAAATAAGTAAATCTTTAAAAATGTTTCCTTAAATATCACTTCTAGCCATTCATTCTTTAAATCATGATGGTTCTTCAAAGAGAAAATAGTGTAATTATAAAAGACAATTGGAGGCCGGCGCCGCAGCTCACTAGGCTAATCCTCCGCCTTGCAGCATCGGCACACCGGGTTCTAGTCCCAGTTGGGGCGCCGGATTCTGTCCCGGTTGCCCCTCTTCCAGGCCAGCTCTCTGCTGTGGCCAGGGAGTGCAGTGGAGGATGGCCCAACTGCTTGGGCCCTGCACCCCATGGGAGACCAGGTTAAGTACCTGGCTCCTGCCATCGGATCAGCGCAGTGCGCCGACCGCAGCGCGCCAGCCGCGGCGGCCATTGGAGGGTGAACCAACGGCAAAGGAAGACCTTTCTCTCTGTCTCTCTCTCTCACTGTCCACTCTGCCTGTAAAAAAAAAAAAAAAAAAAAAAAAAAAAAAAAAAAAAAAAGATAATTGGCTGGCGCCATGGCTCAACGGGCTAATCCTCCGCCTGCGGCGCCAGCACACAGGGTTCTAGTCCCAGTTGGGGCGCCAGATTCTGTCCCAGTTGCCCCTCTTCTAGTCCAGCTCTCTGCTATGGCCCGGGAGTGCAGTGGAGGATGGCCCAAGTCCTTGGGCCCTGCACCTGCATGGGAGACCAGGAGAAGCACCTGGCTCCTGCCATCAGATCAGCGCAGTGAGCCGGCCGCAGCGCACCGGCTGCGGCGGCCATTGGAGGGTGAACCAACGGTAAAGGAAGACCTTTCTCTCTGTCTCTCTCTCTCTCATTGTCCACTCTGCCTGTCAAAAATAAATAAAAATAAAAAGACAATTATGGCTGGTGCTGTGGCGCAGCGGGTTAACGCCCTGGCCTGAAGCGCCGGCATCCCATATGGGCGCCAGTTCTAGTCCCAGCTGCTCCTCTTCCCATCCAGCTCTCTACTATGGCCTGAGAAAGCAGTGGAAGATGGCCCAAGTGCTTGAGCCCCTGCACCCATGTGGGAGATCTGGAAGAAGCTCCTGGCTCCGGATCGGCGCAACTCCGGCCATTGAGGCCATCTGGGGAGTGAACCAGCAGATGGAAGACCTCTGTGTCTCTACCTCTCTCTGTAACTCTGTCTTTCAAATAAATAAAATAAATCTTAAAAAAAAAGGCGATTATAACTCAAGACAATATAACAATGAACCATCTGAAAAAAAAAATGGCCACTCTTTTTATTATTACTACTACCATCAAAATCATCAGAGGCTGGAGTACCTGTTCAAATCCTGGCTGCTTAACCTGTGGCCTAGCCCCCTACTAATGTGCCTGGGAAGGAAGCAGTCTATAGCCCAAGTACTTGCATTCCTGCAACCCATTTGGGACACCAGGACAGAAGCTTCAGCCTGGCCCAGGTCTGACTGTTGTGGCCACTTGGGGAGTGAACCAATAGAAGGGAAAATTCTCTCTCTGTGTCACTCTGCCTTTCAAATAAATAAATAAATCTTTTTAAAAAAATATTAAAATTTTTTAAATATATTGCTAATGAACTGTAACACATCTTGAAATGTGTATTTTACTTACCTACTTATCAGAAGACAAAAATCTTAAGTCTTTATAGACTATAATTAATCACTGCCACATAAATTTCAAAAAGTTCATGGAAAAATGTATTTTTGTTTTTAATTATTTGAAAGACAGAAACAGAGGGAGAAACAAAGTGCTCTCAAACTCTTAGTTCACTCCAAAAACACTTGCAATGTCAGCAACAAGTCTGTGCCAAAGTTAGGAGGTGGGGATTCAATCCAGGAACCCAATTACCTGAGACATCACCACTGCCTCCTGGGGTCTACATCAGCAGGTACTGAACCCAGGCAATGTGGGATGTATCTTAACTAGTATCTTTAAGCACAAGGCTAAAGTCCTGCTCCTGCATTATCTGCCCCCCACCAAAGAAACCCTTTATTTAAGGAATACAAACTTCATGCATTTCATAAACACAACTTTAGGAACATAGTGATTCTTCTCACTGTACCTGTCCTCCTACTAACACTCCCACCCATCTTCTTCCTCCGTCTCCTATTCCCAGTCTTATTTTTTTTACTAAAATCTATTTTCAATTAACTTTATACACAGAAATTAACTCTACTAAGTAAAGAGTTCAACAAATTTTATGAAGAAAAAAAAACTTGTTACTCAACAGTAGAGACAAGGGCTGTACAAAGACATTGCATCTCAAAGTGAATTTCATTTTTTTTAAGCATTCTTTTTTTTTTTTTGAGAAACTTGTCTTTTAAGAAGAACCCAAGAATGATACATCTTTTGCATGCACTTAGACATAAGTATAACTTATGAGACATAAGAATATCCTCCACTTAATACACTAAAACAAAGTAAATCTTTGAGAACAAGTTTTACTTAACTCTTATAATACAACTCTTTGAGGACAGAGGTACTACATGGAAGTTAGTGCACAGTGACTTCTGTTGTTAATTTAACAATTAACACTTTTACATATGACATCAGTGATCTTGACATGAGGCTCTTGACATGAGCTGCCTAGGCTATGGAAGCCTTCTGAATCCACAATCTCCATCAGTATCTAGACAAGGCCATAAGCAAAGTGGAAGTTCTCTCCTCCCTCCAGAGAAAAGTACATCTTTCTTTGATGACCACTTCTTTCCACTGGGGTCTCACCCATAGAGGTTCTTCATGTAGGACTTTTTTTGCCAGTGTCTTGGCTTTCCATGCCTGAAACTGCATTATCTTTTAATTCCATTTTCCATAAGCTTTTTGAAGAATACCCTATTTATATTTGTGTGTGTGCGTGTGTGTGTGTTCCTATGTGTCCAATACAGTGAACAAAAGCATTAGATCATTATCAGTGATGTGAATCATAAAAATTTCTACTATGTGGCTGGCATTGTGGTGTACAGATTAAAGCCCTGGTCTGTGGCGCCAGCATCCCTTATACGTGCTGGTTCGGGTCCCGGCTGCTCCACTTTTGATCCAGCTCCTTGCTAATGTGCCTGGGAAAGCAGCAGAGGATGGCCTCAGTCTTTGGTTCCCTGCACTCACATGGGAGACCTGGAAGAAGCTCCTGGCTCCTGGCTTCAGACCAGCTCAGCTCCAGCTATTGCAGCCATCAGGGGACAGAATCAGCAAATGGAAGACCTCTCTCTCTCTGTCTCTACCTCCCTCTGTAACTCTTTCAAAAAAATGAAATAAGCCTTTAAAAAAATTTTCTACTATGTAGCCTTAAAAGTATAAAACAAAAAACACATACAAAAATACATGTGTTAAATTACAACAAAAGACATGCATATTTACTGCTATTCACAAATAATTGAATACAAAAATAAATTAGTATTTTTAAAAGTTAATCATCCAAGAAAAATATGTAAATAAAAAATCTATTCATGACAGATATTTATCAAGCACTATTCTAAGAGTTCTATATATTTAGATTCACTGTATTCTTATACCACCCTATCAAGCAGACTCTATTTTTTAATCCCCATTTTTCCAGTTCCAGAAACAAGAGTTATAGAGAAGTTGAGAAATTTTTCCAAGCTTACAGAGCCAATAAAGCAGAGCTGGGATTCAAATCTTCAGCATCAACCCTCAACTTCTACACTATGCTGCCTCCAAAAGCTATTCATTGAAGTGCTACTTAAAACAGGAAAAAGCTGGGAATAACCCACAATGGCCATCTTAAGCCACTGTCCCACCACAGACTTAAGAACCTTACGTATAAAGGAAGTTTATACAATTAGATATTTTTTAATTGTTAAAATGTGTAACTTAAAGTGACCTGCACAATATCATGGAAAGAATCAGTCCAGGAGAAGAGGTCTGAAAAGACAATGAAAAGGAAAGGAAAGTAGTTTCTGATTACAGCCTACAAATCACAATATCATTACACACACTACATAAACCTAACAAAATTGCTAAAGTTTATGATCACAAACTTAAATTGTAACTCGGCAGGGTGGTTTTCTCCAGAGAATAGGAATTAAGTAATGGTCTAACTGAAGCCATGGGAAGCAAGAATGAATACCTTCCTACTCCATCTCCTAGCATGGAGGAGGAGTAATAAGTTTTCACTGCAGATAAGGTGAGAACTTAAAGAGCCAAGAGTGTATGACTGAATGATGGACAACAAAATCTAGGCCCAAGTCTGGAAGGAGGCTGATGAGGTTATAGAATGAAGATTATGGAGTTATTGTGAAGTCTCTATTGGTCTAACTAATACAGCAGTGAACTTTAAGAACAGAATAGGTGGAGGTAGGCAAAGAGTAAACTAGAATGTTTAACATCAAGATTTTAAAAAGCTATGGTCCTAACAATGAGAAGGGTTAGCGTCCAATCTGCAATCAGGGTAGAATATAGCTAAGAAAATGGTTATGGGAACAAAGGCCAAGGTTTTGGACGACTCATCTACATAGAGGGAGATGAAGAAACAGATTACAACACTGGGTAAGACTAGAGGAAATGAACCTCAAAGAATTTAGCTGGAGAGGAAGGCAACAACAATGGCCTGGAGGTGGCAACAGAGAGCAAGGACAACACCACCTATTTCCTGGTGCTGAAGGACATGAGCTATAAAAGAAAAAAGTTGCCAACCACTGAACAAGGCCATGTGGACGGCAGTATCCTGAGGAATCTTCTCCACTGGAGATAAGAAGGTGAATATTCTTAAAACAGGTTGATGATACAGAGGAGGAAATTCAGAGGGTATGGCAGAAAGCATGGGAATAAGAATTCAGCAAAGTAATGAGTAGTGAGTACATGAGAATCCAAAAGATAACAAATGGCGAAGAGACAGAGAACTC
This sequence comes from Oryctolagus cuniculus, assembly GCF_964237555.1. Lineage (NCBI taxonomy): Eukaryota > Metazoa > Chordata > Mammalia > Lagomorpha > Leporidae > Oryctolagus > Oryctolagus cuniculus. Next base: position 101,586,196 of record NC_091442.1, on the reverse strand, counting down.
TGAAACAACTAATGCAGACTGGTTTGATTATCAGTGCCAACTTCTTAGAAGAGGACAGACAAGAAGTCCTACTGCTTTATTCTTCCTTCAGTGAAGTCAAGCTATCAAACAGGAAATCCGTGTGGCTTCACAATGTTACAGTTGGGTTCTGTGTATATCTCTATTTGCAAGTACACAGAAAAAGTTTGAAAACCTAACCCTAACCCCAAACAGATAACCAAGATTATATGTGGGGTAGGATACAAAATTTAGGAGAAAAAGGAAAAGGACAATTGAGGAGAACTTTTACTTCTTTCAAATGAAAACCGAAAGTTATAAACTATCTGCTACTCTATTTTTTTTCTAATTTGTGCTTTCTATGTAAATTTTTTTTAAGATTTATTTATTTTACTTGAAAGTCACAGTTACAGAGAGAGAGAGAGAGAGAGAGAGAGAGAGAGGTCTTCCATCCACTGGTTCACTCCCCAGATGGCCCCAACAGCCAGAGCTGCGCCAATCCAAAGCCAGGAGCCAGGAGCTTTTTCCAGGTCTCCCACACAAGTGCAGGGGCCCAAGGACTTGGCCATCTTCTTCTGGCTTCCCAGGCTATTGCAGAGAGCTGGATCAGAAGTGGAGCAGCTAGGTCTCGAACCAACGCCCATATGGGATGCCGGCACCACAGGCAGAGGCTTTATCCGCTATGCCACAGTGCTGGTCCCTCTATGTAAAATTTTTAAGTTATGCATGGATTAAAGATAAAGCAAAGAAAGTATCCTGACTGTAAAAAAGTTGTCATACCACTGAAGAAGGCCATGTAGACAACAGTGTCCTCAGGAAACTTCACTGGAGATAGAGCAAGAAGGTAACACTCTTAAATCAGGTTGTTAATACAGAGGAGGAAGTCTATTGGATACGGCAGAAAGCATGGGAATAGGGGGAGAGAACCAAGATTAGAATTTAGCAAAATACTGTGAGAAAGGTAAAAGGCCTTTATCTCCTAAATTTAAAACTAAAAAATTAAAACATTGCAAACATATGCAGGGAAATGAAAGACAAGGCTGAGCATTTAATATAGTGGTTAAGATACTAGTTAAGATGCCAATGTCAGGGCCAGCATCATGGCATAGAGGGCTGAAGCCACAGCCTGTAGTGCCAGCATCCTATGTGGGTGCCGGTTTGAGTCCCGGCTGCTGTACTTCCAATCCAGCTCACTGCTAGTGCCCCTGGGAAAGCAGCTGAGGATGGACCAAGTCCTTGGGCCCTTGCACCCATGTGGGAGACCTGGAAGAAGCTTCTGGTTCCTGGCTTCAGCCTGGCCCAGCCCCAGTCATGGCTGCCAGTTAGGAAGCTAATCAGCAGATGGAAGATCATTCTGTCTCTCCTCTCTCTCTGTAACCCTGCCTTTCAAATAAATAAATATATTTAAAAACAAATGATGCCCATGTCTCCTATCAGAATGTCTGAGTTCAATTCCCAGTTCAGATTTCAGTTTTCTGATAATGCAGACTTTGAAGACATCAGTGACGGCTCAACTGACTGGGTTCCTGCTGCCCATGTAGGGCATAGCTGCATTCCCAGCTCTCTCCTTTGGCCCTGGCCCAACCCGATCATTTGGGGACTTTGGGAAGTAAACCAGCAGATGGAAGCTGTATTCCTTTGTATCTCTCTGCCTCCCAAATAAATAATAAAAATTAAAAAAAAAAGACAGACTAAATGACCAACTGACCTGCAAATCTCTTACCACCACAAAATACGACATTTAGTTAAATACTGAACTATTATTCTAACATTTCAGAAAGAATCTAAATATCAAACATCTTGGCTGGCGCCATGGCTCACTAGGCTAATCCTCTGCCTGCAGCGCTGGCATCCCGGGTTCTAGTCCCGGTTGGGGTGCTGGATTTTGTCCTGGTTGCCCCTCTTCCAGTCCAGCTCTCTGCTGTGGCCCAGGAGGGCAGTGGAGGATGGCCCAAGTCCTTAGGCCCTGCACCCACATGGGAGACCAGGAGGAAGCACTTGGCTTCCAGCTTCGGATTGGCGCAGTGCGCAGGCCGTAGCGGCCATTTGGGGGGTGAACCAATGGAAAAGGAAGACCTTTCTCTCTGTCTCTCTCTCTCACTGTCTAACTCTGCCTGTCAAAAAAAAAAAAAAAAAAAAAATCTTGACTATGGGCACGAGAGGGAGCAATTTAGTCTTGAATAAGGTTTATACACATAATGCATTCAGAGAAACTTATTCAGGAAAAAACTGCATTTTTCAGATAAAACTAACCCCATCCTACTTTCACATGATGTTTATTCTGGTAACAATGAATAATCTAACAACATCAAGAAAATCTTGGGACAGACAGAAACAAACAGGTAAACAGCATGTTTTTAAAATTCAGCATATTAATACAGCAATGTAAACAGTTTAAAGATGTCAAACTCTTTACAATTTCCCTACAAGTAAGAAAAGGAAGGGCTGAACTTTAAAAAAAAAAAAAAAAAAAAACTAAGTTAATTGAAAACACATCTAGTTAACTTAATATATTGTCTTTACATCAACCACCACCCTAAAATAAACTTTCTATAGCAACCATGTTTTTAAGATTTATTTATTTACTTTGATAGAGTTATATAAAGGGAGAGATGGAGGTATCTTCCACCTGCTGGTTTACTTCTCAGATGGCTGCAACCGCCAGAGCCGGGCCAGGCTGAAGCCAAGAGCCAGAAGTTTCATCAGGATCTCCCACAAGGATGGCAGGGGCCCAGAGACTTGGGCCACCTTCCACTGCTTTTCCCAGGCCAATAGCAGGGAGCTGGATTGGATGTGGAGCAGCTGGGATTTAAACCAGAGCCCATTTGGGATGCCAGCGTCACAAGCAGTGGCTCTGCCTGCTTCGCAACAATGCCGACCTCAGGAACCATAATTTTAATCAAGTCTGTAACCCCCTTATTACTAAAAGAAAATGCTTTATACCATAATTTAAGGGCAAAACAATGCCAAGCTCATGATAGTTTCCCAAACATTTACTGAATACAGGAATATCTGAAGCAAGAAAAGTCAGTCACTAGATGTCAAATGAATCTAAAGCCGATCTGAAAAACCTACTAGTTGTTATAGTCAACTCCCACACAACGGTAGACATGTTATAAAAATTTTTATTTTTAAAGATAAGAAATCAACAGAATTGCGGAATTAAAGTAGTATAGGATGCCACTAGAACTGCCATTCCACTGGAATTCATTAATGGAATCAAGTTTCAAAAATTTCTTTCCCTTTATAAAGAGCTCTGTGCTAAAGTGGACACTAAACTGACAGGAATGTTTAAATCTAGTCCTGCCTGAAACCTCAGAGCAGATTGAACTGCTGCCTGTGACACTAACATCCAGTATGAGCACTAGTTTGTGTCCTGGCTGCTCGGCCTCCCATCCAGTTTCCTGCTAATGTACCTGGAAAAGCAGTGGAAGATGGCCTGAATGCTTGGGCCCCTGCCCCCCATGTGGTAGACCAGGATGGAGTTCCAGGCTCTTAGCATCAGCTTGGTTCATTTTTTTTTTTAATCCATTTTCAACCTTATAGTCTCCTAAACTGTAAAGATACAAGGGAACTAGTTTTATTCCAGTGTTATTAACAGTCATCTGATATCTTTATGAACTTCTTGGCCTGGCTAGTCAAGCCTCACTATGACAGTTTAAGAAAAAAAATAAATTCCAAATTTAATCATGCCTATAGTAGGCAGAAAAATCTCTCCTGGCTAAAAGATGTACACATGCTAATCCACAGAACTAATAAATACATGGTAAAAATGACTTAGCAGATTCATTAAATATTAAAATTAAGGAGTTTGAGATAAAGAAATTATCCTGGACTATCAAGTGAGCACAACAGAATCACAAGGGTCCTTATAAAAAGGAGGTAATACAATCAGAATCAGAAAAGGAGATGTGAGACAGAAGCACAGATTAGAGAGAATAAAAGATAAACATTTAAGATGCTATGCAGGGGCCAGCGCTGTGGCATAGCAGTGCCAGCATCCCATATGGGCACCAGTTCGAGTCCCAGCTGCTCCACTTCTGATCCAGTTTTCTGCTCTGGCCTGGGAAGCCAGTAGAAGATGACCAAGTCCTTGGGCTCCTGCACCCGTGTGGGAGACCGGGAAGAAGCTCCTGGCTCCTGGCTTTGGATCGGTGTGGCTCCGGCTGTTGCAGCCTAATGGGAAGTGAACCAGTGGATGGAAGACCTCTCTGCCTCTCTTTTCTCTGTGTAACTCTGACTTTCAAATAAATAAATCTTAAAAAAAAAAAAAAAACTTACCTTCCAAGAAGGAATGATCTCGAACAGCTTCTGCAGCTAACACAGACTTCCCACTCCCCGCCATTCCATATATGGTGACCCAACCTGGTTCACCATTCAACTTCAAGAGCTTCTGCTGAATTGCATTTACCAGCTTCCTCCTGGTAACAAAAACAACCGGTCTCTGTGGTACTCCACCTTCACGCAGCACTGTCCTCACTGAAATACAAAAGAAGCATGAATGAATAGAACTTTCAAATGGGTATTCATGTAATACTATAAAAACCAGAAAGCCAAGTTGAACCTTAGCCTCTGAATTTATAAGAGAAATAATGTGGTTAACATGTTAAGTTGAAATTTCTGATTTCTCAGGACACAGAAAACAAAAGCAAGGACAGAAAAAATGTAAGTCTCCATCTATACCTACCCTTACTCACCCTATTACTCCTTGAATCCCTAGTATCTTTCTCTTATATTGAAAGCAGTATAAAAGGAAGAGAGCTTATGAATTCCCTTCAAGATAATGGATTTCTAAAAATTATCATTCTTTTCTACAAACACACAAAACTGGAAAATAACATAAATAGAATCCTACATACCACCCTATTATCTCTAAAAATTAAGAGCTTAAGTAATTTTTTTTGCCAAATTAAGTTCTTTTAATAGATTGCATATATAGATGTTTAGCCATACTCTAAGATCAACTCTTTAAGAGTAAAACTTTGTATCCAATTTACATGCTTCAGATATCACCTTTCGGCCAGCGCCACGGCTCACCAGGCTAATCTTCCGCCTTGCGGTGCCGGCACACCGGGTTCTAGTCCCGGTCAGGGCACCGGATTCTGTCCCGGTTGCCCCTCTTCCAGGCCAGCTCTCTGCTGTGGCCAGGGAGTGCAGTGGAGGATGGCCCAGGTCCTTGGGCCCCGCACCCCATGGGAGACCAGGATAAGTACCTGGCTCCTGCCATCGCATCAGCGCGGTGCGCCGGCCACAGCACACCAGCGGCGGCCATTGGAGGGTGAACCAACGGCAAAGGAAGACCTTTCTCTCTGTCTCTCTCTCTCACTGTCCACTCTGCCTGTCAAAAAAAAAAAAAAAAAGATATCACCTTTCTTATTTGTTACAGTAAGGTCTCATATCCAAATATCCACTTAAACACTGAGAGCTTTAAGAAAAAAACAGGACACAGAGGGAGTTGCCATTTTTAGCAGCAATGAAATATCACTAACTCCTTTTTACATACCGAATTCAAGTCCCTATCAGAGGTGAGTGTACCACAAAGTCAACAGGTACAAAATTGCTAGTTCATTTTTAAATTAACAACTTGAAATTACCCCTACCCCCCACCCCATTACATCCCCTTCCTTTTATAAACAGCAAACATTTTGCTTTTATACATAGGCTAGCAGGCTTGTTTCAATATGAAAGTGCTAATTCATTTACAGAGCTTTAAATCAGTCATGTAGTACTACAATAAATGTCCAATAATCTACATAGGAACAATCTTTGATGAATGAAAATGATAAAGATGGAATAAGGCTATCAGATTACCTTATCTTATTTACATATAAAGTATACTCAATGGTGAGGAATAGACAAATCGGACAAATACTCATAGGTGTAAAAATTACATCTACCTTTGAGTTTTATACTGTAAATGAGACATTTTAAATAGTCCTGTAGCCCATGCTTATTTTTTCCTCAGAAAAAGAAAAGCTGCCTTCATGACATTCCCTCTTGTTTCAGATTTCCACAGTGTCACTTGAAGCTTCAGAGTCAGGATCTTACTTTCTTCAAAAATAAAGAAAATGCCAGTCCTACCTCCCCCATTACTCCCCTCCCCCCAAGAATCCCTCTGGTTTCTTTTCCAGTGCCAGGTTGCATGATCAGGTCCCACCTCCTGGGGTTTTGCTTTGTGTGCATCTATTGATCAATGAGTTTAGAGTAGATAACATAAACCAGTTCTGGAACCACTACTAGGAGGAACACAAGCTCTTCACTACAATCACACGGCAGGAAAGAAAATGACAATTCAATTCATCCCTGGTGCCGGGCCTCCAAAACTGAAAGAACCTGGCATAACTGGAGCACTGAATTTGTACCTTCCATGCTTCTCAATCATTTTGGATTCATGGGCTGCTCTTCTTTGATCAGCCAGAGTTGCTATGTCTTGTAACTGTTTCCTTTGTTCTTCATTAAGACCATGAGTCAGAGCCTGATACCACACAGGATTACAGTTTTGAATAGTCTGAAATATAGCTTTAAATATCTGATACTCATCAACAGGGTTATCTTCATCATCAATGATTGTGGAATAGCCTTCTAGAGCAGTTTCCTCAGCATCATCTTCTTCCCAGGCCTCATCATCTCCATCTCCACCTGCTTGCTTAGCCAGAATCTCCAAATATTCTTGACCACCTTCATCAATATCATCCTTGTCACTCCCCAGTTCCTCAGTGTCATCATCATCTTCAGCTTCATCATCCTCATCACTGTCATTCTCATGTTCTGCATGGCAGGCATATGCTCTTTTCAATCCATTAAATAGAAGGATAAAAGCTGGCAAAATCTGTCCAGAAACCTGATTTAAAACCTGTGGTATTTGTTCCGTATCAATAAGAGCACACAGGCCAAGAACACACATCTTTCGGTCATGGAGCCCCAAGAAACAGTCAACATCATTAAGCCACTGTGTAATAAAATGATTTGTAACTGGTTCAACATTATTAGGGAAGCGAAGATTTTCTAAAGTATTAAGTAGTAGGTGTGGGTTATAATATAAAGCTGCAATTGCAACTTGCAGACACATTGTTCTAAGTTCACTTGTCTTAACTTCTCTTGTCAGTCTCTCTAAAGCTGCTTCCACGAATAAGGGAATGCACTGGTCAATGCCATGCCCTTTGCACTGCAGAATGATGACCTCTAATAATTTTGCTGCGTGACACTCTGCATCTTCTCCTGCAACTCCTGTAAGAACCTTTTGCACATACTGTATATCATTTCAAGATACTTGGTATCAGACAGAAAAGTATCTGTATCAACTGTTACATAATTATGCAGAAGAGGCATCATATCTGTAAAGTAATCAAAGCCATCTTGCTGAAAGACTTCAAATACAAGGGGCAAAAGCTGCCACATCAGTGGAGACACTTGTTGACATGTCAAACTGTGGTGGAATGAGAAGGCCATGCCAAGGTGGCCACTGGCAAGCGAGCGTCAGTTACTCAGGAATGGCTTTGAAACCCACCTGGCAACGGAGCCTGCCTGACAACAGGCTGTGATTGGATGGCTTTGGAAACTGCCTGGCAACAGGCTGTGATTGGATGGATTTGAAACTGCCTGGCAACAGGCTGTGATTGGTTGGCTTTGGAAACTGCCTGGCAACAGGCTGTGATTGGTTGGGGCATAGACCGCCCCTTGACCAGATTGGCTGGTCTTGGCTATATAAGATGTGGTTCCAACTGTAATAAATGAGTCTGTGGGCTGCTCACCTCAAGCCTGCTTTCACCCGACTCCGAGGGTCTGTGTGGTGACTCCGCCCCTCTTGCCCCCACCACACTGCTCCTCTCAGAAACGAATCCACTGCAACATTGTTGAGAAATCAACGGCAACATCAAACTATGTGCTAAGGAGAAGATCTCCTCATAGAATTCTAAGACATGTTGCTGTAAAACAGTACCAATAACCTGTAAGCAGATTCCCTCAAGCTGCTGGGTTATCTCTTTATGATCTTCAACTACACTAAGAAGTGTGTCAATTGTATTCAAAATTCCCATAGCAGTGACTGTTGTCATCACTTCCTTCTTCTGGCCCCATCTGGATTACCTGGTTAAATGTCATTGCCAAATGTTGTGTCATTTCTACTGCACTAGGAGTAACTTCTTCACTATATTCACAAATCATTTTCTGAACTACATTGGTAAGATCATCATTTTCTGTTTCTCTTATAATATGAAGAAGAGCCTGCATTACAGGTCTGATGAATGGTGTGATGTATTCTTTAGCTTTTTCTTGATTGCTTATCAACACTTGAAGAGCTATTGCAGCTTCCACTTTCACAGGCATTTCTCTGTCATCAATCAGACATCTCCTTGTTAGTTCTAAAGCTGTTTGAAGGTTCTGGTCACTTTTGAACTTCACTTCACAAAAATAGTGAAGTACCCAGCAAGCCCGTGCTCTCATGTAGCCTAGATCACTGCTGAAAAGAGGAAATACATGATTCTGCAACATGTATTCCATCTGTTTTTTTTTTGTTTTTTTGTTTTTTTGTTTTTTTTGACAGGCAGAGTGGACAGTGAGAGAGAGACAGAGAGAAAGGTCTTCCTTTGTCGTTGGTTCACCCTCCAATGGCCGGCGCGCTGCGGCCAGCGCACAGCGCCTATCAGAAGGCAGAAGCCAGGTGCTTCTCCTGGTCTCTCATGGGGTGCAGGGCCCAAGCACTTGGGCCATCCTCCACTGCACTCCCTGGCCACAGCAGAGAGCTGGCCTGGAAGAGGGGCAACCGGGACAGAATCTGGCGCCCCGACCGGGACTAGAACCCGGTGTGCCAGCGCCGCTAGGCGGAGGATTAGCCTAGTGAGCCACGGCGCCGGCCCCATCTGATCTTTATAGATCTTTTTCTTCAAAAGTATTTCAGCTAAAGAGCCAATCATATGCAAGGCTCCATCCTTTTTTCGAGGATCAGCATTTGGTTCTGTAAGAATCTGGTAACAAAATCCCATAGTCTTTTTTTTTTTTTTTTTTTTTTTGACAGGCAGAGTGGACAGTGAGAGAGAGAGAGACAGAGAGAAAGGTCTTCCTTTGCCGTTGGTTCACCCTCCAATGGCCGCCGCGGCCGGCGCGCTACGGCCGGCGCACCGCGCTGATCCGGTGGCAGGAGCCAGGAGCCAGGTGCTTTTCCTGGTCTCCCATGGGGTGCAGGGCCCAAGCACCTGGGCCATCCTCCACTGCACTCCCTGGCCACAGCAGAGAGCTGGCCTGGAAGAGGGGCAACCGGGACAGAATCCGGCGCCCCGACCGGGACTAGAACCCGGGGTGCCGGCGCCGCTAGGTGGAGGATTAGCCTAGTGAGCCGCGGCGCCGGCAATCCCATAGTCTTTTGTAGTACCTCTTTCCTTTTACTACAGGGTGTAAACAGAAGTGTCTGGGCAGAAGTGGTAGGTGAAATGAAATCTTCAAATACATCAAACTTCATGTGCATATATTCATAAGGGTCTTCTTGCCAAAGTTCCTCATCAGCATCTGCACAGCACATCAATGGAAAAATGACATCTTGGATAATGCCTTGTATGTGAGGCTTCAGATTCTTCCAGGTAAGAGCATAGGAAACTCCTTGATTAATATAATTTAATGTCTGCTGTAAAACTCGAGGAGCCAGGCCAGCGCCGCGGCTCACTAGGCTAATCCTCCGCCTTGTGGCGCCGGCACACCAGGTTCTAGTCCCGGTTGGGGCGCGGGATTCTGTCCCGGTTGCCCCTCTTCCAGGCCAGCTCTCTGCTGTGGCCAGGGAGTGCAGTGGAGGATGGCCCAAGTGCTTGGGCCCTGCACCCCATGAGAGACCAGGAGAAGCACCTGGCTCCTGCCTTCGGATCAGCGCAGTGCACCGGTCGCGGCGGCTATTGGAGGGTGAACCAACAGCAAAGGAAGACCTTTCTCTCTGTCTCTCTCTCTCTCTCTCTCTGTCCACTCTGCCTGTCAAAAAACAAAAAAAAAAAAAAAACAAAAACAAAACTCGAGGAGCCATATATTGCTTCTCCTTGTACTGATATAATACCTTCAACAAAACTTGCTGGACACCAACAGCAAATGCCTTCAAAAATACTTCAGCAAATTCATTATACTCCTTGGAAATATTGCCGGGGCTTCCATATCTCTCAAAGAGCCTTGCTAAACTATGTAAAGCCCACTTCTTACATTTCCACCATGGTAACTCAGGTCTATCATCTTCTTCAACTTGAAGTGTTTCATTAGGTACATCTCTGTTCACAACAATCTTTAAAATTTCTATCCACTCTGTCTGGTTCTGTTGGTTTATCAGCTCCAGCAGTAGTGTACACTGAACAAGAGCATAGAAGATCTTGAATATTTGTTTCTGGATGAGGACAGATTGATTAGACTGATCAGAAAGTGGCTGGATGAAACGATCCTTTAGAACCAGCAGAAAATGCCGCATCGCTGCTACCAATGGACTCCGCTCCTCTGGTTTCTTGTACTCATAATTTTTCACAAGCTGATAAAGGCAAAGAAGAATTCCTAGCCAACAAGCACTGTTACCAGACTGAAGATAAAAGCCAATCTTATCCTCAATGGCAGTCCAGCGATTTGGATCATCGTGTTTGTTGATGTGATGAATGCACGTAGTAAGCTGTACTCTGATTAACTCGGGAGAATGGAGAATGGCTTCTACAATATTTTCTCGAATACAATGTCGATCTTCTTCTGGAATAGTATAAGGAGATATATCCCCTGGTGCCGTTTCCCGATCAGGCCAATATTGTGTTATCAAATTTTTCAAATAGCTAGCACCTGCCTGTCTCACAGGTAAGTCCAGTTGTTCTGACATAGCAATCTGCAGCAGTGTTGAAACAAAATTCAGAGACTTGTGTGCTTCGTTGAGCTGGCGCTCCGCGGCCTCACGTAAGGCTGGGTCCATGGTGCCCCGTAGGGCCTTGATTATGGTGTTGGGGTCCATGGTAGCGCGGACTCCGTCAAACCCAGGACTCCGGTGCAACTGTGCCAGGAATAGCACCACTCACTGCGCACATGGACCCGCCGCACTCTGCAGCGGCAACCGGCGTGAAAGGAGAGCTTAAATAATATTATCTCAACAAAAAAACAGTTCCAAGGTAAAAAAAAAAAATGTAAGAAGTAACGCATGCAAGTAAGAAATATTTAAATTTAAAACACCACTACATTTTTTTATAAGCATTTTTAAGTGAACTAATTACTCTCTCTTCAGAGGATTACAGTCAGACAAACCTGCAGCAATGTAGCCATCATAATAGCATTACGACAGAAGATATCATGGATACAAACCATATGAAGTTATTCCACCAACTGAATCTTTGCCACTGGAACCAGAGACAACAGGAATGCCACCATGGAGAAGGGCCGCAAGATCCTTATATCCTTCATAAAGCAGAGCATTGTAGAATGAGATGTAAGAATTATTATCTTTCTTAAGTATCATTTTAATTAGCATAGCTGCTCGTTGACGTTGAGTACACTAAAAAAAAAAATTAAGTAGTTTAGTGTATAACAATCAATATGTTTACAACCCAAGTTAGTGGAGACCAGCACAAGTTCTGGAATTTTAAATAGTTTTAAGAAGGCATAGAGCATCTCAGCGGGCTTTACCTCATTTTTCACTTTTTCTTCTTCCAGTAATGTCAAAACTCCATCGCTAACCATGTGATCTATGATGCAGGATGTCTTGATGTCTTTTTCCAGAGCTTCTCTATGTTGCAATAAACAATTCCGAGCTTTTGCATCCATCCTGTCTCAAATTTTTCTCTCTCTGAACTACCAACCATGAGCTACAGGCAAAACATCAAAATAGTTGTCAGGACAATAAATATTTAAAAAAGATGTAATCTCACTGGTCATAAGAAATACAAAGAAAACAATTTTTTTTTTGCAAATTCTTATAAGTGGAAAAAGCTGATGCTTTGAAAGCTGTGAGAAAACAGGCATTCTTATTCACTACTTAGGGAGAGAAAAAAAAATGGTTGCAATTTTTCCAGAAGGCAGTAAGATATAGAAGTGTTTAAAATAATTCTCAATAACCCAGAAATCCCACTTCTAGAAATCTACCTAAAGAAGATATTCACATATGTATGCAAAATATTTACAAGGAGACTTACTAAAAAGTGCTCAGGTGAGGGGAAAAAAACGAACACAACCTAAATGTCCAGCATTCTGAATATAGATTTAAAAAAATAAGCTGGGGGCCAGCACCGTGGCTCACTAGGCTAATCTTCCACCTTGCGGCACCGGAACACCGGGTTCTAGTCCCGGTTGCCCCTCTTCCAGCCCAGCTCTCTGCTGTGGCCCGGGTGTGCAGTGGAGGATGGCCCAAGTCCTTGGGCCCTGCACACCATGGGAGACCAGGATAAGCACCTGGCTCCTGCCATCGGATCAGCGCGGTGTGTTGGCCGCAGCGTGCAGCCGTGGCGGCCATTGGAGGGTGAACCAACAGCAAAGGAAGACCTTTCTCTCTGTCTCTCTCTCTCTCACTGTCCACTCTGTCAAAAAAATAATAATAATAATAATAAGCTGGGGCAAGTGTTAGGCACAGCAGTTAAGAAGCCTCTTGGGATGCCAGGGTTTAAGTCCCTGTTTGGTTTCTGATCCACCTTCTTGCCAGTGTACATCTTGGAAGATGTACACGTGACAGCTACAATACTTGGATCTCTGTCACTCATGTGAGAGACCTGGATTGAGTTATGAGCTGCTGTCTTGGGCCTGGCTGAGCTCTGGCTGTTGTAGGCATTTGGAGAGTGAACCAGCAGATGGAAGATCTCTTGCACGTGCTTGCTTATTCAGTCATTCTGCCTTTCAAACAAATAAAAATAAATACAATTTAAAAAACTATACTACATTGGGGCCAGCACTGTGGCGTAGTAGGTTAAGCCTCTGCTGCCACCCAGCATCCAATATAGGTGCCGATTCATGTCCTGGCTGCTCCTCTTCTGATCCAGCTCTCCGCTTATGGCCTGGGAAAGCAGTAGAGGATGGCCCAAGTCCTTGGGCCCCTGCACCATGGGAGACCCAGACAAAGCTCCTGGCTCCTGACCGGATCGGCCCAGCTCCAGCCATTGTGGCCATTTGGGGAGTGAACCAGCAGATGAAGATTGCTCTCCGTCTCTCTCTCTGTAACTCTGCCTCTCAAATAAACAAATCTTTTTTAAAAAAGTATGCTACATAATGAAACATTAAATAAATAATATTTATAATATATAGCCATTTAAAATTATAAATGCGCTAAATATTTAAAATTATACATGCACTGAATATAAAGATGCTCATGACACATTGATTGAAAAATAAAAATATGATCCTATAAATAACAAGAAAATGTATTGGTACAGAAAAATATAGGAAGAAGCTTAGAATTTTATTCATCAAAATGTTTAGACTACTTCTGAGGAGCAAGATTTGGAGCCACACTCTTTTCTTCTCTCTACTGTCTTAATTTTTTCAATACACATTACCTTTTTTTTTAAAGATTTACTTTATTTTTTGAAAGTCACACAGAGTTACAGAGAGAGGTAGAGACACACAGAGAAAGAGAGATCTTCCATCTGCTGGTTCACTCCCCCAATGGTTGAGGACAACTGGGGCTGGCCAAGCCAGGAGCCAGGAGCCAGGAGCCAGGAGCCAGGATCCTCTTCCAGGTCTCCCCCGTGGGCACAGAGGCCCAAGCACTTGGGCCATCCTCCGCTGCTTTCCCAGGCACATTAGCAGGGAGTTGCATCGGAAGTGGAATGGCCAGGACTCAAATTGGCACCCACACAGGATGTGGGCACTGCAGGCCAGGTCTTTAACCTGCTGCGCTACAGCGCTTGCCCCCACATCACCATTTTTAACAATAAAAATATTCCTACTATAAATTAGCATTTTATAAAATAGAGGTGGGCATTTGGTAGAGCAGCTAAGAGGATACTTGGGAAGCCCACATCCCATAGCCGTGCCCAGGATTCAGTCCCAGCTCTGCTAGTGATTCAGCTTCCTGCTAATGTACACCCGGGAGGCAGCAGGTGAAGACTCAAGTACTTGGATTCCTCAAGAACTTTGGTCCTTGGAAAACCCTGACTGAGCTCCTGGCTTCGGCCTGGCACAGTCCCAACTGCTGCAGGCATTTGGGGAGTGAACCACAAGATGGCCTCTCTCTCTCTCTCTCTCTCTCTCTCTCTCTCTGCATTTACAAATAAAATAAACACATTCACATGGACCTTAAAAATTAATTTAAAAAATAGTGATCATATTGAAGTCCTAATGTTTCAAACTTCCTATTTTCTTTATCCAACATAAAACCAAACAGAGCATTGTTGGTACTGAATACCGATTCTTGAAGCAGATTTCTTGAATTAAGAAAGAACAATATTCTTTGCAGTAAATACTTTAAGTTTCTACCAATTTTATGTCAAGTAGAACATGAAGTTTTCCATGAGTATAAAACTCAATTCAGACTGTTTCTAGAAGAATTCACAACACAGAAGAAAAGAAAACGAGAGCAAATAATTAGAAAGTTTATGTCCTAAGTGCAAAACCGGAATTAAGCACAAGTAATTTAGAGCACACAGAAAAGGGGCAATAATCATCAAGCTTCAATGATGACCATAATCTTTAAAAGTCACCAACTGTAGCACTTGCAAAATTAAGGAAGTAGGGCATTTGTCTGTGTTGTCCAAGATCACAAAACGCCCAGGACCACCATGAAACTTAACTGACAGATACGATGAGAATCAAGGCCTTCATATCTTCAAACAACGTTTCTACTTTCTTAATTTAAACAAGAAAATTCCTCTATTCATTGCAATGGACTTGACAAAACAAAAACGAAATTTTTCACTTTAGTGTCTAGGCAAACAGTCGCTTGTTAGGCTTGCTGCGACTAATTCCCAATTCCACCTATCCATATTACACTTAAATTTTGTACACCGTACACTTGCCCCAAGTGAAATATTCTGTCCCACCCGTTACAATCACATCAAAATGGAAAGCCAAAACTTTTCACTGACATAAAATACAAAGTCGAGAGCAAATTCATCCAGGAACCCTGTAGCTTACTACTTCCTCATTAGATAATTTCTCTTCCTGCTAAGGAAGATAAAGGATTACTAAAGATCTCATTGTCCCCTAACCCTCAGACCCTGAAATCTGCTAAAATTACCTGGCTCAGAACATCGAGCAGGTCAACTTACGCAAACCTTTGATCAGAGATCTCATCGCGGGTGCGGCCAGTGGCAGTGGGGCTTCCCACCGGGAACGCAAGAAGCGGGGCACAAGCTGTCCACGTCCCCAACGCCCCAAGGAACATCAGCCGCGCAGGTGCCTCACCTGGGCCTTCGCAACCCCGAGCGCAGGAAAACCCGCGGGGCGGACCCCGCCCCGGGACACAAAGGGAGGAGGGCCAGCCGAGCTGCCGCTCTTTCCCTCGGGCGGCAGCTGCACCCGGGAGAGCCCGACACCACTCTGGACGCCACTACGGCTACTTCAAGCCCCACGCGGGTCGCCGACGGCCCGGCCTCCCCGCCTCCGGCTCCCTCAGCCCTTCTTTCTGCCCCAGGACACGCACTTCACACCAATCGTTACCTCCTCCTGCCTCAGGACCGACCAGCAGTCAAACACCCGCCGGGCCCGCCCCGCTGGATCAGCGCGCCCCCGCGCATGCAAATAAACACGCCGCTAGTCCCTCGAGGCGGCTGCCGCCGCGCGCGCCCCCGCCCGGCTTGTGCCCGGGCGCGTACGGGGAGGTGCACGCGCACGTAGGGAAGCGCGCCCCACACTCTACGTGGGGAGGCGTGACTAAGCCACAGGGGCGCGCCGCGTTGCTACCCAGAGCCGACCTAGACGGCGACGGCGGCCGTGCCGTTGACGTGGCGCGCGCGGCCCCGCCCGGCTCCACGCCCTCGGGTCCCTGCGCGCGCCCAGGAGCTGGGGTTCCTCTGGTCAGCCGCGGTGACGCCGAGGAAGGGGGAGGTGGGGCTCCGCCTCAGCAGAGGGAGCTGGGAGGCGGGAGTCTGGGAGACTGTGGAGCTGCAGGATGGCTGGGAGAGAAAAGGGACTGGATTCTGGGCGGCGCCAAGGCTGTGCGGGGGCGCGCTCACCGCCGGCGAGGCAAAGGCGGCCAAGTCCTGCTCCCCCCGGCTGAAGAAGCCGCCCCGGGTGTGTCCTCTGGGCCTCCAGACATGTCCGAGGTGAAGAACAGGAAGAAATCTGGGCCCAAGGGAGCCCTCGCGGACCCCGGCAAGCGGAGCGAGGGCGGCCAAAGCTCAGAGGCCCAGGGCGGCCGAGGCGGGGGCTGGGCAGACCCCCGGACGGGCCTGAGCCTCCTGTCGCTGGGGACGTGCCTGGGCCTGGCCTGGTAAGTGGACGCGGAGCCACCCGGGCCGTGTCCGGCCTCCTGTGGTCGCCCTGCTCATCGGAGTCCAGCCCCTGATCCTTCCACCAGACCGGGCATCCCCCTAACCTCCAGCCCCCATGCTGGCGGCTGCTGGTCCCCCAGCCGCGACCCCCGGGGCCGTGCCTCTGAGGTCTGCAGATTAAGGACAAACCTCGTTAGGCGCCTGATCTTTGACGTTGCTGTAAACCGTTACTCGTGGGCGCTGGGTGCCGGTCACATTTGCCCCATAGATGCCTAATGGGAACTTTGTAACCTTTAGATTTCATTATCTCAAAGCAGCAGTGTTAGCTGATTCCAGAGTTGGAAGGATTTCTCCTATTTCGATCAACGTGCATGCGTTGTGAATTTAAAGTCTTCCTAAATTACAGGTTAAACTTCTGTATGCATTGTAAAACTACAAAAACAGAGCGCTTGTGTTTACTTGAGACTAAATATATAGCCTTACACCCAACACAGTTGTTGTTAGGAAAAATTAACATTGGAAACAACCATGGGAAGCTATTTATTTTACTTAACCTATTTTCTTTAGGAATAATCTAACTCATTTTAATAGCAAGACTGACACGGTACGATTAATAGAGTTTACCTTTCTTCATCAATTTGTAAGATATTTAGGAACAGTTGTTACTCTTCCAGAGACCCTGAAGTTCCTCTAATCTAAAACATTTTTGATGCTAGCACATTTTGAATCATACTTTACTGGTGACTCATCCCAGGTCGTGTATTTCTTGAAGTTCATAAAAAATTTGTTAAAATAAAGTGAAATGTTGATTATTATACGTTCTTTTTCTTAAAAAAAAGTATGTTTTACTCAGGTGATACTTGTTTATGTAATTAGGTGTACTGGATTTACTGTTTAAATAAACTGCTCTTACACCTTCAAGTGCCTCACCTTCTTTAGATGAATTTTTTTTTTTTTTTTTTGACAGGCAGAGTGGACAGTGAGAGAGAGAGAGAGAGAGACAGAGAGAAAGGTCTTCCTTTGCCGTTGGTTCACCCTCCAATGGCCGCCGCAGCCAGCACGCTGCAGCCGGCGTACCGCGCTGATCCCATGGCAGGAGCCAGGTACTTATCCTGGTCTCCCATGGGGTGCAGGGCCCAAGCACTTGGGCCATCCTCCACTGCACTCCCTGGCCACAGCAGAATGCTGGCCTGGAAGAGAGGCAACCAGGACAGAATCCGGTGCCCCGACCGGGACTAGAACCCAGTGTGCCAGCGCCGCAAGGCGGAGGATTAGCCTAGTGAGCCGCGGCACCGGCCATGGATGAATTATTTTCAAAATACCTTTTTGTATTGGGAAAGATACTGAGTTAATAGAACTTATGCTAAAACATTTTTGCTGGTTTTAGTTGCTAAATTTATTAATTTCCATTAATTAGCTAAAACTTCATAATCATGTGAGATCAATTACATCACAAAAATGTTCAGCTTTCCTCTAATTTGGTTGCTGTCCTCAGAAAATGCTGCAATAGGAAACTAAACTTTTAAGGAAATAAAACTTGAAATACTGTTGGGGGTTTTTGTTTTTAATTGCCTACCATAAAGACAAAAAACATGTTGCACTGATTTGGAAGTTTAAATTTGAACTATGTCCACAAAATGTTAATGCAGAATCAAAAGTTATTTTTTAAATGGACAGTTATATCATCTTGAAAATAGTTGACTTGGTTGCTCTTATGAAATCTCCCATAAGAATTTAAGTATAAATATGTATACTCTACATATACATATATATATGTATATATACATAACGTATACATATACATTGTTCACTGTGGCAAAATATTCATGGTCAATTTGGGAATTCAAATTTATCCTCATAAGACATTTGCAAGCAATTTTCAAATAAACATTCGGCACCTGTTAAAATAGTTAAAAGCACACTAAAGGTGCTGCGCGCCCCTTGGGATGCTCACATCCCACATGGAAGTGCCTGGGTTCAAGTCTACCTCCACTTCAATGCAGCTTCCTGCTGAAGCACACCCTGGGAGGCAGCAGCTGATGGCTCAAATGCTTGGGTTCCTGTCACCCATGTGGAAGACCTAGATTGAGTTCCACACTCCTTGCTTTGGGCTGGCCCAGTCCTGGTTGTTGCAGGCAGTTGAGCAGTGGACCAGCAGATGGAAATATTGTGTCTCTTTCTCTCTAAGTAAATTCAAGATTTATTTACTTGAAAGGCAGATTTACAGAGACAGGTCTTCCATCAGCTGGTTCAATCCCCAGATGGCTGCAACTGGCAGACTGAAGCCAGAAGCTTCTTCCAGGTTGCCCACATGGGTGCAAAGTCCCAAGGATTTGGGCCATCCTCCGCTACTTTCCCAGGCGCATTAGCAAGGAGCTGGATTGGAAGTGGAGCAGCCAGGGCTTGAACCGATGCCCATATGGGATTGCCGACACTGCAGGCCGGGGCTTTAACTTGCTGTGCCACAGCACCAGCCCCTCTAAGTAAATTAATTTTTTAAAAAAATTTAAAAACCACGCTACCCTTATCATATCAACCTGGATGCCAGTTTGAAAACAGTTTTTCAGAACCAAAGCAGCCTTCTCATGGCACACGTAGCTTCTATAAAATTATTATCAAGCACTTAAAATAGTGTCTAGCACATGTAAGTAGTAAATAAAATGTTTTATAATTCATCACCATTCAGCCCACTTTTCATTGCTTGTGCTTAGTCGTCTTCGTGCTTGTTTTTTCATGCATGAGCTATCCACGTGTAGCAAGGGTGAAATCTGTTTTTATTATGGTGAGAGGCTAACCATTTCAAAAATAACAATCATAAGAATATTTTCACTAACATGAGAGTTCTCTTGAAGTTTATGCTTGATACATAAATTTGAAGAGAAATCCAGAGATGGGTATTAAAAATATTTAATAAAACCAAATGTTCTGGGGCCCAGCTGTGGCACAGCAAGTTAAGTCACTGTATGCAGTGCTGGCATCCCATATGGGCACTAGTTCGAGTGCCAGCTGCTCCACTTCTCATCCAGCTTCCTGCTAATGCACCTGGGAAAGCAGCAAAAAATGGCCCAAGTCCTTACCCACATGGGAGTCCTGGAAGAATCCCCTGGCTCCTGGCTTCTGCCTGACCCACCTCCAATCATTGGAGCCACGTGGGGAGTGAACCAGTGTATGGAAGATTTCTGTCTCTTTCTCTGTTTCTGTAACTGCCTTTCAAATAAATAAAAATAAAATCTTAATAGTAATCCAGTTGGCCTTTCTAGAATCTCCTACCTAGCCCCAAGCCAAAGGAGTATATCAATCTGATTGCCTGGACTTGGAAGATCTCTTATTTTTCCCTCTCTAACTCTGTTTTTCAAATAAATAAAATATTTTTAAAAATCAGAATTCTTAATGTATTTTTGTAGAAGATTAACCTTCACACTCTTTTATAAGAATGCTTTCATTTTGAATAAATTCCCTGATCTATAGGATAAATTACAATGGAGTAACATTGTGAGGTAATGAATAATGAAACTAGCCCCCGAAATTAACTTTCTTTAAGGTGATCTCTCTATCCTTGGCCTCTAGCTCCTGATTTTAGATAAACCTGTACTCTTAAAAAGGAGAGGGGGGGAATTCTTAAAACCCAGGAGTAGGAATGAGATAGCCATTAAAAAATATTATGTCTATCCATCTGTCTTTGAAAATTAGAGTAACTGTTTTCTAATAACCAGAAGATTTAAAAGTTCATATTGGTGCAACTGGAAACCATTATACTTAGTGAAATAAGCCAGTCCCAGAAAGATAACACCTTTCCCCTGATCTGAGGTAACCAACAGAGTACCTGAAATACAATGTGTTGGAGTGAAATAGACATTTTGAAAGTCCATGATTGTTTACAGCCCTTGTCTCTTCAGTTGAGGAACAGTGTTTTCTTTATCTTCTTCATACTATTTGTTGAACTCTTTTACTTAGTGTAGGATTAACTATATGATCATTAAGTAAATTGAAAATAGATCTTTGTAAAAATTAACAATAGGAATGAGAGAGGGAGGAGGAAGAAGAGTATGGAAGTGTCACTATGTTCCTAAAACTGTATATATGAAGTACATTAAACTTGTATAACTTAAAATTTAAAAATAAATTTTAAAAATGTTAATATTGGCATGCATGACAAAAGACAATCTGTATGTAACCTAGGATTGTAAGTATCTCATATGATAGACACTAGCCAGCATCGTCAATCAGAATTTCATGTAACATTGTAAACATTGTTTAAAAAGCAAAAAATTTGGGGCCAGTGTTGTGGTGCAGTGGGGTTAGTCTGCAACGCCAGTATCCTTTGAGTGCTGGTTTGAATCCCGGCTGCTCCACTTCTGATCCAGCTCCCTGCTAAATGTGCACATGGGAAAGCAGCAGATGATAGTCCAAGTACTTGGACCCCTGCCATTAATGTGGGAGACCCAGAGTTCCTGTCTCCTGGCTTTGTTCTGGTCCAGCCCCAACCCTGGCCATTGTGGCCATTTAGGGAGTGAAGCAGCTGATGGAAGATCTCTTCTCTTTTCTCTCCCCCCCGCCCCACTCTCTCCTCTCTAGCTCTGACTTAAAATAATTAAAAAAAAAAAAAAAAAGAAAGCAAAAAATCCATTTTGACTTGGACAGTTTTACAGCAACTGTCAGATGAATGATGCCATTTATGAGTTTGGAACATCACCCACCATCTTGCAAAGATGCACAAAGCTAAGACAGCTGCATTTGAGAAGTGTTTCACCTCATTAAGTTTGGGGATTTTTAAATATTTCTCTTTCACTGGAAATGAAATTTTACTAAACATGGTCAATTAGTGGTTCTCAGCTTGCCTGTGTACCATGTCACCAGGAAAGCTCTTGAAATTTTCAATAGCTCAGCCACATTCCATACCAATCAAATCACAATCTGTGGGTAGGACTCAGGTATTGGACTTTGTTACAGCTGCCAGATGATCCCAATATGCTGTGAAACTTTTGAACTACTGGCCCCAGTAAAATGATTTAGGCAGGCACTTCTCATGGTCCTGCTCCACTGCTTTTTGATGACTCAGTATACAAAGAGTTTCAACTGCTGCTTTTTCTGAGCCTGAAGAATTGAGCTAAAGTAGATAACCAAAATGTATTAGATCCAAGGCATTTCTTTTGTGCTTGCTCATTCAACTCCTGTTCAGATGTTGATTTATTGGGATAGCTCTTTTCCTTTTTTATGCTTCTGCCCTGTACTGTTTGCCAGATGAGGAACACACTCCAATTTTAGAATGTCTAAAGTGCATCTATATCAGTTGTATCACATATCATGGAGTATATTCAATTGTACAGTTTATACACCCTGCATAGCACCTGTGTTCTGTTGTCTCTGACAATGGCTGTCTTGTGTTTTCATACCTCTTCTGTTACTTTGCACTTTCTAATCACTGTCACCTCTCCTTTTATCCCACTGTTTTTCATTAGTCTACTTGCCTACATTTTAGTTTTAAAACTCTTGATAATCTTGTTTCTCCTACATTTCAATGTAAAAGCACTTTTTTTTTCTAGAGATTGCCCAAATGGCCTTGAGAAAAAAAGTTAAGATCAAAGATCTTGTTCTAAATAACGTAATGTATCTTCCTCCAAAATACTTCTTCTGCATATAGCCAATAGATATTTTACATCTTACAGAACTGTGAACTGTGAGCAAGGGCAATGTTCTACTCTTCTTCTCATGAGGTAAGCCAGTACCTACAGTGCACATGGCTGTTTTGAGTGTTCATTAAAATAAAATAAAGGATGCATCTTGGCCATGCAAGAATGTATGTTCTTAACAGAAGAGGGTATAATACTTCTTTGAAGTTCAGATTTAAATGGATATAAATTAGGCAGTAATGATTATTTTTTCTTTTCCAGGTTTGTATTTCATCAGTCAGAAAAGTTTGCAAAGGTGGAAAGCCAGTATCAGTTACTGAAATTAGAAACCACTGACTTCCAAGGACTTCAAAGGAAAATCAGTTTAATTTCAGAAAAGGTAATTATTGATTGACTTATCTGGGGGTGTTTGTCCAGTTTTTCTTCCCCACCACCATTCTACCCCACCAGAATTTCTTTCCTCATGCCTTTTATACCACTACTCTTTTAACTCTCATTGGTCTTTTTTCTACCTCTTGACATTCTCCCTCTAATCCAATTTGGACTTAGATTATATGTATTTTTTTAAGATTTTATTTACTTATCTGAGAGGCACAGTTACAGAGAGAGAGAGATGGAGAGACAAAGAGAAACACCTTCCATCCGCTAGCTCACTCCTCAAATGGCTGCAACAGCCAGAGATGGGCCAATCCAAAGCTGGGGCCAGGAGCTTCTTCCAGGTCTCCCATGTGGGTGCGGGGACCCAAGCACTTGGGCCATCTTCCACTGCTTTCCCAGGCCATCAGCAGAGAACTGGATCAGAAGAGGAGCAGCCGGGACACAAACCAGCACCCATATGGGATGCTGGCACCGCAGACAGAGGTTTAGCCTACCACAGCAGGGCGCCAGCCCCTCAGATTGTACCTTGAAAGGACAAAGATTGTTTTATATAACAATTTCTAATATTGGATAAAACTAATACCTTCATTTTAATATGTTCATTTTCTACTTATGTGTCAGTTATCTAAAGCATTGAATATATGGTTGATCTTTAGGTATGAAGTTAGAATATGAATAGCACTTACTGGAAAAAGATCAATTTTTTTCTTTCCATTTTTAAGGATATATACATATGCATGTATGAATGACTGGTCTAAAAATAAATGTTTCTTTAGACAAATAAGAGTTCTAATGAAAATTAAAATAATATAATGTCTATGTTGTGTTTCTTCAAATTGCAAATGCTGATTTCTACCAGGCATATCATTATTGTGATTCTTAGAAATGTGAGACAAAGCATTTTGTAACCCCCACGTTTTCAGGGTTGAGTCAACTATAATCAGTAAGCATCATGTGAACCTTTTCTAGCTACCAGAAACCAAGCTAGCACTAGGAATCATGCTTTGTTCATTATTCATTCACTAAATCTTTATTCATGTCATAAAGTATACAAGGGCTTGTTCTTGGGACCATGGTGGTCAAGGGTGTTACAAAACTAAGGTGAGGGGTAGGCATTTGGCACAGGATTGAGATGCCTGTTGGGACACCAGCGTTCTGTATCAGGAGTGCTTGGGTTCACATCCAGGCTTCACTGCCAATTCCAGCTTCCTGCTGCGCCTCCTGGAAGACAGCAGGTGATGGCTCAAGTGGTTGTGTCCTTGCCACCCACATGGGAGATGTAGATTGAGTTCCCAGCTCCCAGGCTCGGCCTGGCCCAGGCCTGGCTATTGTGGGTATTGGGGGAGTAAACCAGTGGTTACGAGCAGGCGCTTGCTCTCTCTTTCCCTTTCAAAGAGAGAGATGAAATGGAAGCCCCAAATTCCAGCCACCGCATGCGTGGAATGAGTATGTAATCTTCCAGAAGAGAAGACCGTAGGTGAAAATTGAGCATCTCTACACATGCTGGGTAGTCCAAGGAAGGTGAGCTTGGCTGTGGACAGGAACTGCAGTGGAGTTGATATTTTGACGTAAAACAGAGTTGGAATCTGGTTATAATTGTTGGGAGCATTCCACCTTATTGATTTAAATCCAGAAACTAGAAATTCAGTCTACTTAATTAGAAACTAATGAAAATATATTTTGAACCAAGTTAAATTTCCTTTTTAAATGAAAATTTTTGTGACAAGTAAAATGCTTTTGAGGCAGATTTCAAAATATCATCATAGAATCCAAGAAATCGTCTTTTCATAGCTCTTTGTCTCACAGTCTGCCCTGAGAGTAGTTTGCTAATAGCTGCCTTTTCACAAAGCTGGCCCTAAAGGTCAGCATAATGTCGTAGGAGGGGAGAACAACTGGATGTGGGCTCTCATCACAATTGTGTTCTTCGATAAATCACTTTGACTTCTCTTGGCCTTCATTTCATCACTTATTAAATAAGATTTTTAAATGCATAAGACAACATTTAATATATATGCAAACTCTGAAAACCTTCAAGCACTAATTTAAGGTATTTGCTTTAAAAAAAAAACTGTTAAAATATATTGACAGCCTATAAATGCTAGTTACTGTGGTATACTAGTCACTAAATGTTTTCACATTAAATGTTGAGAGTTATTTTCCTGGTAAGTTGATCTTGGACCTGAGGAATACCACCTCTGATGACAGTGATGTTCTTCTGGTGAACAGCCTAAATGGGAAGACACCTCAGATGAAGATAAGTTTGCCTCTTCAGAATACTGCTAATGAAAGTACTAAACCTAATACTGCACACATACTACCAATATATCAGTACTTCTCAGAAGTGGTATTTTAAGGGAGTTTGTACTATAGCTATGTATGTACATTCAAAATAATTTCTAAACAATGTCTCAGAGTGCTCCAGTTATCTTACTCGGTACGGTCAGTATGGATACACTATGCTACCTATCACCTGCAACTTCTTTAGGTCTTGATTGGGGTGGGCCCAGGAGGCATATGGCATTTTTCTTAAACACCAGCAAACTTGGCCTTGTATACTGAAATATGGGGACCATGAAAAAACTATGACTTGGTCTCTTCCCCTAAGGAATTTAGATAGAAGCTTTCAGAACTTCACATGGATAATTCATCAGTCTGTTAAAGAATCAGATTTCAGAGTCACTTCTAAGCCTCTTTTTCACTGACCTCCAACTTCGTATCTCTACTCTGAGCATACATTGTTCCCTGTGCTAACTCTGTTGTGATACTAATCATAGTAGATGTGATTTTTGTCAGTAATGTGCCTCCCTTACTTGTCTTTAGAGTGAATACTCTGTGTTTTCTATTTCCCTAGCATCTAATAATGGAACTAGCTCACAGCATACACTCAATGGATCTTATTGTGACTCTAGAATATAGAACACGGAAGACCCAAAACAGTATCTCCCCTATCAAATTGTGAAATCAAGGATTACTATGTGTATATTTTACATCCAACGTCTAGTACAAAGCCTGCCACAGAAACACTCTCAGCATTTTTAAATTATTTTTGCTAAGTGCCAAATATGTGGGAGGTGCATAATTAATCAGTTTTACAGGACAGGTGTCCAGCCTGACCGGTGTTCAGGCTGTCAGAATTAGAGCTGTGGAAGGGTGTTGCACTAAAGGACTGAGATCTTGCCTGACCCTTAAAGTCAGGATAGAACTTAAGTAAGGAGGAGAAGAGAATAGCACAGGGAGAGGTATTAGAATTTGGGACTTTATTCTAGAAATATTAGGAAACACCAATGGTTTTTCAAAAGAGTACCATGATACACAAGCAGTTTTTAAAAGCTTAATTTGCTATTAGGGTGATATAGAGAAGAAGTGACTAGATAAGACTCCTTCTAGACTACTTCCCCAGATCACTAAAGTCTGGGTTGGGTCTCCACTTAAATGTTTCCATTGTCTTTCACCTGTCACAGTGCATATAGGCACATCCTTCTCCCCAGTTAAACTAAGCTGCTGGGCAGAACTGTGTTTTTTGTTTTTATTTTTTTTGGTCTTGGTTTTGGTACATTCTTCAACACAATGCTGCAAGCATTTGATGAATTAATGATCACTTCTAGACATTTTAGTAGTCTCCAAAGCTGTTGTCTATGCATGTGTAGACTAAAGAGGTCCATGACCTGGCCTTTTTATATTCCAGATACATATTAGGAGGTATCAGAGGCCTACCATGGTTTTCTTTTTTTTTTATAGGAAAAAATGCATTTTATTTAATGACCAAGTACACACACATATTCACATGTATCACTAAAACAATATTTACTTTTACCCAGTGGGACCCATCACAAAATGTTCTGCTCTTGTTCTTGCATTTTAAAATTAAGTAAACAAATTTTGCAGATCATGAATCTGTCATAAACTATAACTGCTGCAGAAAATTGTCAGCAGTAATTTACAGTCTTCCTCCTTCTTAGAATTAGCCCACTATAGCATTCATTACTCAGAGAGAGGAAAATCTTACATAGCCTTGCTACTGTGTACCAGCCTGGACTGGTTTATCACCTACCCTTCCAGGCCTAACAGCTGAGGAAATGACTTGCAACCGTGTAATAGGGCCCTATGTCTGTTAAATATTTTGTATAAAATTTGATCCCTATTTGATCTCCACAACAACCCTGTGAGGTAGGCAGGGAGAATATTGTCAGATTCACTTTACAGATAATGAAGTTGAAGTTCAGAGAGGTTAAGTAACTTCCCCAGTTACTGTATATGT
Source organism: Oryctolagus cuniculus (assembly GCF_964237555.1). Classification (NCBI taxonomy): domain Eukaryota; kingdom Metazoa; phylum Chordata; class Mammalia; order Lagomorpha; family Leporidae; genus Oryctolagus; species Oryctolagus cuniculus. Next base: position 101,559,584 of record NC_091442.1, on the reverse strand, counting down.
TGCAGGAGGCAGAGTAAATACAGCAAGACTCAACAACCTTTAGGTTGAGAGCTCTCGTCCCAGTACAATACAGTTTCTAACCTTAAGTATTTTTATCACCTCATTCTTTTTTAAATTATTGATTCAACATTATAGAGGATACAACAAAAGATTTAATTTGAAACTTATGCCAAGCTTATGCTTCTCCAACCATGGCCACAGAAAATAAATGTTTTTAGAAAGCACAGTTCTTTTGACTCTAGTCTAATGGAACATAAGTAACAGGAAAGACCTTCAAGGTCAAAAAAATTGAAGAGAAGTCAGAGGAAGGGATATAAAAGGGATGTTATTAATGGGTTTCAGTCCCTTTAAGCTTTGACTTTTGTGAGAGGGTTCAATGGAGAGGTTTAATGCAGATGAGACTTGAAACTTTTGAAGAGGATCTGAGTCTTGATGAGGTTATTCAAACTCAAATCTTGAATGCACAATGATAGGCCATGCTCTTCAAAAACTTGGTACTTTATGCTCTCTCAAATTGCTAGGATTTGAATGCCACCATACAAATTGATTCATGTTTTTTGTCTATTAATGGTCTGTGGCTTTCTTTAGATGAAGTCCATGTTAGAATCCATAGTTATCAGTGTTCTGCAAAACTGCAGGAGATCCAAGGCTCCCATCGGACCACAGATGAACCACCCCTCTCATCACAACACCTACCACCCTACTATGGTTTTCACATGCTTAGAACACTTTACCATTTGATATGAACTTGCCCTACTAAAGATTTAAAGATAAATTTATTTACTTATTTATTTATCTGAAAAGAGTAACAGAAAGGGGGTGATACCAACAGAGTCCTCCATCCACTGGTTCACTCCCCAAGTGTCCATAACACCTGGACCTGGACTAGGCCAAAGCCAGGAGACAGGAACTCCATCAAGGTCTCCCACAAGGGTGGCAGGAACCCAAATACTTAGGTCACCATTTGCTGTCCCCCAGGGACATTCGCAGGAATCTGGACCAGAAGTAGAGGCAGGACTCAATCCCAGGCCTCCAAAAAACCCACAGCACAAAAAAATGCATTTCCCTAAACTGTTTTCTTTTTCATTCATTCTTGCCTTTGTAAAATGTGATTGCTAGTACCTTCTCTGTAAGAGGTTAATCAAAAAAGGTATATTTTTTTTTCCAGGTAGGAACTCCTCCAGAATCATAGCATTTAGGAAAAGTAAAAAAAAAAAAAAGCTAAATAACAATAAAAATGACATGTATGTTACTTTCATAGGAGCAAAAAAAAGGAAAAATGATGTATTTCAAGCTTCTCTAGCATTTTTAAGAAATATTTATTTATTTATTTTGAAAGTGAGAGAGAGAGAAAGGAAGAGACACACAGAGAGAGAGGTCTTTATCAACTGGCCTACATCCCAAATGGTTGCAATGACCAAGACTGGGCCAGGCTGAAGCCAGGAGCCAGGAGCTGCTCCCAGGTCTCCCAAGTGGGTGGCAGGGGCCCAAACACCTGAGCCATCTTCTGCTGCTTTTCCCAGGCCTTTAGCAGGTAACTGGAACTGAAGTGGAACAACCAGGACACAAACCAGCACCCATAATGGGATACTGGCATCACAGGAAGCAGTATAGCCCACTATACCACAACACCAGCCCCTTCTCCAACATTTTTATCCTCAATATATCTTTATGAAGATGCACAAGTTGGGGCCTGCACTGTGGCACAGCGTGTTATGCCACTGCCTGCAGCAATGGTTTGAGTCCTGGCTATTCCACTTCCAATCCAGCTCCCTGCTAAAGCACCTGGGAAAGCAGTGGAAAATGGCCCAAGTCCCTGGACACCTGCACCCGCGTGGGAGACCCAGAAGCAGCTCCTTGCTCCTGGCTTCAATCTGGCCCAACCCTAGCCGTTGTAGCCATTTGAGGAGTGAACCAGCAGATGAAAGATCGCCCTCTGTGTCTATCCTTCTCTCTCTCTAACTCTGCCTTTAAATAAATAAGTAAATTTTTTTGAAAAAGAAAAAGAAAATGCATAAATATCCAGGATTCAGGTGTATATTTTTCTAAAATGAGGCTAATCTAGTAAATTTGTTTAAAACAAATCAATAAATGTTTTTGTCCATATAATTCTGATATACTTGGATAGTTTAGACATCCTCAGAATTTGAAGTGGGTATATTATGCTCCTTATTGTTAAAGTTTGTTTCTCCAATGTAAAAATTATTAAGTAGCCTTAGGAATTGTTTTGTGTTATAAATGCAGCTTGAGTCTACTGAAAGTATCCTGCAGGAAGCTACATCATCCATGTCTTTGCTGACCCAGTTTGAACAGGAAGTATCCAGCCTCCAAAGTATCATGCATGACATTCAAAATAATGAAGAAGTGCTCACTCAAAAGATGCAAAACCTTAATCAAAAACTCCAGAATATTACAGATTTCTGGAAGAGAAGCCTAGAAGAAATGAATGTTAACACAGACATTTTCAAATCAGAAGCAAAACACATACATTCTCAAGTTACTGTCCAAATCAACTCTGCTGAGCAAGGAATAAAATTGCTCACTGAACGGCTAAAAGATTTGGAAGATAGCACACTAAGAAATATTAGAACAGTAAAAAGACAAGAAGAAGAGGATCTTCTGAGAGTAGAAGAGCAGCTTGGCTCTGATACAAAAGCAGTTGAAAAGCTAGAAGAGGAGCAGCACGCTCTCTTTGCCAGAGATGAAGATCTGACTAATAAACTTTCCAACTATGAACCGAAAGTTGAAGAATGCAAGACACATTTACCAACAATTGAAAATGCTATTCGCTCTATTCTCAGAGTCTCTCAGGATCTGATAGGAACAGAAAAGAAAATGGAAGACTTGACTTTGCAGATGTTTAATATGGAAGATGATATGCTGAAAGCAGTATCTGAAATAATGGAGATGCAGAAAACCCTTGAAGGAATGCAGTATGACAATAGCATACTAAAGATGCAAAATGAACTGGATGTTCTAAAAGGAAAAGTTCGTGACTTTGCAGCATATTCAAGTACAAAAGAAAAGGGAATTCTAGAAGATCATACTCTAGAAAATAAAAGAATTGATGATGACTTTTAAATTCACATTTATTCTGATGACCTATATCATTATATGTAAATTGATCAGTTTCATGTTTTTGGGTTATTTGAAAATGCCTCACTTTATCCTGCATTATTGGAAGATAGGTGAGATATCTACACACATGGATTATCCACATAATTAGAGCTTATATTTTTTAACTAAAACATTTTTTGTTTTTATCATTTAAAATAGAAAAAATTTGCAAATATACATTTCTCTATTTTAAAACAATATGTTTAGTGTTTTGAAAACATTTTTCTAATAATGAATGAGCGTCATTATTAATTTCACATACTATTTTGGGCCCAAATACACTGCTGTCTCTAGGAACTATTAAACAGTTTTTACCATTTCATTAAATTACTGTTTTTCAAACCTGTGTCTATATCTTATACCTTTTCTATCAACTTACCTTGCTGTCAGGTTAGTTGGGAATATGCCTGTTTCAGCCATATTCTTCATGTTCCTTTGTAATTCACTGCAGGCTGAAAATCCATATAACCAAGTTCATAGGAATTTTGTTCAAATAAAAGTTAATGTGCCTGAGGGAGAGCCTGGAGGCTTTGCTATGAATTACTATGCACTTTCTAGAAATTATAAAGCCTGGAGCCGGTGCCGCGGCTCACTAGGCTAATCCTCCGCCTTGCGGCGCCAGCACACTGGGTTCTAGTCCTGGTCGGGGCACCGGATTCTGTCCCGGTTGCCCCTCTTCCAGGCCAGCTCTCTGCTGTGGCCAGGGAGTGCAGTGGAGGATGGCCCAAGTCCTTGGGCCCCCACCCCATGGGTCTCCCACCCCATGATGGGAGACCAGGAGAAGCACCTGGCTCCTGCCTTCGGATCAGCATGGTGCGCCGGCTGCATCGCAGTGGCCATTGGAGGGTGAACCAACGGCAAAGGAAGACCTTTCTCTTTCTCTCTCTCTCTCACTGTCCACTCTGCCTGTCAAAAAAAAAAAAAAAAAAAAAAAAAAAAAAAAAAGAAATTATAAAGCCTGGGAAATGATTTCTTTTTTGTTAAGGTTCTAAACTGTGTTACAGATACTAGTAAGAAATTTTAAATACACTTAAATATGTGCTTATTTAAGACCTTCCTTATGAATTGTGTTATGAGCTTTTGGATTATCTTCATATACATGGGCTTTTTAATAGAAAGCTTTTATTTAATAAATATAAATTTTATAGGTACAACTTATGGATTATAGCGGTTCTTCCCCCCATACCCACCCTCCCACCTCCAAACCGTCCCACCTCCTACTCCCTCTACCATTAAGGTTCTGTTAGACTCTTGAGTTTGCTAGATATATGATCTCTAGATAAACGAGTCTACTTAAAATAAAAATACACCAACAAACTTATGAAAAGGAAAGGCAGCATTATAATAAATGGTGACAAATGTGATATTACAAATATGATATTACAAGTATGTCATTAAGGGCCAGCACTATGATGTAGTAGATTAAGCCGCCACCTGCAGCATCCCTTATGGACACTGGTTCATGTCTGGGCTGCTCCTCTTCCAATTGAGTGCTTTGCTAATGGGCCTGGGAAAACAGTGTAAGGTGGCCCAAGCACTTGGGCCCCTGCACCCGCGTGTGAGACCCAAAGAAGCTCCTGGCTCCTGTTATCAAGTTTAATAACAACTTTATTTGAACTTATATATACCCTGGTAATGGTTATAGAGAGTAAATAAAAACAAGATGACCACTGTACTCTATAGTGACATTTACAAGGGAAGCGAAAACTTGTACTTCTACCTTATTACATGAGTAAATTATTGAAATATATTTACATGTAGATGTTTGTGTCTCTGTGTATTCCTTTACTAAGCAGGTTTTCCTGTTTTTAAAAAACTGCATTAGGGACCAGTGTTACAGTGGGCTAAGCCGCTGCCTACAATGCTGGCATCTCATATGGTACCAGTTTCAGCCCCTGCTGTTATGGCCATCTGGGGAGTGAACCTGTGGATGGAAGATATCTTTCTCTGTCTCTCCCTCTTTCTCTGGAATGCTGCCATTCAAATAAATAACTAAAAAAGAGAGAAAGAGAGAGAGAGAGAGAGAAAGACTCCCTAGAGATAAATACACTCATATGTCTTCCTCTGTTTCTTCGATTCATTTATTTCAAACTTGAAATTTCAAAAACTTCCCTGTATGTCAGATATTAAATTACATTGTTCATCTTTTCTTTAAGGAAAACTACCAATATCCTAAGACTCATTTTCTTAGCTTTGTAATTAATGAAAAATTCTATCAATTATGAAGCAGCACTTGGGTTGCCCCCTGGCACCCCTCTCCATTCCAGATTCCTGCTAATGCGCACCCTGGGAAGCAGCAGGTGATAGCCCTAGTACCTGAATCCCTGCCACCAACCAAGGAAACCCAGCCTGAGTTCCAGGCTCCTGGTTCCAACTTGGCACCAACTTGTGAGCATTTGGGGAGTGAACCAGTAGATGGAAAAATCTCTGCAGGGCTTTCTTTCTGCCTTTCATATTTATTTTTTTTTTTTAATTTTAAACTACAATTTCAAGACTATTACACTATAAGCTACCAAGTGAGACAAAGAGGTTTACCAGCAGCTCCCTAATCTGATCCTTCTAAGAAGCAGCTAAGCTCTTTCCGAGGTGCTGGAATTATGTAATGCTCTTAAGCTACAGTTACTCTGCCAGAATGGATACGTTAATAAAATGTGACCGAAAAATCAAATAGATGAAAGTAGGCTACCTACTCCTTTCACCCTTGGGAGACTGTTTCAGCAAATACACTGTATTAGAGAACGTTCTCCTTAAAAATAAAACATGGTTTTGCAATTACTAGTTGATTTCCTTCCTAATTGAAGCTACTCCTTAATGTCCTATCCCACAATAACATTTTCACAAAGCTGATTTCTCTAACAAAAACAGTTTGAATCACCTCCTCCATGAATGATTAACATAATGTAAAGCAATTGAAGAGAAAAAAATCCTAAAATACGTTTTAAAACCAAACATATGATGGCCAAGGAAGGAATTGCTACTTTGACTTCACTGTCATACTGTCCCATTTCAGCACTTCACCATAATTCTTTTGCACCTATTTAAAGTTAAAACTATTTACAACCATTTAAAGTTAAAACTGCCATCAAAACAATATTCTGAGCATATTATGTTTTTATTTGCATTGAACTAAATTTATGTTAATAAAAATAGCTGAGTAAGCCAAATTCAACTTAAGAAAGATAATTCACAAAGAAATACACATTTTGGCCTGCGCCGCGGCTCACTAGGCTAATCCTCCACCTTGCGGCGCCGGCACACGGGGTTCTAGTCCCGGTCAGGGCACTGGATTCTGTCCTGGTTGCCCCTCTTCCAGGCCAGCTCTCTGCTGTAGCCAGGGAGTGCAGTGGAGGATGGCCCGAGTACTTGGGCCCTGCACCCCATGGGAGACCAGGATAAGTACCTGGCTCCTGCCATCGGATCAGCGTGGTGTGCCAGCCGCGGCAAAAGGAAGACCTTTCTCTCTGTCTCTCTCTCACTGTCCACTCTGCCTGTCAAAAAAAAAAAAAAAAAAGAAAGAAAGAAAGAAAAGAAATACACATTTTAAGAAAAAAAAGTTTCTTTTAAACTACAAATTTAATTTTGTAAAGATGTTTTGCATTTTGCAATTTGTTTTATTCTTGCTCTCTGAGTTTCAAATTATCCATTTATAGACATTCTACATCCAAACTATACTACAAGCTCTCAGAAAGTAGAGACTATTCTCTTTTTTCTTAATATTTTAAATTTGAACAGTAGAGAGAGAACTTGCATCCACTGCTTCACTCCCCAAATTCCTGCAACATCTGGAGCTAGGCCAGGAACTCCATCTGGGTCTCTCACATGGGTGGTAGGGACCCAAGTACTTGAGCCATCAAATACTGCCTGCCAGGACTTGAACCTGGTGCTCTGATATGGGATGCAGGCTTCCTAGGTGGCATTTTAACCAACGCATCAAACACCTACTGCCCCCCTTCGTTTCTTTTCTTCTTTTTTTTTTTTTTTTTTTAAGATATATTGATTGATTTGAAAAGCAGAGTTGACAGAGAGAGGGAAAAATGGTGGGGGAGGGAGGAAGTGGGTGTTTGGTGTTTCCATCTGCAGGTTCACTCCCCAAATGTTCACAATGGCAGGAACTGGTCAAGTCCAAATCCAGGAGCCAGGAGCTTCTTCAGGGTTTCTCATGTGGGTGCAGGGGTCCAAGGACTTGGGCCATCTTCCACTGCTTTCCCAGGCACATTAGCAGGGAGTTGATGGAAGCAGAGCAGCCAGCTCAAACCTGTACCCATTTGGGATGATAGCACTGCAGGCAGCAGCTTTATCCATTACACCACAACACCATTTCCCTTTATTCATTTATTTTCACTTTATTTGAAAGGCAGCGTAGGGGAGAATCTTCTACTTTAAAACATAGTCCTGGGGCTAGCACTGTGGCGTAGCGAGTAAGGTCGCCGCCTGCAGTGTGGGCATCCCATATAGGTGCTGGTTCGAGTCCTGGCTGTTCCACTTCCAATCCAGTTCTCTGCAGTGGCCTGGGAGAGCAGTAGAAGATGGTCCAAGTCCTTGTGTCCCTGCACCTGTGTGGGAGACCCAGAAGAAGCTCTGGCTCGTAGCTTCAGATTGGCCCAGCTCCAGCTGTTGCAGCCATTTGGAAGAGTGAACCAGGGGATAAAAGATCTCTCTGTCTCTTCCTCTCTGTCTGTAACTCTGCCTCTCAAATAAAATTAAAAAAATAAATAAATAAATAAATACAACTGCCCCGTTACCACACACACACACACACACTCTCACACTTAAAACCCAAAACCCATTACCATCACCAACAATAAAAATAACAACTTGAAATGTTGCCAGGCAGTTGAGTGGCTCAACATGTTTATCAGCTAATATGTCCAAGTTTAAACCAGAATGGCAATTTAGAGATATCAGGATATAATGTATGAGCATATACATACATCAAAACATCAGATTATATACCATAAGTATATTAATAAAGCTGAAAAAATGTTACCTAGTCTCACTTCACAATCTACCAAAGCCCATTGCAGAGATTTCCATTTTCATTTTCCAGCAACTGAAAATCACATCACTTCCATTTAGCTCATTTTGTTACAACACAGAAGACCTATATTTCAAAAATGATAACAGAAAAATGTAATTTCCAGTAGCATTTTGTGAAATGGCCTTAATATTTACCTTCTTATTCTTTAGTAATGAACTTAAATTGTTCCAAAGGATCTTACTTTTGAAGTCATCTTTTACCATATGCTTTCCCAAACAGCAGTGAAGTTGTAGGTAAAAATAACACATTAAAATTTAAGTTGAATTATGTTAAACTTTTAGTGGACTTAATCATTGTGGTATTATATTTTCTTATAGTGTCAGAAATCTGAAGCTGTCATGGAACAATTGAAGTCTTTACAAATAAATGCTCATCTAAAGCGTCTACAGGAGGAAATTTATGAAGTAAAAACTTGGTCTGGCAGGATAACTGAAAAACAGGATATTTTGAGCAACAATTTGACAACTCTTTCTGAAGACATTACAAAAGTAGACCAAAGTACAACTTCGTTGGCAAAAGATGTCAGTCTCAAGATTACAACTGTAAAAACAGACATACGACGCATTTCAGGTTTAGTAACTGATGTAACATCATTGACAGATTCTGTGCAAGAACTAGAAAATAAAATAGAAAAAGTAGAAGAAAATACAGTAAAAAACATAGGTGATCTTCTTTCCAGCAGCATTGACCGAACAGCACTGCTCCGAAAGACAGCATCAGAAAACTCACAAAGAATTAACTCTGTTAAGAAGACACTAACTGAACTGAAGAGTGATTTCAACAAGCACGCGGATAGATTTTTAAGCTTAGAAAGTGACAGAGCAAAAGTCCTGAAGACAGTGACCTTTGCAAATGGTCTAAAACCAAAGGTATATAATCTAAAGAAGGACTTTGCCCGTTTGGAACCACTGATAAATGACTTAACACTACGCATTGGGAGATTGGTTACTGACTTACTACAAAGAGAAAAAGAAATTGCTCTCTTAAATGAAAAAATATCTAATTTAACAATAGTCCGGGCTGAGATTAGTGATATTAAAGATGAAATAACACACATTTCAGATATGGATTAGTTTGACATTTAGGTTAGATCAAGGTGACTTTTTTATTTTAAAAGCAGGACCACTGTTATGTATGGGAAGACTGATAAATCAGAAATAGTGATATTTTGGAAAGAATACCATTTTGTATTTGATTCTATTTTATACAGGAAAAATAAAATTCTTAAACAACATTTTATTTTCCAAAGTAAATAATATAAAACCTACACTGGTAACTTATAGCAAGAACCTTATCCATACCCTTACATACTCTTAGACAATAGCACACATACACATGCACATACCCTCAGTGCCCATCAGGAACCACAGTATATATGGTTGGGGCCCTGACTGAAGAACCTCTCCTTAGTGGGCAGGGCTGTAGAATTCAATCAGAGGTGGAAAACGCCCAGCTATAAAAGCTTAAGAAATCATTTGGTCTTGCCCTGCAAGGGCTAGCCCAGGTCAAAGCCAGGAGTTAGAAGCTCCATCTGGGTTTCCTATGTGGGTGCAGGGGCCCAAGGACTTGGACCGTCCTCCACTGCCTTCCTAAGTGCACCAGCACAGAGCTACATCAGAAATGGAGCAGGTGGGACCTGAACCGGTGCCCATATGGGATGCTGGCACTGCAGGCAATGGTTTAACTTGCTACATCACAGCACCAATCCCAGTTACTATTTTTTAAAGGTTTATTCATTTATTTGAAAGGTAGAGTTAGAGAGAGGTCAGTTTTTGATCCATTGGTTCACTCCCCAAATGGCCACAATGGCAGGAGCTGAGCCTATCCCAAGCCAGGAGCCAGGAACTTCTTCCATGTCTCCGACATGGGTGCAGGGGCCCAAGGACTTGGGCCATCTTGTACTGCTTTCCCAGGCCATAGCAGAGAGCTGGATGGGAAGTGAAGCAGCTAGGATTTGACCCAGAGCCCATATGGGATGCCGGAACTGCACGCACCAGCCCCCCAGCTATTATTCTAATAGCTTTATTTTAACTAGGAAACTACTACCCAGAAAATGTGGAAAACTTAAATACTTAACGGAAAAAAGCATAAAATAACCAATCAAGCCAAACACGCAAAGGAAACTATGTAAAAAAAATCACTTGATAATTACCAGAAAATGTGAAAGCAGCACCTCCTGAACCAGAATCCAGCTGACTTCTTCACTGGAATTCCTAACACTCTAAATATGTGAAAATATACCAAAAACAGTAAAAGGATGAGCTATAAGTAATTATCAAGTAGTTATTCTTCCCACACTCCTCCTTGTAAAGACTGCTGCCTGCGTGTCACAGCATAGGCTCTAGGTAGCAAGAAACTACATAGTATAGGACTATTCTAGGGTAAGCAGCTCTACAAGGGTACTTCAAAAAGTTTGTGGGGAAAATGGAATTAAATTTTTTTTAGCTCAAAACTTTTTGAAATACATATAAACTTTCATAGTACTATTTTCCACCATAAACTTTATGCAGACTTCTCTTATACATACATTTCAAAATATTTAATACCAAAATAAACATGTTAATTCCATTTCCCCACAAACTTTTTGAGATTCTCTCATGTACACCACATAGATAACATCACTGTAATGCATTCTGATATATTTTGTATTTATAATAGTACCCAAATGAAACACTCTACTCCTTGTTATTTTAATAATACATTTTTGCTTAAAATTTTCAAGGCAGGGGAAGCTGGATGTGGTTCATTAATTGTGACAAAGATACTAATATGAAATGTTAATAGGGAAAATGGGGTATGGGTATATAGGAGCTCTTGGTATTACTACTTCACATTTTTTGTTCTGGAAAACTATTCTGAAATGTTAAAAAAAAAATAAAATTTCAAGGACAGGCACAGTATCCCCTATCAGAACACAGGTTTTTGAGTTCTGGCTTCCAGGTTTCCTATCCAGGTTCCTGCTAATGAACAACTTGGGAGGCAGCAGATGATCGCCGGAGTACTTGGGTTCCTGCTACCCACATGGGAGTCCCAGCTGACAATCCTGGCTCCTGGCTTTGGCCTGGGCCAGCCTCAGCTGTTGCAGGCATTTGAAAAGTGAACCAGCAGGTGGAAGATCTGTCTCCCTATCACTCTGCCTTTCAAATAAAATTTTTAAAATATTTCATCCCTTAAAAAGCATAATTCCAAGTTCCACTCCCATCCTAATGGGATTTGCTGCTCCTGCTTCCCTGCCTGCCCTCTGGCAAAGTTTTAAAAGGACCTGTTCCTGAACACATGGCTCACGTGTGCGTGCACGTGCTCGCTCTCGCTCGCTCGCTCTCTCTCTCCTCTCTTGCTCCCCTCGCTTTTCTCTTGTCTCTTTCTCTCTTTTTCCTTCCTGCCCCTTCCCTCTGGCCTGCTGGGTTTTCTCCAACAAACCCTTTCCCTTTAAAAAAAAAAAAAAAAAAAGCATAATTCAGCTATCTGAAAATTCAAATATTTGTTTCTATCAGTGCCAAGTAGAACACTCATCTGATTGGTGCTAGTTCTACTCATCATTATGGGAATAGCAGTTCACAAATCTGTCACTGTTATCTGATAGCCATACTGAGCAAGACTTTCTTGATAGAACTCCCAAATCTACAATATCTCTAGGCTAATGATTTTTATTTTATGATTTTGGCTTCAAATCAGGTAGCTTTTGTGGCAAATATAGGGTAATAGAAACCTTTGGATTTATTTCCTAACAGTAGAAAACAAAAATTACTAACTTCAGTAATGCTATAAATCTTTTTCCGTTGGTTCACCCCCCAAGTAACGCACCGGCTGATCCGAAGCCAGGAGCCAGGTGCTTCCTCCTGGTCTCCCATGTGGGTGCAGGACTCAAGCACTTGGGCCATCCTCCACTGCACTCCTGGGCCACAGCAGAGAGCTGGACTGCAAGAGGAGCAAGTGGGACAGAATCCGTAGCCCCAACCAGGACTAGAACCTGGGGTGCCAGCGCCGCAGGCAAAGAATTAGCCTAGTGAGCTGCTGCACCAGCCTGCCTTTTTTTTTTTTTTTTTTTTTTTTTTAAATTTTTTAAAGATTTGAAAGGCAGAATTAGAATCTTCCATTTGCTGGTTCACTCCCTATATGGTGCCAATAGCCAGGGCTGGGCCAGTCTGAAGCCAGGAGCTTCGTTTGGGTGTTCCATGTATGTGCAGGGGGCCCAATTTGGGCCATCTTCTGCTGTTTTCCCAGGCACACTAGCAGGAAACTGGATGGGAAATGAAGCAGCCAGGAACCCAACTGGCACCCAGTTGGATGCCAGCATTGCAGATGGTGGATTAACCCACTACGCCACAGTTCTCGTCCCAGTAGATATGATCTTGAATGAGTGAGCCATCTTCAGTTTCCTCTGTAATGTCCTTGCTTATAGCATCATTTCAAGTCTATGTAGTCAATAAAACCAGTAAACCATAAGGAAAAGTTGAGTACAACATATTCAGGTATTAATGACTGGAGATTTAAGTTTTAATGTTGGCTGATAGAGCCATCTGGTGTCAAGATTGTGGACTCTTGGAATGTATCACCTCTCAAGAATTATCCTCCTTCAAATCTTGCAGCACACTGCATTCCATGAGGCCAACTGACATGTGTGTGTGTGTGTGTGTGTATAAACCCTTATTCACAGAACTAGGTAGGAATCATTATCTTGTGTTGAGAAACACATCCAAGTTCTTTCATTCAGGATAGCAATACTTTTAAGTCACTGCTGCATGCACGGCACTTCAGTCTATAAACACACACCAAATGTTGGCATAGCCGCTTTCTATGAAACTTGTCAGGTCACGCCTGCCTAATAACCAGATTAACATTAAGACCTTCTGCGAATATTTCTGAGAATGCGGAGTCAGAGCTGGCTTGTAAATGATTCAATAGATAATACCCAAGATAAGGAGCTAACAAGTATAGTGGATCTATTAATGCACCATATTATTCTTTGATATTTCAGGGAAAGCACAGCATTCAATGGCCAACTACCACCTCCTCTAAAATCAAAATTTCTTAATCATGTGGTATATCAAATTTTTTGTTATAATTTAAATTTTTTACATCAGCCATTAAAAACCTGTGTAAATATTGTAATTTTTATGCTAAAGAAGCCTTGTATAACTCCCACCAAATTTCATTATGGACACTTCTTTCCAAACTCATAGAGCAACTTTAAAAGTGTCAGAAGCTTTCACACACTGAAGACAGTTTTTTTTTTTAATATTTGAGGGGCCAGCACTGTGGCATAGTGGGTAAAGCCGCCTGCAGTACCAGCATTCCATGTGGGTGCCAGTTCAAGCCTCAGCTGCCCTACTTTCAATCCAGCTCCCTAATGCACCTGGGAAAGCAGTGGAATATGGCCCAAGTGCCTGGACCCCAGTACCCATGTGGGAGACCGGGAAGTTGTTCCTACCTCCAGATTGCCCCAGTCAGTCTCAGCTATTGTGGCCATTTAGGGAGCAAACCAGCAGATGGAAGATCTGTCTCTCCCTCTCTGTAACTTTCAAATAAATCAATCTTAAAATATATATACTTGAAAAGCAGTTACAAGGCTGGCACCGCGGCTCACTAGGCTAATCCTCTGCCTTGCAGCGCCGGCACACCAGGTTCTAGTCCTGGTCGGGGTGCCGGATTCTGTCCTGGTTGCCCCTCTTCCAGGCCAGCTCTCTACTGTGGCCAGGGAGTGCAGTGGAGGATGGCCCAAGTCCTTGGGCCCTGCACCAGCATGGGAGACCAGGATAAGTACCTGGCTCCTGCCATCGGATCAGCGCGGTGTGCCGGCCACGGCGGCCATTGGAGGGTGAACCAATGGCAAAGGAAGACCTTTCTCTGTCTCTCTCTCTGTCCACTCTGTCAAAAAATTAAAAAAATTAAAAATTAAAAAAGAAAAGCAGTTACAGAAACAGGCCAGGAGCTTCTTCCAGGTTTCCCATGTGAGTACAGGGGCCAGCACCCACATAGGACAGCCACTTTATCTGCTTTGCCAAAAAGCCAGCCCCACACTGTTGCTTTTCTGTTCAATTTTGTTGTACCCATCACCAGCCACAGATAACTTACCAAAATCAGAGTTCCTTAATTGCTCTGAAACACAATTTGATTCATAATTCATCCCTCTGGAAAAATACAATGCTACCTCATCCTTGAATTACAATATAATTCAAACCACCAACCTCATATAGTTATGCCTCTAGATACTACTTTATTGGAATTGACATTTGATCTTACTAAATGTGGGGGTAAAAAGCTCAATATTGAAATCTTACTGGAATTTAGTCAATTAATTGTGGCACAGGTTAAACTACTGCATGCAAGGCCAGCATCCTTATCCCAGTGCCAGCTCAGTCCCAGCTACTCACTCCACTTCCTCTTCGAGCCTGGGAGGCAGCGGATGATGGCAAGTACTTAAATTCCTGGATCCAACCTGGCCCAGCTCTGGCTACGGCAGTCATCTGCGGAGTAAAGCAGTGGTGGAGAGAAGACCTCTCATTCTGCCTTTCAAATACATTTTTAAAGGATGAGGTCTATGTTATCTGGCATTTGTCCCTGTTGTAACCAAGAATATGGTGGAAGTTATGTGACTTTGAGTACAAATTTGTTCCTTGCATTAGAGTGCCCTTGACTATTTTACATCCAGATTATCAGCCCTTTCTAAATGCTACACCCAAGGGCCTGAAGGGAAAACTGCATTGCATTACTTTCTGAACAACTTTAAAAATGTTTGAACTTACACCTGTCACCAAATCAGAGACATTCAAGTATGGTACTTTCCCCAGGTCATTCACCTATTTCAATTTAGGACTTTAGGACATGATTCCTAAATGTACAAAGAGACAAAACTTGAGACATGATAATTTGTGAATAGGGATTGAAATATTCAACCACTGATGGTTAGCTTGAATTTGTACCTTGAATTTTTACACTTGGGTTCTTTCAATCCTGTTTTAGGATTAAATCTTTTAATAAAAACCAGTGTTTGGTTTTTTTATTTACTTTGCAAAGTCAGAGTCTTCCATCTGCTGGTTCACTTCCAAAATGACAACAGCTGGGGCTGGGACAGGTCAAAGCCAAGAGCTTCTTCTGGGTCTCCCACGGGGGTGTAGGGGCCCAAGGACTTGGGTCATCTGCTGCTGCCTTCCCAGGAGCATTAGCAGGGAGTGGATTGGAAGTGGAGCAGTCAGAACATGAACTGGCACCCATATGGGACGCTGGCATTGAAGATGATGGCTTAACCAACTCTGTGCCATGGCACCAGCCCCTAAAAACTAGTTTTTAAAATATCACGTCACAGACAAATCATGAACAGATAGGTTTATTTCAACAGTAAGTTTGAAACTCTTGCCTTTAAGCAAGGGTACTACAGTAATTTTATCAGGAATAGACAATATCCTACACTGTCAAATATATAAAAGTTCCTTTTGCACTTTTTTCAACACTGATCAACAAGCAGATTCAGTCCACATTTGCTTCGATCTATCTACTGAGTCAACCCAAGCTTCTTCTTCAGAGACTCTGGCATCTCAGGTGGAGGGGGGCGAGGGAGTCTGAAGTAGACCTTCACAGAGTCATAGATGAACCACTGTAGTGCAGTCAGAGTACCAATCATGATGATACGGGCAAAGAG
The DNA here is from genome assembly GCF_964237555.1 of Oryctolagus cuniculus. Classification (NCBI taxonomy): domain Eukaryota; kingdom Metazoa; phylum Chordata; class Mammalia; order Lagomorpha; family Leporidae; genus Oryctolagus; species Oryctolagus cuniculus. The sequence goes on along the minus strand of NC_091442.1, from coordinate 101,543,790 downwards.
TCCCTTCCATACACCTGGATCAAACAGGAAATATGAATGTAGGCATGCCATATACCCAAAACCAATGTTCTTCACAGGAAATTAAAAAAATAATAATAATAATCCTACCTTTAAATCCAAGTCTCTGGAGAACCTGAGACGCACTACTACCTTTCTCTTTATTTAACACAGATACCACAGAATCAGCAGGGTGAGAAACAATTGCACAGAAGACTCCAGCTGGGGGGAAAAAATGATTCAATACAGGGTTAAAAAATTTCACACTACAGACAACTGTCTTTTTTTCATGACTTCTTTCCTTTAGTTATAGAATCATTTAAAGATTGGCAAGGTTATAAAGCAGTCTATGCTATGTAAAAACAACCTTTAAGTTTTTAATATGACATTTTAATCAACACTTCTTCCTGCATTAAAAATGTATTCTTAATAAGCTAAACAAAACAAAAAATGCTACAGTAAAAGAAACACATTCCCACGCCTAATAATGACATTATCACAAAATTATCAGGCAAACCTGAAAGCAATCCTTACAGGAAATAATTA